>NW_021939122.1:3391754-3638048 GCF_001715985.3 Manacus vitellinus | reverse complement strand
TGTCCAGGAAAACAGTAGGAAGGAATTGACACCGCTGTGACATCGCCGGCAGCAGCCTCCCGAGAAACACAAACACGCACGCTGCAATTTGCTGCTTTAGAAAGGTGGAGGAAATTGTAGTAGGAAGCCAGAATGGGATGTGAAGCCACATCACAGGATCATTTATTCTCAGCGGAGGACAGAGAGGTGGACGGCAGCCTGGGAGTGCTCTTACACGGCCCTGCTTTGGATCTGCTGTGCAGAAAGCACCCACCACACTTTGGAGAGCCAACATCTGGGACAAGCTAGCACGACTGGGACCTGGAGCGGTCAAAAGCGACAGAAGAGGAGCAAGCAAAGGGAAGCAGGTGCTCAGGGAATAAGGCCTCACGTTGGCAAAGTGCTGCTTCACATCCCGCTGTCAGAGGATTGCTGGCACGCTGTGAGTCACTCAGGAAACCTCCAACAAAGCAACACAAGAGGTGGATTTGCTGCACAGGAACCTGCTGCTCTATTGAAAAGCTGAGAAAGCTTGAAAGTCGTGGCTTTCAGACACATTTACACAGGACTTTTCATCTTCAGCCTGATCGGTTTGCACCTGAAGCACTGACCATGCTTTTGCAAGCCTGTTAAGCCCACGTTAGCAGGTGAATCAAATAACGCAAGAAAAGCAGACAAAGCTATGAGCACTCATATCCTAGTGTGCTTCAAAAGTCTGTTCTGCCTCTGGCTGACAGAACCCCCACCTCAGCAGAGGTTGATGAGGCAGCTGCTCCCACCACCTGCAGTCGCATCACACGGGCCTGTGCTGCCAAAATACCCAGCAGCACATATTTGAACACGTGATTGCATTTCTGTTGAATTAATCCAAACACGTGCTGCAGCACTCACATCAGATTAATATCATCTGCCTGCCTGCAGCCATCCCAAAGCTAGTGTGGCAGCAACAGGTGATCCCAGTCTACCAGACCTTGCACTTTCCAAAACAGCTGAGCAAATCTGAGCCAACAGAGGGAATATGTGGCAGATCAGCACCTCGTGTCATGTGTTTGTAGCATTTATGATCCAGTACTACATTCTGTGAAACTGGATTTAGCATTTCAAAGTACAGCTTGATATTCTACTAAAAAAAAATTATTTTTTAGTAGTTCCTATCTCTCTCCCAGTCTCATCAAATCTCAGTTACACTGAGGGAGGGGAATCAGTGACAGGAGTTTATGTTGTACAATATAGTACTCTATACAGGTGCAACAATATCAACTTAGAATTCCATTTAAATGTGTAGTGGGAGAAAACACCCCAAAATATGCTCCATCTCTCCAAATCCTTCCTCAAGCCACCAGAGAAGAATTCTCTTGCATTTCACCACAAAACAACTCTGTCCTCGCTGTCTTTCCAGTTGCCTCCTATGTAGCTTCCTCTACTCACTTTGCAAGACACCCTTAACTCCATCTTGCATCTCCGTTCTCTTCCCCACACCAGCCTCCTCACGCTCCAAAAACCACTCTCAGTGCTCAGCTTTATAACTCCCATCTTCCAGGCTATCATATTGCTCCCTGCCTATCTCACTTAGCTGGTGCTATCCCTGGTAACATTGCATTCCTCTGAAGCAACTTCTCCTTCTTAAGGTTACATAAACAAACAGTCTTTCCCTGGATATTCCATTTAATGGGTCAGGAAGCCTGTTTCTTCCAAAAGGGAAAGTTTAAGTAAAACACTATATAAAGATTGAATGTGTTACTGTTTCTGTTGAGGCTCAATAGAGTCTTTGTACCAGGTATGGAAGATTTTTACTGATACTGTAAAAGATTAGGTGGTGTTAAAACTTGCTAATTTATTATATTTAAAAGAATTTTAGCATTAATACTATTTTGGAATGAACAAGGCTGAAATCTGTTTACAATTCTTAGAAATATTTAAGACAATCTATACCAACTTTGGGCATTTTTTATACAAGAAAAAATATGCTAAATCTAAAGGAATGAATTTCAAATGTCACATTAGTAGAACAAATATTTCTTATTTAAGTATGTACTTTTTCAGTTTATTTTGAACTTCTAAACACATAAGAAGAAACAAACAAATAAATGCTTTCTGGAACAGGAACAATCATAAAGCAGTAGCACTGCTATGACTACTGATGTAACCTATAGGATGTTCTTCCAACGTAAACAAGGTTTCTGAAGCACAGCCCTGGTGCCGTTTTTACAGGCTATCCTCTGTTGGTACGAGCATTATACTTTACCACTGAAACAGGAAGGAGAAATAAACCACACTGAGAGGGTATTTCATTGCAAGAACTAGCCAAATCCCAACTCTGCCAACATGCAGTCACATGATGCATTAACAAAACATTTTCTGTGAATAAATGTCATCCTGCCCATCCATTTATGGATAATTATGGCAATTCTATAAATTGCCACTGACTAGGGACAACCACCCTTCCCTCTCTCTCCATCCACCTGTGCTTTAGAGGACCCTCCTGCAGCACAAGGATCTTTCAGACCGAGATTTTATTGACTTAATTATTTGCATCCTTTCCTTGTAGCCAGTCTGTCTTAAAAACCCTAAGTGTATGCATTTTTGTTTTCTAATACCTGTTAAGTACATAATAAATTGGCTTAAAATTCTTCAGAATATTACAAGCCAACCAGTAAATTCCTATTCCTTACCAGCAGACAGGACATTCCTGCAGGTGAGGAGTTCTCAGGCACTAAGAATCTCAAGGGAAAAATTCATAACCCTCCACTCAAGCCACTTTAAGTGCCCCTAAGGACCACCTTTCCCAAGTCTAATAAATTCATACTAAACCCAAATAAACAAGCATTCCAGGTGCATTAGTCTGCAGTCTCAATCCTCTCAAATACTCAGGAAAAAAAATCATCCATGCTGAGTAGCAGCAATACCACCCAGCTGCTCTGCAGCACTGTTCATCAGTCTCTCACAGCGGTTTCTACAGAGGTCAGGCTTATCATCTGCATGGGCAAATGGCAAAGCTGAAGCACAGAGTGCACAAGGCTGAAGCACTGAGCACACGAGTGCCTTACCCTGCAGTCACTCTGCAAAAGCCATAGCAAAACCAAAAACAGATCACAAATCTGATCACTAGTCAAATGCTCTGTCCGTTTGTCTACCTTATCAATTACATGTAAGTAAGAGGTAACAATTTCCATAATAAAATGGAAAGGATATTGACATTCAGGGTCTAGTTCTGCTCATGCTTCTCCGTGCATCTCATGGATACTATAGCATAAAAGCATCCTACCAGACCTTTGTGCCACTAGCCCAGCGACTGAGAGCAGACCAATCCTAGTTTAAAAGGAAATCTGATTTGGGCATAAATAAAAGCTACCATCAGTCATAGGTCTCCCACAGAGTAACTCACCTATGTATACAAGCACGTGTGTGCATAAACTGGGAGAGAGGGAACTTCGAAAACCATGCTCAGACCATTCTCTTTGGTAGGAAAATGGCAAAACTCCATCTAATAGGATGAGCTGATTTTAACCAGCTATGGCATACTGGAAAGTAAGTTTCTAGGAATATCCCTGTTTGATAGCTCAATACTGGAGCTATCACATTGCAGGGAAGTACCATTCCCAAAGCCTGCTGTCAGCTAAAACATAAGAAGAGGTAAAACAGACCCCATATATATGCTACATAAATATTCTTGACATGAGCATTAGTCTGACTATTGTGCTTTCAGTAAGTGTTTAAATTACTCTTGTCTTGGTTAAAAGAGCTTCTAAGAACACGGGAGATTATCACGAATTTTATGAGTACCTTCCTAGTGCTTATTAGATCATACTGCAACGTTTCTTCAAAGATCATTAGATAGGATTAACTGCTTCAGGAGAGACCTTACCTGATGAATGATGCTGCCTTGCATGTCGGAAACTATAGCAGAACCTCTCTTTGTTGCTGTAGTAGCAGGAGCTATCTCTTCTGGGCACGAACAGATTGTCTTCTGTCCCAGTGAAACGGGCTGTAAAACTCTTACCTTCTCCCTTTAAACACTAAGGACAATTTTCCTCCTGTTTCATCAGGCAGCAGAAGTAATCATCTCCTTAAGCAGCAGCAACTGACACCTATTTACTAGGTAATTGCTGCAGTTAAAGGGGATTAAGTACACCGAAGTTGCTTTCTGTGATAAGGCAAAGCCACCTCCTCCCACCTGCAGTGCTTCCCAGACGCACCTGGGAAAAGCTCAGGGGAGTGGAGGCCAGCCAGGCCTGCCAAACGGGGGGCTCAAGTGCTGGCTGGAGCCCCTCAGCCTTCGCTGCAGCCGGTACCAAAATAATACGTGTGCCCCCAGTGCAACGCCAGCAATCACCGTGCCAGACACAAGGCCAGCAGTAGCAGGAGATGCAGAGAAGCACCTGAGCATCTCTGTCCCTGCCGACAGCCTGGCAGCAGCTCAGCACAGGGCAAGGGCAGCACCTGCAGCAGGCTCACCACTCAGTCAGCTACCCTTTAGAGGGCAGCGTGAGCTTTGATAGGTGGGGAAATAAAATAAAAATGGCAAAGCAGCAAAGGCCTGAGTAGAACAAAGCCTACCCAGCAGGGCATAAAAAAAAAATGCTAATAACAAGAGGCAGTATAAAAACAAAAACAGGCTAAAGCCAACTAACTTTTAACCTGTTGGGAAATGATGCTTATGCTGCTAGACCTGATAAATTTGTACAGTTGAGCGGCTGATCTGTGCCTCTGCAGAAGCATCCCAGTCAGGACACAAAATATGCTAGGTTAGAAATAAATAAGCCACCCAACTTGAGATCAGCAGGTTTACGTCAGGCAAACCTAACGGCAAGAGGGCTTGTCCCACAAGGAGTCTGAAATATTGCTGAGAAAAACAAATAAGGAAGTAACAGCATAGATTTGCCAAGGATCAGGCTGTTAGGAACAAAAGCAACATTTCCCTATTATACCTGGTCTGTCAGGGACACGCCATTAAGTTCATTTTAACAGGGTCTGTTGTCCCTTTGTTTTTAATGCTAGCATTTTTCCCCCTCCTTTTAGGTATGGTACCACTTAACTTTTTCTCCTTTTTTAAAATTACATTTTTAAATCACACAGTTAACTCACACACACACACATACACACACACAGAGAAAGCTCTGTAAATTGATTCTTATCCCAGAAGCACCATTGTTACATGGTTTAAGAGAATAATGTGACACTCCAAACTTTACACTGTTTAAATGTTATTTTATTAAATATCTTCAGTTCAAGGTTTCATTGTAACAAAGCTATGAAGGTTCTACCAACATTCAGACCAAACAAACAAACACTAGCTAACTTTAATTATTTCTATATCATGCAAAAATTCTGCATCAAATGCCTTCCATTTCCTGTTTAAAATGTGATATTTATAATATATATTATATAGATGCTTACATTAGCCCCATAAGAGAACATTAAGAATGCTAAAGGTGTACAGCTGTGTTTGATAATGGCCATACCAAGCTAAGGTTCTCATTAACTTAAAAGGAAACAAAACAAACGAAAAAAATCCAAAAAAATTTGTCTCCAAGACTGTGCAAAAACAAAAACCCAACATTTCTGTTCTTTTAAAATTTTCTCTGAAAGATGCATATACTTAATACAGAGGGTTCTCTTTTTTTTAATTATTAATAATCATCAGGTAGAGACAAGGAAGATCAGACCAAAAGAAGGCATGCATAATGTTTTGTATTTATCTTTTTTTAAATGGCATAATTGTAATCTGTTTGCTCTCTGTGGCTTAAAAAAAGTCTGATTAAAATATCAAGGCTTTTCACTTTTCCACTTCACTCACTGGCTTAGTGCTGTTTTAAGAATGTTTTGAAATAATAAAATCTAGTGTTTGCCCCCCATGAGTTCAATCCCAGCACTCCTCCCTGGGATAGTGGAGGGAGGAATAAAAGGGTGTTTGCTTAAACAAACCTGGAAAGGTCTGGATGGTCTTTTCCTTCATCAGGGGTTGGCTCATCTAATCCTGGTATGGGATAGCACCTCTCTAACAAAGAGAGCAGAGTGCTATCTGTTGCAAATTGACAGCTCCGCTTTGTGCAACAGCTTTTATTTTCTGCATTTTGTCGAATAAGGATTAAAATTCCAAATTGTCTTCTTTTCTGTAGTCTGCAAAAAGGTTGCCGATGCTGTCAAGGCAATCATTTTAACTCTCTCCAAAGATCCAAAAACCTGATTAGGGGTAGACAAATGCAGGTAAAAGCTCATCCCAACTTCTGCAAGTGATGCCTTCCCTTGGTCAAGACAAATCCCATCAGGTCTGCCAGAAAGGCCATTTTCCTCCTGGGGCTAGGCCCCCTCCTTGGTAAGGTCAACAAAACACTTACACATTCCCCACCCAATGAATAAAGGAATTGAAATCCTTTTGCAGCAAAGAAAAGAAAGGAAGATGAATTGGCCCAAAGGACAAACATCAGATCACATGTGCTCATTCCCTTTCCCCTCTGTTTCATGAGGTATTCTCTAACACCCAGAGGTAACACAGGGAGGTGGCCAAGAGTCCTTCAGCTACAGCTTTTGAGGTTCTGATCTGATAGTTTTCTGTGTTACAACATCACTGTAAAAAATAGAAAAATTACCCAAATAAACACTAGGAAACATGACACTTACAAACATCAGATGGGTTAGTGGTGGGGAGAAGCACCTGGCTGGGGCCACTGGCTCCCACTGCTATTTTACTCGGAGACCAAACAAATCAAACAGGAGGCCAGGTAACCCCTTCAATTCTATGGGTGCATATATTTCAGTATAAAAAACACACGCTATTTATGCCTCATATAGGAGTGTATGTGCAAGTTTTCATGAAGAACATAACACTAAGTTTTTTGTCTGCTTCCTAAGGAACACGTGTTCTGCAGCACTGTGGATCCCAACTACGCTACTAGAAAGGAAAAAAATAATAGAAAATCCCATACGTGTACCCTCTTCCTCTAAAATCTCTGCTCTTAATGCAATGCTTTTTTGTTTTGTTTGGTTAAATTAAATAAGCTGGCTTCAAAACTCCACGTTTGGCTGTTTTTAAAACCAGGATCACTAAGGAGCGAACTTCTATTCAAGTTATATTCACTTAAACCCATTTTTTAATCCCTACTTCCATCTTTAGTTTTAAATCAACATCCCATTTTGTTTAATTTCTTAAAAAAAAAAAGAAAAGAAAAGAAAAAAAAAAGGAAAAAAAAAGTCTGTTTTGGGATCCAGCAGCCGAGCAACCAGCTTTCCATAGCGTTCTTGCTGTGCAGAAATCTAAGAAACAGGCTGAAGTCAGACTGCCAGGCAACAGGAAGAGAAGTGCCTCCTCTCTCTTGAACCCCAGTCTTCACACTGGCTCCTCTGGGGTCTCCTCGCCACCTCTCACCGGCTGAAGTTGCAGCACAGCCCGAACGCGGTGTTAACTTCCACCGTGGTTTGCGGAGCACAGTTCAGCCATCCGCTGCTCAAGCTGCCTCCTTTTTTGCTCTCCCTCTCTCTTCCTCTCTCCTTCACTTTTGCTTTCCCCCTCACTTCATTTCTGAAAGATGTTCCGGTTGCTGCCATTTTCTTAGCCCTGGGGGAAGGGGCATGTTGGATAATCTGTCATTTATTTAGCATTATTCCTGGTTTTTATTATTTTATACAAACAACATGTCTTTTTTTTTTTTTAGATTTAAAAACACCTTCGTACAGCAGAAACAGACACGATGGATCCATGGAAAACAACAGAAAGGCAGCGCCCGGAGCATCAGATGCATGCAGGGTTTCGTGCATTTGGCTGCTGCCTGTTTGTAATTTGTATTTATTTTTTTAACGTCAAAACAGACATGACCGTTGCTGTCACTCAGGCACTCCAGAGCTGCTTGCTAAGAAGATATTGCCCTCCAGCTGAGTATCTCCACAAGTTGCTGCAGTCAGGAAGAGGTAGTGTCCACCCAGAAAGGAGAGGGGAGAACAGGATGGAAGATGGAAGGAAATAAAGCCAAACATTAGCTGTATACAATTAAAAAAACCCAAGTTTTCTACAGGCTAATTATTTGGTGTAGGTAGAAACCCTTCCTAACATAACACAGATTGAGGCTCGAAAGGAGAGCTCTGAAGAGGCACACACTTTCCCTTCCAGGTGGCTGAGTGTGCCAATGAAAATTAACTACTTGCTAAAATAAATTACGTGCTTCATTGGAGCAGACCTGGGCCCACTATCTAACAGCGACAACCTAGAAGTGGAAGAAGTTTCCTAAGGGGTGCTCAAAGGCTCTGGTCCTAAGGAACAGTTTCTGCCTCACTTCCCATTTACTTTTACCCTGAACTGAAAGATAATTCCATTTTTCTAAGGGTTTAGAAAAATTCTATTTTTCTAAGGGTTGAGAAAGATTCTATTTTTCTAAGTCTTCAGTAATTTTGTCTCTGAATGTTCTTAATATTTAAACAAATGTATGAATTTTTCTGTAGTTTTGTGAAGTTGCAGCCCTAGTGACTGCTTTTAGCAAAGGCTCCTTCTAGCTAAGGTTCATAAGCCAAATCACTGGATTTATTTTGATCAGTTTTAAGTCTGTTTTTTTTTTCATGCTTGTTTAACATTGCCCTGTCATGAAAGTATAGCCAAAACCTTCTTTCTACCATTTCTTTTGCAAATCTTTCTAGAATCTCTCTTATTAGTCTTCTCCCATCTCGGTTCCTACTTTCTCCTTACGCAGAAGTCCTCTGATTAACATCAAACTTCTTTTATGGTTGCAGTTTCCTTTTGAGATGACTTACCCAAAACTAAACTCTGCCTTCCAGGTGAGAACAAACCACTGATTTCTACTTAAGCATTCTTATTCACCTCATTCATTCTTCGTCTCTAGTTTTCACTGCACATGGGCCAACACTGCTCCAAAATGATTCAGTGCATTCAGAGGGGGGCTGCCCACACTGACCCCATTCGTAATTGCATGTGGGTACAGCTCCTTCAGAACTCAGAAATGCATGCAAATACTTTAGCTTCTATTTAGTTTACAGGTTTTTTAAATATTGTTTTAACCAACATTTTGTGGTTTGGAAACAGCTTCTACTCTGCAGTTTTCAGAAACCCTCCAGCACATACTTTTGGAGGGTTTCAGCATTTCAGCAGCCAAGAAACATACCTCTTCTGTAGCAGCTAAGACTTTCCATTCCTAAACTTGCTCAGGACTCCTAGGCATAGCCACTGGGCCATACTGGATCTTTAATTTAATAATTTCTTCTGCATCTTTTTTTGGACTAAATCCAGGGCATAAGTCTCCATCAACATTTCTTTGATGAAATCTAATGCAAGTTTTTTTGTTTTGCTGCAAAGGTTTTATCCTTCTCACTGCCTTACTCTCTGGAAATTCGGCTGATTGTCCAGCTCTCTTTAAAGCTTCTCTGCTTCTGGTGCCCCCAACTGGCTTTTGCTTTTCAAATTCCATCTGTGACCTCTGCAGTTTGCTTGTGATAGTTCACATTCCTTTCTCTTGCCTTCAGTAGGGCTGAATACCTCACAACACATAGGAATAAAAACTGTTCTTGGCTTAGTTCCAAGTAGTTCACAGAACTAGGACTCAAGTAGCAACTATACTTGAGTGGTTCATCCCCAAATGATCACATTAAAAAAAGCTTGCCTCCCAGTTGTAGATGTTTCTTGTGTTTGCCTTTAAATAGAAAACCTTTAGTAAAAAGGTCCTAAGATTAGGAAACTTAAGTCTTTAAAATGAATGTGACATATACTTCAGCATAAAACAAAAGGAGGCAGAAAGATTTTGTACATCTAACTAAAAGAAACCAGTAAGGCAATAAACTAGAATGCCTAAATGCTGCAGAAGTAAATGGATCTGATGTCCTTCAGGACCAAGCAACAATAATTTCTTCATGACAAATTTTTAAATCAAAGTTTCTTTCAATGCTGAATTGGGGCAAGTTAATAGGGGGATATTTTAAATCCTCTAATATTATTATTTGTTTGGATGTTTTTTCCCTTCTGAGTTTTCTCAACATGGTACATTAAATAGCTTTTGCTTATCAGAAAATCAGTAGTAAAATTTATATAAATAAATCTTTACTCCTTATAGCATAGAAATTGTTCTCTATGGATTCTACAATATCCTCTCTAGAATATGACATGCTCATCAAAAAAGTTCTCTGAAATCACCCCCAGCATGTAAAGGTAGACAGCTGTGAAACAGCAAACCCATACACAGCACAAGATACTCTTCCCCTCTGCTCTGGATTAGCAGCCTGTCCTCAGGCAGACCCGAGTACCTGGAAGCTCTGCTGCTACAAGGGTACCTACACTCAGGAACCACTGTCTGGCACATGACTCCCATTTGCCAGGAGTGGAAGATAATTCTACTGAGTTCAGAGGACAGGACTTAAAGGAACACCAACTACAAGCAGAAGTTTTCAGCCTACAGTCAGCTAAATCCGGTTCTCTCACAGCCAGCTAAACAGCCTCGAACGCCGAATTCCCTCATACAGCAGCCTTAGCCCTGTGTCTGACATACACCTTCCCTGGCAGTCCATACCCATATCTGATCCTCACTGGAGAGGTGCTGCAGGAGCTCCAGAGCAGTGGTAGTGGACGTTGAGCCACTTGCCGTCTCGGCGGTGCCAGACACGGGTCTCTTCGGACTGTGTGGTGCGGGGCCGGCCCTGGCCGTCGATGTACTGCGTCAGGCGGATGTACGCGATGCAGGCAGCGTCCTCGCCGATCACGTGGACGTGGGGGTTCAGGATGGTCGTGTGTATTGGCTTGCTGTTCTTCGACAGTACTAGCGGAACATGCAAAACCATCAGATTCATTTTACTGCTAAGAAGGAACAGCCTCCCACATTCTCCAACCTCTTTTGTACTCTACTCACCTTCCACTGGATTCTGGGATACAATAAAAATTGCTTCAGGCAAAATCCAAGCAATTCGTTCCCCTATCACCTGTTGTTCTCCTTAGGAACTGCACACATATTGCCTAGAATCCCCTTGGCCCCTTTGCTCCCTCTGCAAAGCATACTTGCCATTTTGTCAACATCAGTGATACCATGTCTTCAGTTACAGGAAAAGATCTTTTACTTACAGAATATTGGTGCAAAGGAGTAAATAATCAGGGCATCTTTAACCTAGGCCAGCATTAAGTATGAACAAGCCTCAGAGAAGTGTTAAAAACAGCAGGCTGTTGAGAGAGACAAACTCTCTGCATACTAGAGCATTAGAAACTGCCCATACTAAGGACCTTGATCTAAACTCCAAAATAACTGAGCAGCTCAGGATTTAAATTTCAGTTATCTCATCCTGTAGAGACATCCAGGAAGAGAAGCAAATCCATTGTTATAAATTATAGTGTTTCTCCCAACTCTCCTGCCCCAGACTGATGAGGTGACCCTTGTATCCATGTAATGAGTTCATTAGGTGTTAGAGATCTGAAATCATTCAGGGAAAAGTCAAAATTAAGGCATCCTTATGCCTGACCATTCAGTATGTCTACCTCAAACAGACATGTTGATTCCATCAAAATCTGATTATTTTTCCATTTTCATATCAGTAAGAAGTCCAGTGCCTCAAACTTTTAAAGCTCTTGCAGTCCATGCTAGCAAAATATTCGCACCTGGCAAATTGTATGCCTAGAGTGAAGGGGTGTGGGTGTTAGAATTGAAATTGTTGCTGAACAGGCTTCTTGAGGGGAAGGCTGCTGGCCTTTATGAATGCATTATAACCAAGGACAATCAAATTCTTGCTGATTCTGATAGCCAGCAAAAGCAAGGGCAAATTTTCCCCCCAAAATGTGGCATAAAGGAAGAGTAGAGAGAAAGCTGTTGGTGTTACCAAATTTACCCACTCACAGTTTTCAAAGTAAAACTTATGGAAATCCATTCCTTCAACCAGGTTCCCCAGTGCTTCAGGTTCAAATGAGGTCAAGCCAGGATCACAGATTTTTCTGCAAAGAAAAGCACCACAGGGTTACAGTTCGCATTTGAGCCCAAGCGCTATTTGCACAGTGAAGTGCTGGTATGTCATTTGACTCACACCCTGTGTCCACCAACTACATCTCCCTACTCCAAGGAGTAAGCTCCTGAAGGACTCAGGAGCTATTGCAACAACGTGGAGCCAACTAGTTGGCATTTCATATAAAACAAGCCTCTAGGTTTCTGGCCTTGTTTTTATTCTCTTTCTGCTCATTCCACTGCTCTTCCCCCTACTTTTCCTACAAACCCAGGACATTTTCCTTTTATCGCTTCTGTTACTGTTTGATACCTGACTTTTACTTGATATTCATTTAGAGCTCTACTATAACCCCTAGTCTTAATTGATGGAGGCTAAAAAGGATAAAACTTTTTACCATCCCTCACTCCATGACAACTCCTCATACTCAGGAGCCAGAGCATCATTTGCACACAAACTGATAAACAACCTGTCAGAAGTCATCTATACTTACGTATAAGCCTCAAAATCTCCATTGTTGATGGCCTCTATCAGCTGCTCTGTTATCTTAATGATCTCTTGCTTACGCACTGTGAACAAGAAGAAAGAGCAATTTAACTGTGCTTAAGACTTCAGTGGAAATGTGGGGCTACTGGGTGCATCCTACAAGCAGTTTGTAGAGCACCATTAATCTAGATCTCATAGGATGCTGCTCCCTGCATTCTGGAGATATGCAGGAATGACAGCCATCCACATGAGAGTAGGGGGGCAGTGGCATGAAAGGGAAATGGTGATCCCGTAATGCAGGGAGAAAGGAAATAAAGGGGCCGTATTCAATTTTTTTCTTCTAGAAAGGTCTAAGGCACCAGAGGTGTCTCCTGAATGACATCCTGATGTGCTTCTGGGGAGTCTGACCAATGAATGTCAGTGAACATGTGAAGCACTTGTCTGGTAGCTTAAGATGTGGAAAACCTTCATCAGTGGTCATATACAAATGGCCACCACACAGATAAAACCAATTGGAAAAAGTCTCCCAACAACTTGCCAATACCTCAGCTATTATGAATGCTGCAAACAAGCAACTGGGACATGTAGGAATGACTTCTGCAAGCTAGAAAGACAACTGCAGCAGGATGGATGGGTTCCATGAAGAGGTCCTAGCTATATACTAGTGACCACTCCATTCTTCAGGCTGTTAGCTTCTGCCAATCCCTACAGCACAACTCTTTTCAGTACTCTGACAGCACTGCCATTAACCCCGCCCAGCCCACTGAACTTCAAGACAAATGGAGACAAGGATTAACTGTCTACTGTTATTTGTCCTCTATCTGGCCAGCATCTCTGCACTCTCTTCTCTTGGTTCCCCACAGCAGATTACACAGACCCCATCACCTCTGTGGTGTTCCATCATCCATGCTGATCTCAAGAATTCTTAACATTTTCAAAGTTTAAATCAGGTCTCTAAATAACACAGTTCTAGTTCTAAAACTGTATGTGCACCATACCTATGGTACCTAGGCCTGAGCCTATTTGCACAACCTCACACCTCCTCAGCCTTCCCCACACCTGTAGATATACTATCCTGCACATTTAGGTGCATTTAAGGGAGCTAGCATTTAGGAGGTGCCCTGGCATTATCTTCAATATTAAGAGATAATATACAATTCCTACCACTGGAAGTGCCATTTATGTGCTCTTCAGCATCTAAAATGTAGGTATCTGAAATGCAACCAGTCGCCTGACTGTTCCTCCTTTAGGCCCTGAAAGAAATTGGTACTTCTGGAAGTCTCACCTAGGCATCTTAGATGCCTATCATTAGGGGACGGTGTTTAAATCCAATCTGCTATCTTCAGACATTCGTCAGTGAAGCTGAATTCCACTCTCATCCATAAGATGCTAGTCTGAACTGCACGCCTCTCCCCCCCAAACTTTGATCCACACGTGCATCTCATCTCATCATTGATAAGCACAGTTGGAAGAGCAACAAGATGATAATATCACTGGCTATGAAAGATGTCTGCACCTACTCTGGAAATCAGTTAAGAGAATTATACTACCTCACCAGCCACAGAAACCCCTTGGATGGGGACATCTGGCTCATAACAGTAAGGGTTTTGCCACACATGCTGTATACACATCCACATATCCAAAGATATATACAGGGAATGGGTCAAAAGGACTGGGTGGGCTATGTCTATTGTGACAAATTGTCTGGGATTGCTTTCACACGACGTAGAGCTACTTGTTGGACCTCCCTCCCATGCACCACCAATGATGTCCGGAAGATGGAGTCCATGGGAAAGGCTCCATGTGGGATGAGTGAGGGAAATCTGCAGACCACAGCCAATGTGTGCTGACTCATCTCAAAGAGATTTGCACCCACTTCCCCAGTGCCTCGATGCAGCGGCATCAGCCCTGTCCTTCAACACAAGTCCATTCCATCAGACTGTGCTCGTCTCCCGGCTTTCACTCCAGCTAGAGCCGGCACGAAGGAGGTGACCACTTTTTCCCCAGGATAGAGAGCCCCGGGATGTCAGGGGGACAGCATGCACGCCTGCCGCTCCCTATGAATCCGCGGGGCCTCCTCCTTGGCACGGCAGAGGCACAAAGGAGGCGACACTCACAGCACGGGCACCGAGCGCGACTCTCGGCTGCGCTGCCCTCCGGTCAGCGAGCCCGGGGCAGCGCCCGCCACAGCCGCGGCCGGGCAGCGCCAGCCGTGCCGCCGGAGGGACGCGCCGCGGGCGCACAGGGCGCGGGGAGCGGGTTCCCCTCGACCGCCGTGCCCGGCCGGCCCCGCTCCCCGGCCTGCCGCCGCTCCCTGCAACCCGCTCCAGCCGCTCCGACAGCGCCGGTGAGGGGCACAGGGCAGGGAGGAGAGAGGGGGTAGCTGTACATCTAGGGTAACTAGCATCACTCGCACTACTCCACTACTGCTACCCAGCTGCTAACTTACACGGTGCTCGGTTAAGTACAAAGGGAACTACTGGAGTTAACAAAGGCTCCGACCGAGCACGCTCTAACTCCAATGTCTGCCCTGGGCTGTCCCAGGCATGAAGCTTCTCTTCACAAGACTGTGTAGCTGCAAAACAAATGTAAGCGTTAAAATAATAAACAAACAAAAAATTAGAAAGCAAAATAAAAACCAACAAAGAAGTATAGACACACACAGCCCCAGCCCCAGTCGGCACACAGACACATCCACATCCCAACAACTTCTACCTGCTCTCCTGCCTCTGTCACATCACCTGGGCCAGACACTGCTTGGGGCCACCTGGGCACTGATGCAAAAAGCACAGCAGGAATTGCACTAATGCTGCTGGGAGGGAGTTTGAGGGCAACCTAAAACACTGATCGGATAGTGACAGAGCAGCATGAGGGCAAGTACAAGATGGGATTGAAAGACAAAGAAAGTAGGGACATCCAAATCACTGCAAATCTCAGCTCACAGGGAAGTGGGGTGGGAGAACAGTGCCTCGCTTGGCAAAGAAGTGATTTGGCACTCCTCAGTGTACCAAGCAGGGCCTTGCTATGAGCAAGAGGAAGGAGTTAATAAGAGAGCAGTGATGGACAGCTCACAGCAAAAAGGGCTTCAGAAGAGATCATTTCCCTTCCAATCTGTCTAGGCAAAACACCTTTCCCATTGCACCTCACAAACCAGCAGCTTGACATCCTTAGAGCTACTTCAAAAATAAGTAACAGAAATGCTCCAACTGCTGCATCGCATGAGATTCTGGTGCTGTATGCAGGAAACCAGGAAAAGGCAGAAGAGGGCATGCTTGCTTCTTCCTTCCCAGATTGACCTGAACAGAATCAAATACTCCAGATGTTCCCAACTCACACTAAGGATCCTTTTACTATTGCTTTAAATAGCCAGGCAGCTAGTACAGTATGTCTGTGTAGGGGAAAGGTTGGGAATCCCAGCTAGATTTTCTCCAGCTTTTTTTTATATGCATTTTCAAAGTTTTTCAGCCACGGGCTCCTCTGTGGAGGTAGCCAATTCAGGAGATATCAGACAGACATCACCACAACTCGCAGACTAACCACGGTACCGGCTAACTGAGCTAGCAAGACAGACACACAAGGTAAAGCTTACGACAGACAAATGCCCTTCAGAGACAACATTATCTAAGAATTTTCACTCAGAGCACCTGACAATGGATTCAGAAATGCTATGGGGTCTTCCAGCAGCCACAGCCTCCCTTTCCAAACATCCTTGGAGTAGTCTATAAAAACTGGTTTTGGTTCCTTTGGTACTTCTGAGCACCATACACGTCTGGGGTCCTCAGAAGTCCTTGACAAGTGAGACTGAATTCAGCCTAATGCATCCCCTCCATAAGCAAACCTGCACCACTGATCCCATTTACCACAAGGAAAACTAAGAGATAGAGTGACTTACTCGAGGAAACCCTGAAAGGCAAGTTCTCTGCAGAGAACTCCACCTCTCACCCAGATGAAAGCGAGGAAATGAAATTAGCTAGGATGAGGTTCTGGTTGTTTGTTTGTTTTTCCCCAGAAAAGGAGGGAAATATTTGGAAAATTTTAGTGTGCAAAGGAGGGTATTTTGCAGGAAGGGAGATGATTTCTTTTTTTTTTTGGAGTACTGGAAATGAAAAATCAACGTTTTGGAAGAAAGTTGAGGAAAGGAAAAATCTTGGGGAAGGAGAAATGGAAAGGGTGGAGGGAGGGGTGGGAAAAAGATGCTGTGAAGCACTGCACCCCTGGACTTACTGGCTGAGAAACAGAGAGAAAGCTGGGACTGCATGGACTCAGTCTGTGTTTTGCTCTCACTGTGCCTCCGTCCTTCAAGCACTGAGCTGCCGTCCCCGGTGGAGAGAGGGGGAGCTAGCATGGCAGGGAATTAAAACACAAACACAAACAAAACACGCAAGTTCAGTAAATAAAAAAAGAGAAAGGAAATAGGAGAACATTAAAGAAACCACAATGCTGGGCACAAAACATGCAGGAGTGTCCTCCAGGGCAAAGCCAAGTAGACAGCTCTACAACATGAAACTACTGTGCAATTTAGAATGACAGAAGGGCAGGGGGGCGGAGGAAGAACGACACACACTGCCTTTAGCCTCACCACAGTGGAAACAACATATCCCTGAGGCAACTGCCACTGATGGACAAAGACAACGTCTCCTACAGCACAGCAGGACTGATCTGTGTAATCTGGTGTCTATTTAAAATAAGAAGTTGGCAGAGGAACTGCACAAGCATTTCCCCTTTCCCAGAGTCATGGCTATGCAGAACACTGAGAACTCCAACACTCTCAAACCTTTTGGTCTACTTAGTTTTGCTCAAGTGCTTGCTTATCTGAAAAAGTGGAAGGTCAGGAGTGAAAAAGGAACACTAGTGAACACTGCTACATTTGAAACTGAAGCACTAAAATTACCAGAGCTGGCTACAGCACAAACCATTACTGTGCAAACTCCTTCCCTCCCAATCACCATTCAAATGCTCCCTTCTATTAAAATTGTAACAAAAATTTCCAACCTCTGCCAAAAACCACAAAACACAGTTTTGATCTGTAGCCCTATACAACTCTATGGATTTAGCCCTGACCAGCTGCCCTCCTTCATCCCCACCTTCTGTTCCAGTCCTAGCCTTCTTTTCCTCACAGCATTTGTGTTCCTGACTTACATGACCCATTGACTCAACTTGCTCAAGCATGGGACCTCTCCTGAGCAAAAGGTGCCACAGGAAACAAAGTTCTGGACAGATATCTGTTCTGGACGGCTATCCAGCAAAGATCAGACAAATCAAATTCATTACTACCCTACAAAACCCATCCAGTTCCCATCCCTCAAAGTGAGATCCTTAAACCACGGATTACTCCTTGGCAAAAAGGTGGGAGCTAAAATACAGTCCTGTAACGAAGCCAGGTTTTATCAGAAACAATCTGTATTGCAGAGCTCAATTCACTCACTGGCATGTGTTTCTGCTCCCTGTGACTCCTCAGAAGAGGAGTCAGGGCTTGTGATAAGCCACGGGAAAAGCATCAGGAACTAGCCCAGCTGACGGAGGTGACATTGCTGCTACACCACAGGGTCAGCACTGATTTTTCCCTGGATATGTAACTCAGATGAACTACAGGGAGAATGAGAATATCTCTGCCTCAAAACGCAAGCTATTAACACATTTGCCTCAGAATGCAAACTGCATTCATCCATCCTGAACCTTCTCATTCAGGAAAATGTCTGCTTGTCCTTCATTAGGGAGGTCAGGCAAAAGACAGCTGCTCTGACAACATGAGCAGATACGGAACTTGGAGCTCCTCAATTTAAAGAGTTTTACAAGTACAGAATACTTATGATATGGTCACTGAAAGGCGTGAAATCTCTTTTCAGCCTCTCCCTCTACTGATATCTCAGTCAAGGACATGGAAAACCATTTCTATTGAGAGATGGCAGGCTGAGAATTATCTTCATCTTAGAAATAAAAATAGACCCAAATTGAAAAAAATAACAAGTGTACTGTGTGCATAACACTAAAGAGATTTTCAGGAAGGGGTGAAAAGGGAGACTGAGCAGTAAGAGAGGTTTCAGTCAAGCAGACTCCAAACCTCAAGGGACTGGTAGGGATTTTCCACGCCTAGAAATGGAGCGGAGATGAACATATTATGATATTTGCAAGAAGAGAATTCCAACTCTGAGACAAAAAATTAGCTTGGGGCAAACAGTATTTATATACCACAGAGGTCAAGTCAGCCAGTTCCCCAATGCACAGTCCCACTGTGACAGGAATGACAGCATCATGGCAAATTTATGAACTGAGTCAGACACAGAAATCTGGGAAGCTAGTTCAACGCAATGATCGAATCTCCAGAATCCCTTGCCTACACTTAACTGTATTAGAAACTACAGGCAAAACACCTACCTTTCAGATCCTCATCTTCAGTTGTGGTGTTACAGCTCTCTGTGGAACCCTGCATGGCAGAACAGAGCATTACCAGGCATCAGCAGTTGGGACCATGAGCAAATAGTTTGATTTGTTTGTGAAGAAAGATGGGGAAAAGCGCAAAAACATTGGCAGGGATGGCAGGGAGAGGATGATACAAGGAAGATTTGGATGAAAGCAGGCCAAATACTAAGCAAAACTTAACAGTATCTCTGCTCAGCTTTTGCATGTTCAAGCCGTTCACCCAGAACTTTTACAAGTATGGAAGTTACCAAACTCTGTCAAATGAAATCAGATGAGAGTTGCTTCTGTTTGGAAGAAGAATAGCCACAAGAAGCTAAAGAAGGGCTCCTAGGCTTTCCCAGAGGAAGTCTCCGTTTCCAGAAGAAAAAAAAAAAGGTACATAAGTGTCTATATCTTCTCTTTCATCCCACATACAAAAGAGAGTGGTGGTTACACACCACAGTAGGAAAGAGATGTTAATATCTGAACAGTTGTCTTTACTCAGCCTCTTCCAGAGATCCACAGCCATTTAACACAACCCTCCTAGTCTACTGCCAGCAGTATTCAGGAGCATGCTACAAATCAGGCATTGGAAAGGTAGAAACTGAATTAAGACACACGAAGACAAGAACAAGAGAGAAGCAGAGGTTTCTCTGGCAACACTCCCATCCCTTACCTTTATGCCATCTGTAGCATTATGGACAACAGTTGTTTGAGGCTCCTAGGAAAGGATGGAAGAATAATTAAACTCCAGTTCCAAAGCATTCTCTCATTTCTTTTCACTCCCCAGCAAGTGGAGAAAAGGTGTCTGACATTAAAAAAAATAAAATCAAACCACAAACTCCAAACAGCACACTAGTGCCTGCGTGCGTGCGCACACACTTCCTGCACAGGTTTCCTTTAGAGAGAGGCTGCACTAAAAGCTACAGTCACAAGGAGACAAAGCCCCCAGCTTCCCTGCAATTGCCCCTAATTCCCAATTTGCTTCCAGTGAATCAGGCTGGCACAGACACCAGACAGCAACCAAGCAGCCAGTCTGCACCCTCTGCAGCTGTTCATGAAGTAATGAACCCTCAGCATTGTCCTCACTGGAAAATATTTCAGAGGAGGGAGAGGGGGAAGAAAGGATAATACTGGGGCTGGGGCCTTTGTCTCCCAGGTTTTTGGAAAGGTTGCTGGGTATGTTACCCTAAAAAAGGGACATTCATAATTTCCATAACAGAAAGGGGATGAGCCAGATCACCTCAATGCCTCTCAGAGAGGAGTTGATAAGGAACTGTGAAAAAAGGCATATTTTTCTAAAAGTCTCTAAAATGAGCTCCAATTTCAATAATAACAGTATTTAATAATTTAGAAAGGCTCTCTCAGTATCAATAACATCATGAACAAAGCCAGTGAAAAGAAAGCAGAAAATTATGAAGTGTCCCTAGAATCCTTCATCCTACAACAAATAAAACCAACACCAAATTCCCCCCCTCTCACCTCCAAAAAATGCCAAATCCAACTCTCCAGAGACAGACAACAAAGAGCAGCTACCAGGCCTATGGGTGCTAACTAGCTCCTGCACTCATCCCTTCATTACCAGGAAAAGACTTCAGGATCCTGCACCATCTCTTCCCACTGCTGTCACTCTCGCAGGGTGGCTCAGTGAGGGCATCAGGGACTGTGCTGGGCAGTGATGTACACTCACCCATCCTCCTCTGCCACCCTTGCACTGCTGTCTGTTCTTCCAAGCATACTGAGGCAGGCCACACACACTGAGCTGTGCCATTCAATGTACTTGGCACAGGGCACCTATGAAGCCTGCACACAGCCCAAACAGAAAATGCCAGCCCAGCAAGTCAGCGAGCTGCCCAGGATCAACTCAAATGAGCAGGCCAAATGGGCCATCAAAGGATTCCCCTAAAGCTTCAGTCTGCCCTTTCTTCTGTGGTGTCCTGAAGTCCATCCTCCATTTCCTGAGTGTTGGAGAGTGGATGGAGCTTGACACTCTCTTCTTCCAAACCTTCCCAAAGCCAGCAGGAACAGTTGGACGGGACACACAGAACTATACAGGGATGGCACATGGGGAAGTCCAGGCAAGCTGCGATCCCCACATCCAACCACAGCTCTGCTCAGCACCCCCAACCCAAAGCCTGTGAGGCTGTGATCAGGCCCCACAGCAGCACAGGAACACAGACAGAACGAAGCCAAAACATAAGCTGAAACAGAGCAGCACAAGCAGCACTCGGGAAGGAGGGTGGGGGAAGAAGGGGAGAGGACAGAATCAAAATTAAACCAAACAGGAAAAAAAAATAGCGGTTGGGGAAGATACCATGGACGTCTGCACTGGGGGTGTTTCTTTTGCAGTGCTTACTATACTGGTTTTGTTGTTGCTCTGTGGCTGAGACAGAAAAACATGGTTTTAGTTCCACTGCTGGGCAGCAAAGGCAGCAAGAAAATGACAGTATTGTTTCAACCCCAACCATCTCCTCAGACCCTCCCCTCCCCACAGGCTCAATCACCAAGAAGAGGGAGGATGAAGGAGTGCTGCCCAGGTCGCTGGACATCATCCTTCCCTCAGAGGCAATAGAAGTTGTAGGGGATGTACCAAAATCCAAATGTACATGGACTGCTAGATCTATAAGGAAGGAAAACAGAAGGGGAAAAGGCAGCAGCCCTAAGGGATGGGGAGAATCCTGCAATGACCACTAACAAAAATATCTGGTAAGGGAGAATGAAAGATGGCAGCAGTCCTGAGAGAAAGAGACTACAGAAGTGAGAGACACATGATAGTCAAGGTGCAGTCTCAAACAGGGCACACATGAGTCAAGTCTGAGGAGTCCCAAAGTGTACAGGAACAGTCCTAGGTATGTGATAATGCTAAGGGTTCCAGGGAATCTACTGATCCAAGGAAAAGTGTGGTCAGTCCTAGAAAAGGTAGAGAAAAGGTGAGGTAAAGTGTATTTTATCCCTGCTGTGACCTGAACAAAGAAGTTTCAGGACCAAAATATGGAAATGGATGGGTTGGGACACAAGGAAAAGGCCATATAGTTCTGCAAGTAGGAAGTTCTTTGGATGGTGCCCAGTAGTTTTTCATCTTTTCCCCTCTTCAGTCTCTCTTGTAGCTGTGGCAGAAGCATAAAATCTCCATTTCCTGCATTCCTGCATCCACACAGCACAACAGTGAGGCAATCACCAGCTTGCTGAAAAGAAGCATCCCACTGAGTCATGCACGTCAGTAACATCAGGAATGAGCAAAGTCTATGTCTGTAGGAAGCCAAACCTGTGTCCGCTAGTATATAGTTCCTAGCCCAAATGTAACCCCCACACCAGGTATACAGCTCTCATGCTGCCAGACACCAGCAGCAATGTCAAAATCGGCACCACAGGAGCCCCACTCAAACTCCTTGGTTTACAGATTCAGGGTATCAGATGGGAGCTCTTGGCTCTCAGTGTGCCCTCACTGCAGTGGCTCTCTGTCCCACTGTTCTCAGGGAGTGCAAATTCATACTGCAAAACATCAGGCCCTCATCACCACACCACAAACACCACAAAGAATGTAGAAGTGAAATGCTGAGCTGGAAAACATCTGCCAAAGGTATAATTATGTCAACCAGTGACAGACCTTATAAGGCTGAGACTTTACACACACCTACTCATACTTCAGTTTTTCTTCACAAGCAACATGTCTTGACTTAACTATCCCTTTCGGAGAGGGAGAGAGAAGAAAGAAGAGGAAGATGGGGCAGGTGTAGAGAGGAGAAAGTAGAAGAGAGAGGCATGAATGAATTCCTCAGAAGTCCATGGAAAAAAAAAGGACCATATGATACACCCAAAGCTAAGAAAGGAGAAATACGACAGAAATTACTGTTTGCTGCCTCCTCCTATACATCCCTGCATTGTCTTAAGACTCTGGCTTTCCTAGAGCTTTGCTTTCTGCATGTATTTCCAACCTGATGGCAGAAGAGATGACAGTCACTGTGGATGTCAAAGAGGAGCAGATCAACCTGAAAAAATTAATCTCAAGCTATTTTGTGGCATAAACACAATCAAACTTCTGGCAATGCCTGGGTCTACCTCTCCACACAGCACTGAGGTTCCTGTACTTCTCCAGAAACAGTGATTCTAATGCAGAGATCTATCTCTCAAAACTCTTCCAGTGAGAGGAATGCAGCACATTCTTCTTAGTCCACTGGGATAAGAAGATAAAGTTATCATGAAAGAAGCTATAAGAAAATAATTCCAATTTTTTGGGAAAAACAAAACCAAAACAAACATCCAGGACGCCAATGTTCTGAAAAAAAGCTGACAGCAGCTTGTTAGGTGTGGTATGTTGCCTTATAAAATACAAACCCACACACCCAAAGCACACAGCCTACCCTCCAGGCTGCACTGAGCACTCAGTTCATCCATCATACTCTTCCCCAGCCAGTGGGCTGAAGAAGACTAAGTATCATGTTTGCTACTCCAGAATCACATAGCATTTTACTCCAGCACAGAGTCCCAATGAAATTAAAGGCAGCTTACCCCAAGAATTTCTCAGGGGGAGGTATCTGACATACTGAGCTTCCTGCACACACGTCTTGTGGCCATCTAACCAATTCCTCTTCCTGGAAGAAACTAGCCTTGCCTTCCCAGAGCCCCAGGTGGCACAACCAACTCTTACCCCTCCTTCCTTTCCTACCATCTGCCAACATCACAGTCACTGGGCAGGCTGTGTTTCTTGGTAATTTGGTACAGCTCAAGTTAAAAGAGCCCAATTCACATAAAAAGGTGCCAGGCCCTTCTTAAAATCTATGTAACACGATTAGCTTTGGCACAGCAGTTGGCAGCACTTCCTGAGCTAGACAAGAGACAGACAGACAGGCACAAACGACATAGAGGGTGCAAGAGAAAGAAAACAGACCAGTGTTCATATCGGTAAGGACACACACATCTAGCCAACCAAAAGAAAATAAGTACCAACACATGGGTTATCTCTGGTTATTTAGCCACCTTCACTGCTTCCATGTTCTCTGAGTCTGACACTTACACAGCTTACATATCCCAGCTGCTTTAATACGATATGCAAAGGGAATTTAAGTATTGCTCTCAGTGGGCACAGAAGAAGGGCAAGAAAGGCACAGTGAACTCTTGCCCTGCATAAACACAGGGCTGGTGAAAAGTCAGTCCCTCACATCAGACTTTCAAAGCAGTATTTTGGGATTAGGTTTTTTTGTGTGGTTTTTTACAGTTTTAAGCTGTCATTGAAGGAGGAAGAGGAGAAATATCTTCCAGGTAGTAAAGCAGAAACAATTATTCTGCTTTCTCAGTACTATAACATTCCTGTTTTTATCTGAAATAGGAGAGAAATCTTTTCTGTTATTTTTCTGTGCAAAGGAGATAATACAATAATTGATTTTTTTACTTCAGTTAATATTCATATCTGTCTCAAAGTGTATCACTGGGCTGTGTATGACTCCTGACAATATGACACTGGCCAATTTCCTCTTTGCTCCCTTGAGAGTGGATTTGACTACTTTTTTGACAAATTCTATAGATGTCAAACATCTGGATGAATGAAAAAAGGAAATGAACAGGACAGGGGAGGCAGTTACTGGGTATTTGGTCATGCTGGGATACATAAACAAGATCAGGACAAAAGGAAGTTTTGGATTATAAAGGCTCTGACAAACCTTTTCAGTAAGTATACTAAAAAAAGAAGTGACCAACAGCTCTGAGCTGCCTGGTGGTGCTGTGCCCACACGTTTCATCTGAACAGCGGAGCCCATCAGTCTCTGCCACATCTGCAGTGACTCCTAGTTTGTTCTACACTGCAAGGCTCCTATCAAGGATGACAGCACCAACACCAGGCAAAGCACCTGCTCCTCTTTTTGGCACCTCTGCAACAGAATGACAAAGCCTCATGTCCAGGCAAGGCACGGACCTGCTCTGCTGAGCCCAGGACAACCACTGCCTTTTTTTTTTTTGTTTCACACTCAGAGCAGGCAAAGTCAAACTGCATTGCCCAGCAGTCGATTTTCTGCACAAAATGGGAGCTGTATGTGGCGGGGGGCCAGAGGATCACAGAGCCCTTGTGGTGAGGACATGGACCTTTGAGTGCACACGGATCCCCCCCCACCCGGACATGCTATGTAGGGTGATGAGCACAAGCCGAGCGTGCATGGCATGAGAAATGGCGGACGCACGAATCGCAGGCAGCTTACGGGAGGTGCTCACCATCAAATGCACACTGGAGCTCGACTTCCTTTTCTGGACACATCATTGAGAGAGGGAAAGAGAAGGGAAGAGAGGAGATGAGAAGAAAAGCACAGAAACTATTCACACATTAGTGTGCCAGCAAGGGCCCCCCTGCCAATAACGCTCCCCTGAGGCAGGTGTAAGCAGCAGCAGAAATGCACAGACACACGAGAAGGAGCAGAGAGAAGTCACCATTAAAGCACATGACTACACACCAGGGGAAAGGGCAGGGCTGAAGATCCCCATCCCCTCAAACATTGAAGTCAGAACATAGGTGCCCCACACATTGATATAAGGAGGGAAGAAGAAAGAGGAATATATATCCACAAGATGTGGGATGCAAGGGGGTGCCTCTCTGTGCTCTCCCACCTCAGCTTTCCCATCCACACTGAAGAGGTAGGCAGAAAGTCTACATGTGTTCGCATTTGGAGGAAACAGGGATATGTTTGCAACTCAAGTGGGAGGGTAGGGAGGAGGGCAGAACAGAGGGACACCCCCAGGGGCCAAAGAAAGAAGGGGGAACTTCTGTGCATAGCATGGGGAGGAGACAGGCTCCCTCACACAGCATTTGGGGCTGATTGGAGAGGCAAGGTACACTAACAAACAAGTAAGACAGAGGCACTCAACAGCCAGAACACTTTGTGCTTTCAGATTTCTCCTCGGTTTGTGAAGAGAACAAACAGGTTCAAACATTACTTAACCTTCTTGGACTCTACTCTTGTTCAACAGCATCTTCAGTCATCTTCAAAGATACCTTCTCACTGAACTGCACTCTCCAGTAAATGAGACTCAGCATGAATTTCTCTGCTCTTTCACTAAACTCTTCCTGTCATCCTGTCTAAGCTGAGCCTGGCAGGTCTTCCAGCATTACAATGCTACTCCTTCCCCCTGCTGTCTCCACATACATTTTCCATCTGCCCTTCTTCAGTACTATCTAGGCTATTTCTCTGCTGCTTACCACAGAGTCTAGCTCACATAAGTAGTGTAGGACAGCACGTCCCAGTCAAAAATGATGATGGTGTGGGCTCAGCTACATACCTCTGGACTCCTGCACAGCCCACCCCTGGAGCAGCCTCTTGACACACTACAGGCAATGGACTTGTACCTCCCCATTTCATACACTTACTGAGCCTTCACAGCTTTTAGCTTGCATGTTGCCTTCATCCCTGCTATCCTCACATCAGAGCTCAAGCACACATACAGACTGACATGCCTTTGAAAGCACAAGTGCCAATGTTTATTTCATACCCAGAACTACATTCCTAATCACACCATACAGTCCAGAATCACACAGCCACTGCATGAATAGACTCAAAGTAGCAAAGCTTCTGCCTCATCTGATCTTTAATTCCTGTGCAGACAGACTCTGATCTGTTCTGCATTTGGCTCATGAAGCTTTCACTTCACGGAGGCACAACTTAGGGCTTGGCGTTACATGGTTTACAAATTTGTGATTTCTCTCATATTTTTTTCAGGACAATTTAGCTTCTCCACAGGCTTTTCCTCAAGCTAGAGCTAAAATATGATGTACTACCAGTGAATGAATACAATGCTTAGATCACCAACAACCCAGAGGAATCCTTGTACCCAGTAAAAACAGGCTGCTCCAAAACTTCAGTTTGACTTTTAATGTATCCTGTAAGTTGCAGCAGGCAAACAGAGACTACATGGATACTGCAGGGAAACTGGTCTCTGAGAAGTTCAGTCTCATCTGAAGTTCATACAGGTTTCCAGTGAGTTACCAAAAAAAGGGACAGAAAACGTTAAGATACAAGCAGAAGGTTCAATATGAAAAGAGTCAACGAAGCCATGCAGAAAACAAACACCCTCCTACACAGAGGCACAAGTAACAATGACACGGGAGGAAACAGAACCCTCCGCAGACCAGAATTTAATTAGAATACAAGCTAAATTTAAAACAGCCTTGGTCTATTAACATGGCATGATGTAGTGTAGAAATCCCAGAAAGCACATTATTGCTGGCTACTATAATAACAGGGGCAAGGAAAGCTAGCTAGGCAGTATGAAAAGGGTGGGGAGTGAGGTCTGTGTTACAACCAGAGCAGGAAAGTACTACTAAAACACAAGACAAGTTAGATAATGCCAACATGAGGTACTGGCAGTAAGTGCTAAAGCATCAAAAATTATTAAGTCAAAACATATACAAGGAAGTTACTAAAACCAGATCAATCTCCCAATACCATCTTAACAGCTGCATCAGAACCATCTATGTTACCTTCCCAAGGTGACTAGCTGAGTGAGCAAAACTTTTTGTTCTTCTTGCAATGTGACTGCAACTTAGCAAAGTAAATAAGATAAAGAAGTTTAGTTATAGAGTTCTCTTTCCCTTCCATAACACAGCTACATCTCTAAGAATTACCAGGCAGTGCAGAGATGTCACAGGGAATGCAAAAAACTGTTAAAGGCAGACACATAATCTACGGTAAAGTACCTCACTGATCACTTTTTCCCTACACCTGAGTGACAAAACATTCTCCCAAAGCAGAACAGACCACATATCTAGGGATGAGTGTTTGTTAAAGTTGTCGAAAGAGGAGCATATTCTCTGCAGTAAAATTTAAGGAAGACTCTTGCTTTAGGTAACAATAAAGAGAAGTCAGCAGGTGACAGAAGACAACCTGAAGAATCACTGTCTCTTCAGTATAACAATACTAGAAATGGCCACTGTAAATCTTTCCACAATACATATTGGAAGATGCTATAGGAAGTAGAGTGATTCTAAGCAAGGTCCCATTCACAGTCCCAGGCACTTAACATGGCTATTTTTTTATGACAACTTTTTGCATTTCTATCCTCTACATGCAGTTCTCCCCCAGCTTGATACTGACAGTATATGTTAAAGTGTCACATTTGCTGCAAGTCATGTTCCTATGAAGAGTATAGTAATTTCAGAACTTGAGGTAGGAAAAAATTGTTGAACCTAAAGCAGATCAGTAAGAGGCATCTTGAACTAGCAAATCTGAGGTCCTATTTCTATTTCTATTTCTGGTTTAGCCCTTTTGTGTGATGCTGAGCAAATAATTTCATCTTTGTCAATCCATCTCTCTTGGCCTTTTGTCAGCTTGTTTGTTTAACTTGTAAGCTAACAGGCAGGGATTTCCTGCTTAGCCATCTCTACAGTGCTGAGCACACCGGACCCTTGATCTCATTTGGTGTTTCTAGGCATTACAACAATGCAGTGAAAAAACTGAATGCATCAAAGGTGGGTATAATGTGCTACTGGAAGTCAGCACTTAAACAGATCTGAAGCACTCCCCAGGTGTCTTGCATAAAACAGTTCAGCACAAAACTCAGATGAACTTGGGTTCTCCTCATTTAGCTTCAGCATAGTAACCTTTAAATGTATGGCTTTAAGACCACAACAAGTCCAGATACAGAGATAGGAGCAGTAGCTCCTGTTGGTCACTGTGTGGATGTTACTTGACCCTTAGGGATTTCATAGGTTAGTTCACCTTGCTACTGTGCTTTCTCTGTTTAAGGCACACTTTCACCAACTGCTTTCTCAGCAGCCATGCCAATTTACAGAGCATTCTTCCTTCTCCACATACTCTTTACTGTGCAAAGGGCAGGGAAAGCTGGTACCCACCAGGCATAAAATGTACACTTACTGCAATATTCTTTACAAACAGCAGAACAAACGGTATTTGATGCCTCTTTGCAGTTATGCAATATGAAGGGCAGATTTTACAACATTAACCTGGTTAAACAAAAAAAAAAAAAAAAAAAGGATTTTTACTCTTTCAGCTGAGTTCTCCTTTTAGCTGCTATTCAGCTTCTGCTGGGAAAGAAAACAAAGTGCATGTGGCAGAAAGACAAGGTAGAAAATCAACAGATTTTGCAGAGCATTGCAAGTGAACGCTGTTAAAATCTCCTGCATTCCACAGCATTCTCCACAATTTGCTATTTACATGGTGTCACAGTGGGCCTGAAAAATATTATTGTTATACGTCTATATATCTTAATCACAAACTGAAGTGGTCAGAAGTAAACAGGAAAGAAAAAAAAAGAAGACACTAGCAAAGAGCTTAGAAAAGGACCAATTTAAAAACACAATTACATACTTAACTAAAAATATCACTTTGAGCATTAACAAATTCTGATTATAGAGATGGATCTAACAGGCCCTGCTAGAACTGGAAGCACACGTAGCCTCTGATATCAGTAGGAAGCAAAACACCCCTTTGGAAAAAAAGGGAACACAACTGTTTGAAGTGCTACCCAGAGACAGAAAAAAATCAACGGCAGGACTGTAACACTAACTACAGGGAGCCCAGAACCTGACAAGGTAAAAGAAAGGACATTCAGCATAAAGTGTCCTTAATCTTCATCCAGGTGTTTGCCCCAGCCCACTCCTTAACCCCTCTCTCACCTTGCAGTAGATGGCAAGTCCAGATTACAAGCAGAAAGGGGAACAAGAAAGCAAGTAAATTTGAGATGAAGCTATCTAAAGTAAACTCTAAAATGGTAGCTGCACAATGTTGCTCATAAATTTAGAATCTTAAAAAAATACCTGGGACCTACAGCGGTGGCCACAATATATGTGGTATGTTACATGGCTCTGCAACTCATCAATCAGTATCTTCTAGCCTCACTTTCTGGATTTGAAAGCTGAAAAGCATGTTCCTTGGGGATAAAACCTGGGCCTTCCTGTTGCTACTCCATCAGCTTGGATCCAAATTCTGCTTGAAGAAAGTTAGTGCAGCACTACACAGGTTTGTTGAGCAGGCAGAATTTAAGATTCAAGGCAGTTTAAATCATTCATTATTTAAGATAATGGAAAAGTTCTCAAGTGCCAAGCTGATGAAATATCTACCAATTAGCAGAATTAGTACTTGAAATAGAAGCAACAGTGCAAAATGAAAACCAGGAATGCTTCAAATAGATTTTGGAAAGGAATTTGCTAGAGGAGAGGGTCATATACACAGAAATTTATCAAAATAACATCCGTGTGGACACACCTATATTGGAATTAAAAAGTGTTTCTTTTCCATTTCCCCCTCCTGATTTAAGCTTCCTCTACTCCCTTCCAAAATGGTCTGATGCAAGTAAAATGCATGCATCCTAATTGCTTTAGTGCTAAACTTCCTTCAGCAAAGGATTAAAGCCAATTCCTACGGAAACAAAAACTGTGCCTTTTTTTTTTTACACCTCAGGTCAACACAACTCATACTAGATGCTCATACCACCACCACATATGACTAAAAAATCATTGCTCTCTCTCATTTATGCTAAATCAGCAACTACCTGCGACACCTTCCATCAGATATTTACTAATACAGTTTTCAAGGAGTTCTTGGGAAGAAAGCATGAGAAAGATGTATAGGTCTCACTCAAGCTTGCATACTACTATGTAATAGAAATTCCTATTGTATGTGTCAAATAATGCAGAATTCTAGCACAGGCAGCTCTGAATACCAGCCAAAAGGATGGGAAAGTTACGTTGAGCAGAAAGTAAATTAAGACAAACTGGTGATGGTTTCTTCCTCAATGTCTTTACAGTCATTAATTTTACACTAGTATAATAATCCATTTGTGGAAGAAATACCCTTTCCATTCTTATCTACTGTGACAAGAGTCTCATGGAGCATAGTCATCCTAGATCAGATAAAACCAATGAAGAAACGGAAGTATTTTCTTTCAAAACTCTATAAGGAGTTAATTTCTAAGAAGGCTGTAAGAGACAAACAAACAAAAAACTCAACCACCAAACAAACCAGTCTTCTTATCTGGAAGAAACACAAGAAACAGCCTAACCACATGGCATGTGGTCAGCAGCAGACTACAGTTAAAAATACAGCACGCAATGCTTGTTCTAAACCTACATCTGATGTAGAATTATTTATATAGGGAGTGGGAGTGAAAAGGATACCACAAAGCTGAAAATCTAGTCAGTGTTCAAGTCACAGTATTTGTGCTCTGCACTACTGCAATGGGCAGAAAATCATTGTTTGCTACAACTAATGTAAGACCAGATGCTCTTAACTCTACCAGACACTGGCACAAGTGTTTGTCAGAACTGCACAGGGTGAGAAGATGAATGGAGGTAAAATTACAAGTTTCCTGCATAAAGGAGCAGCACATGGCAAGCATGCTGGTCACAATGGTGAGGCCAACAACCAGACAGTGACCAACACAGAGACTGCTGCACAGCAGCCAAGTGTGCCAGTACTGCTCCAATAGGCGAATGGACGTGATAAAAGCTACACTTCCATGGGATGACTAACGGGATGTAGCACCACACATCTGGACAGCAGGGGCAAGTAAAGAGGTAAGCATGTAGCCACAGAAATCCTACAACACAAGTGTTAAGGATGTACTACAAACACACACAGACCTGTTCTCTATCTTGTCCGAGCTTAGCACTAGGGAAAAGCAATCTGTACTTTTAAAAGTCTGTATTATTGAGCAAAAGAGTAACGCAAAACAGGAGCTTCAATGAGAAATATCTGATTTATTTCTGAGTTTTAGCACTTAGAGAAATGGGGACTCAAAAGCCACATCCAAAGATAGACACCATTTGGGGAAAATGGGAAACAAACACCTCTCCTGAGGGCCCTCAGCCCAGGTTGAATGTGAGCAGTGCCCCTCACGGACAACACTGGGGTTCATACTGCAAAGCCAGACTGCTCTAACACTTTGGAGCAAGGAAGTTGCATGCAGACTCTTGACATAAAGTCTCCAGTGTCATGCAGAAGTAGAGAAAAGGTTTCCAGAGGGCAACCTCATTCACCATGTACAGAGAATGCTATCTCTCTAATCTACCTTTACTTACACTTGATCACAAGTATTCAGTTATAAATATGAGGAACAACATATACTGTGAAGAGCTGAAGAGAAGTAAATCCAGATTTATCCTTTTCATGGAGGAAGACACCATGTACTCCATGAATCAAACACCACAAGCTTTCTATGGAGCTGGAAGCCTCTAACATACAGGGTTTCCTTGTAAATACATGACCAAGAAATTGTGCCTCAAAATCTGTGGGGATATCTTTGTTCATTTTTGCAAGATTTTAACCCAAGATATGGCACTCCCTGAAAGCCTGTTGGAAATCAAGAATCCTGAGAAGAAAGCTTTTTTTTTTTCCTAGATAGGTAACAAAACTATGTAGATGTGTTAATACTTGCTGCTTTTTCTGTTGCTTCTCCACTGCCTCATTGGGATTTTGAAGCAAGCACCTGCTGGTTCTCAGTTCACAACATTTGGGATAGCCCATTCTTATTCCTCTGGGATTTGACTGTAATGTTTTCAATATCAACAGATGCAACAACTCTAACATACTTGCTGTATTACTGTGCATGTGTTCAGTGCATATCTGTACAAGAGGCAGGCTTGTGCCATGGCACAAAAGCTCACTCTTGCAGGCACATTTCAAAGACAAACATCCTAGGGCAAGAACAGCAGTTCCACAGGGCATTTTGGTCAAAATAAACAGCCCAGACCTTGGGTGTAAATTGGGCAGAACACTGCAGGACTGCAAGAATACATGTTTTACTAGAGCAGTCTCCAAAATAAACACTAGTCCTCTGGAAACACCTCTTTTTCCAGCAGCCTGCTTGTACTGTGAGCCCTCTGGAAACAAAGCCTCATAAAGTGAAAAAGGGCTAAGACAGCAGGAGAGAACAAGTGTGCTGGTCATGCAGTGTGCATGTCAGACCCCCAGCATGGGGAGAATGAAGACTGTCCATAGTGTTAAACCAGATGAACTGTTCCCATAAGAGCTGTAGAGAAAGGTTTGGACTTCAAATGAAAATGCAAGCTAGTAAACCCAGCCCTTCTTTTCCATGTGGAGAACAACTAGCCTTTGGAACAGTTAGGGGAGGACAGTGCTGTAGCCTGTAACTATCTCTATGCCAGCACCAGATGGTAAAAGGCTACTGCCTGCAACAGCATCCAGCCTCAGCAATGGTCTGTTTGACCTCCAGAATTAAACAATGACCATGCAACACAAAGAGTGACATCGGAGTGGGAAAAAATAATTCCCCTCAGAAAGGAACAGGAGTGCCTCAGCTTCAGGCACACAAACTGAACCCTTAATACAATACTCAGTTTCCATTCTGTCCAAACATGAACATTGGGAGGCTCCTCCTTCCTGACCCCTCTTCCCAGCATCTGTCCAAGGGGATAGATGAAGAAACTTCCATGGGGTCTGCTGGGTATCATCAGTCACTGACAATATCCCTATTCAGAAGCATTCTGCACTGAACAGAACAGACTAGTCAGAGGCATGTGTCACAACTGAGCAAGTCTTTGGTCTTTCTAATCCCCAGCAATGACCAGTTCTCTATATAGAAAGGGGAAAAAGAATTCCTGCTGTCACAATAGTGCACTTAGCTAGTTGTATGATGTATAAGGTACATGTAAGGAACAATAAGATCCTACATGGGGCTCCATAACAGTACAGTGATTATAGCAATCCCAGCCACAGGACAGGGCTGTGGTTTTACCCTGGAAGAGGATGGGCAACAAAGAAAGTGGCTGCCTTCTGTTCAGATGGTGGGAGAGACAGTAAAATGGGAAAGCAAGAACTTACCTTCACTCCATCTGACTTCTTGTTCAGCAGGCTTTTGGCAGCTGTGGAGAGAAGCAGAAGTAGGTCAGATTTTGGTTTCAAGACTTCTTTCTCTCTCCCCACTTCCCTCAGAAATGCACAAAACTTCAGAAGGACAACCATCCTGTTAATTCCTCTCTAACAGCAAGAGACATGGAAAACAGACCAAATCACTCATCAAATCCATCCTGATAGCAGAGGGTCATCCAGCCTATCTACTGTTCACTTATTTAGGCAAAAAATGCTCCCGGTTTCACTATCTCAGGAAAACCAAGTCTGAAATGATAATTTAGAGCTCCTTTGTTTCAATCCTCCATTCATACACTGTGACCCCATCCAGAAGTGCCAGCAGTTACAGGGGAAAAAGCTAAAGAAATCTGTTAGATCTTTGCAACAGGATAAAGGTTGAAGGTGCAGCCATTCACATAACAGACATGGCTTATAAAGGAGGCACTGATAATGCAGAGGCCTCCTAATTACTGCTATACACAGTTCCCTGGGGATAGCTGGATAGCTAAAAGGAAGAGACTGAGAAAGTGCAAAAGTCAGCATCTGATAACTGTTAAAAAAAAGGAGAGAATGACAAAAGAGACTAGAACTAAGCTGAATTTCTTCACTGAAATATAAAGATGGTCTGCTGTGCTCAACTTGAACAACTACCAATGAAACTGAGAGCATGGTAAGTGCACACAGAGAGCCCACAACAAATCCCTGGCAGAAGACACACTTGGGAGTGATGAAGGAGCTGCTCCATCTACTGCAGCATAGTGGTACATTGACAACGACTGTCAACAGTAAGATCCCATCTACAATCTCAACAGATACATCTTGCCTACTTATGAAGAACATATTCAGTTGTTTCAACTTCCATAAACAGCATGCTAGACAACTACTGGACCAGCACACTGATACAGCTCTCCTAAGCAGTTGCTGGGAAGCATAAAGGTCTGGGTACTTGACCTGGATTTGAGGTCCAACAAAAATGAGACTTAAAGAAAAGGCAAATCCTAAGACAGTGCTCACATGCCTGTTGAAATGCTTCACTCCCAAAGACATGCTGACCAACTCATGCACAGAGTGCTTGTTCTCTCTAGAAGCAGCAACATTAGGCAGAAAAGGTTTTAGCAATACCTAAGCAACTGTCAAATTTTGTGTCAACAACATTTTCCCCCCTGATTTCCCTACCATAAGACCCTACAGACATGGATTAACTAAACAATATTAGCTGAGCTGATGCAAATGACTACAGCATCTCCTCACAGCAAAGAGGTGGTATCCCATACAAGCTTGTTAGAATATTTGAATTATTTTCCTAATTCTACTCTCTAATGCAAGTATAAAACTAGATTATGATTTTGTTTTCATTCCAGTTCTCAGAAACCAAGAACACTGGAAAAAAATCATGCACAGTGTTCCAAAGTGCACACATGAAGGTGGGCAAAGTGACTCAAGCAACTGATTTACCCTGCAACAGACTCTTTGCTGAGTGTACACATACTAAAGCATAGTAAGACTGCATCTAACAAATAAGTTCTTGCCACCTTCAAGGCACAACGAAGATCAGGTTGACTCTACATGAAAGTGAGAAGGAGAACAACGTGACTATGGGGTCAAAAGAGGTCCAGCGTTTATACCACACATACATCAAGGCATCTCTCACAACAACTGCTGAAAACAAGAAACTGTTACAGCCCTACAACACTTTGGAAGGAGTAAAGGATTCTACAACTTAACAAATGTGGCAAATGGAACATCCTTAGAGTGAAAAAACCCTCAAACATCAGAGAAGAGAAACAGTACCACCATATGTTCTGGGAATGACCCAGACAAGCAGGGAAGCAACATTTTTCACGCTTTCTGCAGTTCTCCCAGAACTCCACATTTGTCTTTGTGGACAGAAGACAGCTAAAATCATGTTCTACGACATTAAAGCAACTTCAGCTGAGAGTCCTTCTGTGCAGCACTATGTAATGCTGATCCAGTGTCTCCTGGTGCAGCCTGCCCATCCAGCCTCCTTCCCTGATTGTACCTCTGCACAGCACACATTGCTCTCCCACAAGCCTGTCAGCACCCCAGTGTTGTAGAAAGAAACTTGGCCTGTGTTGTATTTAGTTCATGCATCATACTGTGATTTAGAAGGACCTAGAGAGCCCATGAAATGCATTCACACACAAAGTTGACTGTAGACACCTCAAACAAAAGGGAAGCATGCAGGTTTCCCCACAGGTCAACCTGTACATGTTATAAGACAGAAATTAAAGGGGATGCTAGTGGAATTTCTACACAAGCAACAGACAAGACTTCCTGTAACAATAATAATTTTAGAAGACAGGCAGATTAGCTAAGAGACAACAGGAGGAAAAAAATTCAAGGACACATGAAGGCAGGTTCTTTACTGTTCAGGAAATGATCTCATACCCATGCTCTGCAGTTTTCCAGGCATGAGATACTAGTATTAATTTTCTTCATCCTTCCCACTTCTTCTACCTGTCAAAGGGATTAAATTCCCTCTTCTCAGTGAGTTAAGAGTTCCTCTAGAATTAAGCAATACAAAAGCACATGCTGCTAACCCAGCAACTTAAAAACACAGTTCTGTTCCTGGCTTAACAAGACACCCTCCAGTTAATTTCTGAAGAGAAACACAAAAGGCCTCCTGTGCACACACCCCAGAACTCTCCTGAACTTTAGGGAGAGGAAAATAAAAGTAGAAGGAATTATCAGAATAATTTACATCCACTTTTAATGATAAACTAGACTCTCTGGCCATAGTGATAAACATTTAAACACAGTAATGAAATCCATGTCACTCTGGCAAGCTGCAAATGGAAGTTACATACTGAAGTCCACAACTTCAGCAGTGAAGCTTCACAACTTCACTTTGTGAAGATGGCTGCTCCTAAGAGAAAGACCAATTTTTTCCATCCTTTCACTCAGCTTATAGCAGACTTACTTAGAGAGTATTGAGCCAGGATCCTTAAATATTGCAGGAGACTGAAAACCCTGTCTACTTTTTCCTAGTAATAAATTTACATGTACTTCTCAGAAAATGGTTTAGGAGTTTCATGCATATGATCTAATCTGTTGGTTTACCCGACTGTACTTCCGTATTCTGTAAGTGAATTCTGATGAGTGTTTGCTTGGGCCATCTGAACATCAGAAGCCACAAGTAAGCACCCAAATAATCCTGTGTATACCCTGGTGTGACCCCAACAATCCTACAGGGAAATTTAGATCACAAAGTTCTCTCTCACAGCTGAGCGAATGCCAACCAGAGTGTGGAGAGAAGCTACAAATCTCTTATTATAACCAGATTTCAACTTCCTGACTTATACTGAAAGGAGTACAACTGTACCTGTTTTTAACAAATAGCCTACAGCTGGCCTGAGACACAATCTTTAACAAGAATCACAAACAGACAGTATTAAACTGTTGAATATATCATAACTTGGGAAAGGAGCCAGATAACATTCCTTTATCTTTAGGTTAACTAGCCTGGGGCAAAAGGTACCTAGCAAGCAACAAATTACTCATAACAGAATAAAAACTTTTTTTTTTTCTTTGTAAAAAGTAAGATTTTCTTTATGGGCTAAAAAGAAAAAGAATACTGCTACAGACTCTTTAAGCATACAACTTGTCACAGGCTAAAACCACACTGTCCAGTGAAGGAACTCCACTTTACAACTGCAACACAGGAGATAGTAAGGACAACAGGATTACAGGAGTCTTCTCATATTTCCTGCAGACAGTACTATCGCGCCTAATTAATTGGTACTGGGGTCACATGAGCCTTCATTTTCCTCTCAGTTCAAAACATCTGTGAAAGAAGCTTTTAGGAGATCTCATCTCCAGACAGGAAGAAGCTTCTCTCTTCATAAATTTAGTTTCCTGTCTGCTGGGAATGGGGCTTTTAAAGGCCCAGAGAATAGTGTCACCCAATTAGAGAAAATAAAAATCCCTTAAGGGCTTTAGGGAAAGAAACAAGTGCTATCTCAGAACTTTCCAAGGGCAGTTAGATAACCTGTCACAACAGGGGAAGTCTGAGCTCTACCCAAAGTTCCCACATGGACTTCCTAACTTTTTATTTTTCGTTAGCATTCTTCAATTCCAGCAGATGTATGTATTTCAACTGCAGCAACTTAAAAAAACCACATAAAAACATAAGGAATTGGTACTCTCCACAGAGACTATAAAGGCTTTGCATCTAAATTCATGACACCTCTTTCTGGACAGTTTATCTGAATGTCTCATACTTGGGACCACAGTTTATATTCCAAGCAGAACTCACTGACACTGAGAACCCTGTGCTCACTGTGGGCCACCAAGGATTTCCTTTGTTTCAGCTGTTAGCTGAAGTGGGTCCAGCAGCTTCAGCCCTCAAGACAGAGAAGATTGAGTAGAGCAAGCCTTTTCCTCCTCCATACTAGCTCAGGGATTAAGTGGATGCATAGGGTCACACACCATTAAGGAGAACCCTTCTCTCCGGCATTTCATGTAGTCAAAATCTGGGCCACAGGAGATTCTCATACCCAAGCACTTCTGCAGCTTCATTAGAAATGACAACATTTGAAGACTAAAAATTAACCTAAAATTTCTGTTTAAAAAAAAAATAATCAAACCCCAATCTATTTCAGAATCATCAATTAAGTGAAATAAAAACTAGTTGTGTAAATAGATCAAAAATGGTTCTTACCAGCATAAAGCCCAAGAAAATGTTCAGTTTTGTATAGTCCTGTGGAAGCCCTGTCATTGTCCCATAGCTCCTCAAATAGTTATTTCAGAATCAATCTCAAAAAAGAGTATATAATTTTTAAGTCCTGTAATAGCACAATCTTGGGAGAAAATCATTCTGTCTCTTTAAGGCCAAACTATGAGAAATGCAGTAAAGAGAAATCACTGTAGCAGCAAGTAATGCTGACATATTGGCACAGGTTCACCTCAAAGCAAAAACCAAGGAAAAAAAAGTTCTGGAGTTGCTGAGGGATGTCCCTTAATAGTAGCACGGTTTCACATAATTTGATTTTTTTTTTTTAAATCACCATACAGGAGGCTAAAAACCCTGCCTTGATTTCACAAAGAATGTATACATGAATGTGCACTTTGAATGCTGGAATGATCATTTCACAGGGGTTTTCATTGCAATTACAGGTTTATTGTAACACCACCTAGAATATAAGTATTGGTATCTACCATTTGTAAATGGCTAGATGAAATTAATATACTTCCATTTCATTCATCATCACTTAGAATCCATATAGCAGAGTTTCACTTGAAAGTAACTGTAGTCAGGTGCAAAAAAAATCTGACTCATGCATTCATGATTGTCCTTTAGAAAGAGGAAAAAAAATTGTGAGGAGGGTAAAGAATGCAAACAATCTTATAAACGAAAAGCACTTGCAAATAGAGGTTTTCCACCCAAATGGAAATGAACCCAGATAAGACTGCGTCACCTAGATGTGCCGAGTCAAGACAATCATCTTCCAAAAAGCATGAATTTGCATGTTGAGATTTGCATTTTCAGTAAATGCACTACGTAATGCAGTTGGGTGGGAGCCAGACTACCAGCTATTAAATTTAAAAGGATGAAAACCACTTCTGAGACTCCGAGAAGGAAAACTCTAATAGCTAGATGCTTCAGACCCATTTTTGATGAGTCAAAGTAATACAATATCCAAATAGCTCCTGTCCCTATTCTCACCAATATTACTTTCCTGTCCCTGGTTCAGGTCTAAAGGACACACCTAATAAGAGTTCTTGACTACTGGTTTATGATGGGAAAGCTAACAATGCCAGCTAGAATTTCCCAAAAGTAATCTGCTAACAAAATATCATGAGAGGATTGTGGCAGCTGACCTCATTTCTGTTCTGTACTATACTAGAGTACTATATGCTCCTCCACAAACAATTTCCTATTTTACAGTGGTCACCAGCCAAGGTAAAGTGACCACCTTTACACTATGATGAACTGAAAGCATGTTTCCTCCCCTCCTACTCAACCCCCAAATGGTTAAAATATACTCCAACTCACTCACACAAAACAACCAAGGAATGGATGAGAACATTGAGAACTTACCTGAAAAATTCCGAGACACAAGCATTGTTGTAAGGATTGCACCCTGTGGGGAAGAGAAAGCAGGGATAACAGAGTGTCACTTGAGAAAGGGGCTGGGCTGACCCATGGAGAACACAGTGCATCAGGTGCCAATGCAGAGATATACCAATGCTACCCTGAGAAGTCCTAGTGTATCCAGGATTCCCACATGTGGCTGGTTGGGCCTGACATGGGACCACTCTGAGTCCTGCCTTTCTAGAATGGCAGCTAAATGCCAGACAGGATAGACTAGGAAATCTAAAATGGCACTAAGAGTTATGCTTAGACATATAGCTGCTTCCTTGCTTTCAAATGGCAGATGGCAGAGGCTCTGCCCCAGCTACAGGCAACTGGTAACACCAGTATTGGAAGGCAAAAAGTGTTCAGAACCAAAAGGCCCAGGACTAGCTGCTCTGTTTCAACTCTTTGGCAGAAAGTAGAAGGGGTGAATATGTAGCAGAAGAGGCATGGGAAGCTTACAGCTTTGGAGAAAGAAACTACCTAGCTCCTCAATACACTACCTCAGTAGTCCGTACTGGGGGATCACATAAGGTACTTCTCTAAAAATGCATCATCATGGCTGGGCTTCGCGAACGAAGATTTGGGAAGGCTCTATCCACATTTGCAACAGGTACATTGGTGGCTTATGAGGCCAATACGTGACAGACATGTCCGATTGCAAAAGGCACAGCAGAAAGACTCCTTAGATGGTGTATTCTGCAAGACACGGTTCTTTCTGCGTTACCTTTTCTCCTCAAGAGTGATCCTGCGTGTGTTCTCGAAGGAGACAGCTGTGTTATAGATGGCATGTCTCCAGGCCTCCCAATTGGAGGCCAGAGTAGACCAGTTATGGTGGATCAATATGCCCAAGCTGAAAGTTGTTCAGGCATCCCTGTACTTTCTTCGGCTCCCTTCCCCTGCGAAGGCACGGGGCAACGTTCACGCAGTAGAGCAGCGATCTAGGGAAGGCAGTGGTCCTCATCCTGGAGACGTGCCTGCCCAGCGCAGCTTGTTCTCATCACAGGCCCTCAATACTTGTGACTGCTGAGCTTGTTCTAGAACAGATGGATTGGTCACAAAATCTGACCAGTGGATGTTTAAGATTGTACGGAGGCAGCGTTGATGGAAGCGTTCTGGGAGACGCAGGTGGTGGCGGTAGATGACCCATGATTTGGAACCATACAGGAGAGTAGACAGCACTATGGCTCTGTAAACACTGATCTTTGTACTTTTCTTCAAGTGTTTATTACGCCATACTCTTTTGTGGAGTTTTCCAAAAGCACTGTATGCCTTTGCTAACCTGTTGTCTATCTCTCTGTCAATCTTACCATCCGAGGAGATGAGGCTACCTAGGTAATTAAACTGCTGGACTGATTTGAGCTCTGATTGGCCAATGGTGATGTGTCTAAAAATGTACTAGTCACAAAAAAAGACACTGTTGGTAAGAAGGCACTAACCTCAAATTCAGAGAATTAAAAACAAACTTAAGGCAAATTAAGATGTACTTACCTTTAGCTTTCTTCTAGCATTGAACTTTCTCAAGCATTCCACAGTCTCCTGCCTGTGCATCATCGATGCGACAGTGGATCGTTGCTGAAAAACAGGAACAGCAGAAGATCAAGAACAGATCAAGAACATACCCTAACCAAATCAGGCAGGGAAGTTCGTTCCACTTGTACACAATTGTGACGTGCAAGATGACATGGCCAAGCCTCTCACCACTGCATGGCTGCAAAACACTGCAATGGGTTCACAACTTAAGAACTTCCATCAAGATGTGTTAAATCAAGGTATGCTATTACAGGACTGCGCCTAAGAAACTTTGTAACTGAGGTACAGGTGAGAATCAATGCTCCCTGCCTTTCAGGCACTCACATGACTTAAGACAGTAAGAAGACAAAGCCAAATGAACAAGCATACTCATGAGGGACTGAGTCAGAGGCACTACAGAAAAGATCTGTGTTGCATTAGTTACAGCTTGAAAGGGAAATTCCGAGCAGCAAGCGAATACCAGTGAGCAATAGCCTTCCTGGACACGGCAACCCCTGAATGTAAGTGTTTGACTAGCAGAGTCCTTGGCATCTTTGTATCAGTTTTGCAGAAATAGGTTTTCAGTGTGTAAGAGGAAAGATCATATAGTTCTCCTGTGCCAATGCAAAAACCTGACCATAACCTCTAGCTAGTGATGCACATCTGTCACCACAGCAGACTGGGACCCCCTCAGTTGCAGAAAGACAACTTCCCAGAAGCATTGCAGTCACTGAAACCCCATGAAGAAATCAGAGACTGATGCTGCCAAGCATTTAGAGCACATGAGGAAAGCAGTGACTAATGCATAGAGCCACAAGCCTGAATTCCCTTCACAAGGACAGTGAGTGAATTACTAACCTGGCAGATCAGTGTGTACAAAGTCTCCCCTAACTTTCTGCTGCCTGAAAAAAAAATCTGCAATACCCAAAAGAACTCTAAACCATGCTCATATTCAGTTAGTTTCATGGGAAGTCTCTGCTTTGATCCTATTGTCAAAGCTAGTCACCCACTGCAGTACACTCAGCAGTGTGTGGGGAGAATGTAGCCAAACTGTCCTCTAACAACTGTTGGTGGTCACTGTTTGTTCAGTCTCCTTAGGAGTGAGAGTGATGTCCAGTTGTTCAATGTCAGCATACAAGAATAAGGACAGGCACTTCAGAAGTTCACTGATGCTAAGAAAGTCAGTGTCTCAGATACACTTAAGATTTCCTACAACATTTATTTTCAAGGAGCCATACATATCCAGAAAGGAAATGTATGTTGCACCCACAGGGACTGCAGAGCAAATGGAAACAACAGACTCAACAGGAGGCAGTTTTGGTGAGAGGCTAACGTGTCTGTGAAGTGAAGTCAAACTCCCCATAACTCAGAGAAGGAAAGCCTCTCTTGAACTGCTCTATATTATGTTGCCACAGGGAGCGGGCTATTACCATACGGCTTTGGCTACAGGCATTGGGAGGAAAGTTAAGTATATAGGAACTGCTATTGATTACAAACATGCAAGGAGAAAGAAAAAAAAAAGACACGCAAAGCCTCAGCTGGCGTGAAGTTTTGACTTCCAAGGAACTTGCATCACTTTAGAGCAAACACTACACTCCTGTTACACAGATGTTCACATAAGTAAGCTTAAATTGCTCATCTGTTGCTTTGTGGTGCAAGGACAAAACTGCCACAGTTTTACAAGAAGAAATGAGTAAAGGAACACATCCCACATCCCCAAGACCCATCCCAGAAGTATGTTGGGGTATTACAAGAGCATCCAGTTAGATTTAGGTGAAACTATTTCATCCTTCAAAGATAAAAATTGCATCATTGCTGTCCTCCCCTACACCCACTCCAGCGATTTCCTTGCCAACTTTGCAAAAAATGAAAAATACTTATGTGGCAAGGCAAAAACTACATGCATAGAACAAAAAAAAGTTTTTTTGCTGATTTCAGGTTTACAGCCAGTTAAGCTGAAGCACAGCAGAAATGTCTCAAATGCTACAAAGATGCTATGCCATAAACTGAAGCAGAGAAATGAGAGAACAAAATGATCCTAAAATTTTTGTCTGATGCCAAACTCCATTTTGACATTTTAGATGATATGGACTGGAAGAGGAGATGTGGGAAAAAACAGAAACTGCAGATATTGACAAAACTTCTAAAAGAATAAGGGATTTTTTTTCTACAGTGGCAATAAATGCACCACAGCTGACAAAGTTGGCTTATTGAAGGTCATTAACAAAAAAAAAAAAATAATAATTTGAAATATTTAAAATATTCTGGGTCCTTCAAGCCTTCCTGACACATCCATTCAGGGTACACCACGAATCAACCTGTAATAAGGAAAACACTTACGCAGACCCATGGATGTTTGAGAGCCTGGTCAGCTGTGATGCGCTTTGCTGGGTTTATCGTCAGCATCTGGTTGATCAAATTCTTGGCTTCAGGAGTCACAGTGTCCCACTCAGGTGATGGGAACTAAAAGAGGAAGAAGGAACAGATGATCAAAGGAAAATACTTTCTACTAGCAGATGAGATTCTCCCCCCTACGCAGCTGAATTCCAGCTTTTGCCCTTTGGATACCAGGGCTCAAACATTTGCAAACCCCATTAATTTTTGTGAAAACCCATGCTGAACAAAAATCATACTGAATCCAGCAAATGAATGGTACCAGACAGCAGGACACACCTGTACCATTCACCAGACATAGGCAGGAAGATTAAGAGTTTAAAAGCCTTTTAGGAATCACTCAGACCTTTGAATTTCTTTCACACTCAACAGTCAAAAATGTAAAGTCACAGATCTTTTTGACTGAGTTCTTACATAAAAAACACAAGCACTATCTTATTTTACCCCACCTGGCTCTTTCTCCAGCATGCTAAAAGCTGTAACAGCATATGCAAAATCACAAACACTTAAATACAGCAAAACCACATGAAAGCAAAAACCACTGACAAGGAACATCCCATCAGATACACTTTTCCCACCATAAAGCACAGTATCCTGGAACAATACTAGTCACTTAGGTGTAGCAACCCACCAGCAAGTTGTTAGCAACCATCTACCATACCAATATCATTACCTGGGGAGCAAGAGCGATGTAAGAGTGGATGGGAATACAGAAGCATGAAAACATAGTAAAGAATTTAAAGTATTTCAGTTGCTGATCATTTATGAGGGGTAACTGCTCTCTCCTATAATTCCATTAATGACAAAGAGGAGATGTTTACACCATCCCCCAGATGCTTGCATGTGGTATGGATGACAGTACGCTGAGATTAAATCCGATGAATCTACTGTACAAATACAGGTGAACTTGAGAACACAAAGACAAATATGCTGTTGGGGTAAAGCTCCCTGTCTTTAGATGGGGAGAAGATTGACCCATCTTGAGCTCATTTCCTTACAGCACTACATTATTTAGAAGAAGTTTAACCCATCTCTTTTCTCCTGCATTTTGTGCTTTACTGTTGGGTCATAAAAATACACCTGCCATATCTGATTTGCATATAGTCTTATTTCTGCATTTGCAGGCATCAGCAAGGCATTACACAATTTGTTCTACAAACATTGCAAGAGACTACTCAAAAATTATGATACTGAGCTTTCAAGCCAGGACACTTTCTCCACACCTGAACTCTGAAGTATTCATGGCAATGTCTTGCAAAACCCCTACCAATAGCACGAAGTCCAATTTACTGTTGACAGTTCCATCATAGTCAAGGAAGAAAAACAGACTGGTCCTGTGCATACAGGCCCCTTGGTGCTGGGGTAAGGACACCAATGGCAGGTACATCAGTAAAACTTGAGCAGTTTTCTACCAGGCACAACAGGGGAAGAATCTACTAAACTTGTTCACTACAGGGAAGAATTCAAAAACAGCAGACAGATAAGGAGGGATCAGGCACTTCACTCCTCATGACTCAAAGAAAGAGTTAGATATTTAACTCCTGAAGTGCTTTGAAAATCCCCACCAATATAATGAGTGCAAAAACACTTAAAATAAGAACAGGCAACACAAAAACTAGAGGGGCAGGAAGGCAAGAGAACAACACAAGTCCATTTAAGGCTATCAAGCACAAAGACATCACTTTCCTCTCAGGAAGCCACTGAGCCAGGACTCAGGGTTAGGCAGACCTTTGTTCTCACCAGTACAGCTGCTCTCACAGTCTCAGCACAGAAGCTGGGAGGTAACTGGAGTCCAGCAGAACCCTCACCTAATTTTTTTTTTTTTTTTAACATACAAACCACAAGACAGCCCACAAAATGAACCCCCCAACTTCCTCCTGATATTCATGCCCATGGGCTTTGAACTAGGATTTCCAAGAGTTCCCTCTTCCCCCTTGAGCCTTTCCTTACATGGAAGAATTTATGTCAAACATTCAAGTTGTGGTACCCAAGCCACATTTTACACCACATTTGCTCCCCAGTACTAAGCTCCTTGCTATTCCTCTTTCAGGCACTTTTTACACCTAGTTTTGCCGTGCTCTAAAAAGTGTTCCATGAACTGCTTGGCTTTTTACCAGAGCCTCCAACCCAACATGCTGATCCCCACCACAAAACCACCCCTCCAATGGCCCCCACCATTCAGTCTTCTCACTGGGCTCCATGCTTTCCATGGCTGGAAGAGATACCACTATGGCACAGAGACCAAAGGCCATAATTTAAGCTATTATTGTACAGAATACATCCCCATACTTTCTATTAGGCCTTGATAAAGATGAGCCCCTTCGTTCTACCTTCCGTCTGCTCCCCTGAAAAAGTTAGCATTGGCTACATCTGCAACACTTTGTGGTAAATCACTAGAAGACACCGTTTCCCACCATCTGCATTTCCAGCTCTGCATCTCCCTAGTGGCCAGCAACATCCTGGTGCCCACTGTGATGCTTTCCACATATCCTTTCAGTAGCCCCAAACAGGACTGTATCCCAGGCAGTGAAGATAACAAGGTATATGAACATGCCAAACATCACTTTGCAGAGAAGCTTGGGGCCTGCTGCTGGACACCAAGTAAGATAGTGCCTTGTTCTGGATGGCTTCTACACCCATGCAGGTACTCAGCAAGAAAGTGCCCTTACGTCATAGGCTCCGGCTTTGATCTGCTGATAGAGTTTGTGCTGATCTTCATCCCAAAAGGGAGGGTACCCCACTAGTAATATGTACAGAATCACTCCTGGGAGGGAGAGACACAGATACACTATGGTTAGGCTAATACGCCAATTATTCCTTCAGCCCCTCTTCCTTCCCTCTCAACAGTCCCCAAGGCAATGATTGCTCCACATCTTCATTTGCCATCATATTTAGCCTTCTGAGGTAGCAAAAGACAGTACCAACCTCTCATCTGCTGAACCTCACCCCGGGACTTCATGTTCAACTCTTAACACCGGCTGCCAAGAGCTAGAACAAGGTGCATGATGTCCTTCTATCCTACTCTGGCTACCATGGCTGGTGAGCCGCAGCTCCCAGCTGCTCTCAGAGTAAAATGAAACAACATGTCCTGGGGTTGTTGGGCAGCAAGGGGCTATTTAGGAAGGACTATATTTTTAGATGCTTATTTTGCATGGTCTTGGGACAAAAATGACACTGACAAAGCTAACACTCCTGGCCTGCAGAGAACCGTTGAGTCCAAGTCAGGCAACCCTGATATCACAGATCTTTAAACTTATCCGTCACAGATACATTTACACTTACTTTTTAAAAAAATCATCCCTCTTCAGTATTTCATATTCTACATAGTTAGTGTAATAGGAAATTGCTACAGTTATCTAAACAACTGACTCTGCAAAGCATAGACAGGTCCTATCTTTTGAGTCTCAAACATCTGTTAGATGGCCCGAGGAAAGGATTAAGAGCCAGAATCTTCAGGCTCCAGTATTAACTTCATCTACACAAGGTGCTTATTCTCAAGTGTGCCTTTATGTCTCCACCCAAAAAGAAACAGCACTGCACACCCTCCCAGTAATAGGTTATAAGGAATTGCTCTTTTACATGAAATCATCTTGTTTAAGTGTAAAACATTTTGACAGAATCTTACCACATGCCCATATATCCACTGGTTTTCCATAAGGATCTTTTCTTAAGACTTCAGGGGAGAGGTAGCCTGGAGTACCAGCAAACCCTGCCAGGAAATGGATGACATGAAGTACTTACAGTACCCAAGCAGAAGAGATCTTGCCATATTACAAAATCCACTAGTAGTAACCAACAAATTCTAAAACCCAATTCCCACCCTTCATCTCGTGTTTGCTAGAGCTGCCTTTTGGTACACCCACAAAAAGAGGGAAAAAAACTGAAACAGAAAATCAGATGGGATTGAGTGTCTATGTATTGCAAGAAAAACAGAAGAGTAAGAGGGACCATGTTAATCAGCTGGGCACAAACTCATATGCCAGGCCTTATAGCATCGTTACATATAATGGCTTGGAGTTTGAAAACACAAGACACAGACGGGACACATCAAATTGGCAAATGGTGGGGGCACACCAGGAGAAGCAGTCATCTTTCCAGAATCTTGGCAGCACTCAGTCTCAGAGCTGTTGTTTAACCTGAGAAGGTCTCATCTTAATTATGTTTTAGCTAAACAAAGATAAGGCCAGATCCGAATGTGTTCTGAGGAAGGCCAGGTCAAACGCATTTCTGTAAAATGACCAAACAAAATTCGAGATGTCTACACTTCTGAGTAGTATGAAAGATCAGATCAGGGTCTAAACTTAGCAGCTGCCTTCATCTCTGACACTAGCATCTACTGTAAACTGAGAAGAAAATTAGAGAAACATATAGCCATTTTTTTCTGTCTTTATTCATCATATTCTTTCCTCTATTGCACTTAGGCTTGTGCCCAAGACCCAGAGGCTGAGACGCTTGAAAAAGAAGCAGCAATGCCAAATACACATAGGTGTGCTGGAAGAGCCAAGAGAAAGTACTCAGGGAGGGTGCAACTCAACCAGCCAGCAGGAAACAGGGGAGCAAAAGTGGGAAAGCTCTAACAGTCTTACCAAACCAGGCCTGCTGCTCTCCCTGGACTTCTATAGCCAGTCCGAAGTCAGCCAGTTTGACAGCAGCACCCTTACATTTACTTGCCAGTAGTAAATTCTCAGGCTGGGGAGAAGAAAGAAAAAAAAGGGGTAAGAATGAAAGACTCACATCCTCATTAAAACCTCTTAGCTAGTATTCACATCATCAAATTCCACCTGCTGACTGAATTGAGCAAGCAGGAATAAATCTGTTCAGGTGGAAACACAGAAACAGCAATGAATGGCACTGACCTAGAGTGGCAGATAATTCTCACATCTAACACAAATCCTCTGGCTCCTCTATGAGAGCCAGAGCCTTTCCCAGCACAGCCCATACATTACATGCTGACACCAGAGGGCACTGGCAGTACGGTTCCTGCAGCACATAAGCCAAAACTTGTTTCTGCCCTCCCTGAAGAGAATAACTGGAGGGGGGGGGGGCAAGAAGGGAGGGATGATGCAGTAGATACAATCTGCAGTGATGTTTCTCCCCATGAACATTAGACAGTCCCCAAGGCACTGGAAAAGTAAATATGATGCTAATAAGGGCTGCCAAATTCAATGCTGTAATGTGGGAAGGCATCATCTGGATAGGCAGTAGTTTTCATCCCTTACAGAAAAAGCCTCAGCCTCAAATTGGCATAAGTAGCACAGCAGTGAGTATTCTTGTAAGCAGTTTTTTCATGCCACACATTTACAGCAGCATAAAATAATCTGTCTTGCTACTGCTGCCATCACCTATACAACAAGCAGCCATGTCACTTCCCCCATGGGCCAGGAAATGGAGACAGACTTTTTCCCCCTCACATTTCCATGAATCTCACTCAGATCATAATTCTGTTGTGGTCACCAGAAGACTTAACACAACTCCAAAAACTGGAGTGAGAGCTGGTAGCTTCCTCTGAAGCACCAGAGCAGCTAGTTACATGGGATCCCTTGAAACCCTAAAGCCTTTAAGGTGGTGGCTATTAGGGCTCTGCAGGAAAAGCAACTTGTAGATAGGCAGGACAAATGTGATCTCTCATCCTATTCCCTTTTGATCATTTGTGCAATTCATATTAAGTTGGAAGCCTGGAAATCCAGAAAAAGGAGCTTGCCTCAGTTTCACAAATCTGATGAAGGTCTTTTTTTGCAGCCTGCTCAACAGTTTCATCCCATGGCAACACTTTACCCCTGTTCTGCCTGACAGGTATAAGATGCTTTGCTTATTCATCTGTCTTGAAGTACTGGGCATATGCCTCCTTCTGCCTTGAATAAAGGGAAAACAGCCTTCCTCATCACAGCCCTTGCCATAAGCAGCATGGAAGGAGGGGAAACTGGATCTCAATACATTTGGATGCCACTGGCTCTTCACTATATGGGAAGTGGAAAAGATTGTGTTAATCAAGCTACACTAATGAAAATTCGCTGCTATAAACAAGACCCTAAAGCAGAAGACAAATGAAATGTTCTGAAAATCCCTCCCAACTCCATATCACAGTTGGGCTTAGCTTGACTAAGAAATAGTGACATTTAAGCTAGACTTATGCTAACTAAGCACTATTTGTAGCTCTATTTTAGAAACGAACACCTTAAGGCTAATGGTGCTTATCCATGTGCATGTTTGCCAACATATGAGTTGTCTCAGGTTTCAAATACTTTTTGGTGAGGATGTGAATGCACTCTGTAATTTCTTATGGTCCCTATAGGTAGTTCAATGTTTGACATTCTTTATTAGCATTTCAGCCAAAAGACAGGCTTATGAGAGGGAGGTGCAAAAGACAAAACTTTACTTGAAGCAAGCTCTGCAGTTATTACACACTGATCCTGAAGGCCAAGCTTTTAGCAAGGAGCTAAATATTACATAAAAAGCACAGGATCTTGCATTGCTAAAAGAAATGGTTACTCCTGAGGCCTGGATAGTTTCAGTCAATCAGAGCAAGAAACAGAGGAATCATGTTAATTACAGCGAGGAGTGTCTAGCATCTGATAAGTTCTAAACAAGTTGCTAACTTTCATACAAACAAAACTTTTGGAAGGAAACCAGATTATACCTCTGAACATAGGATGTGAAGGAAAACTTATCCTGAACTGGAAAACACTACTGATTTTCACAGATGCCCTAATTTTGGGCAGTAGTGACTCTTGAATATTGCTTTCTCAAGAGCAAGTGTCAGGTCTAATTGTCAGCCATTCTGTAGTAGATCATTTGCATCTTTTTACAGTGCTATGAATCAGCAGGTCAAAAGTGTTGTATGGGACTTTGCCAGAAACACTAAGGGTTGTCCACCAGATCAAAACACCAGAGGAACATTGCCACCAAGCTTGCAACGTGCTTTTGCCTTGCTCTCTGCAAAATATTTTTCTACTTTCCCCCTTATGCTTTGTTTAACAAGCCAAAACCAACACCAGTAGCCAGTGTCGCCCTGCATTAATTTAACTGGACTGCTGGTGACCATCACCATTTCCACTTTAGACAGAGAGGGCTCTAGGGCAGGCAGATCTTCCCACACAAATCTCTTCATTCAGGAGCCTGCCCAGCTCCCAGTACAGCAGGTACAGTGTGGGAAGGGAGTTTAGGTAACTCCACCGTGGAGGCTCTGGGTCTATAAATGTGTTATAATGTGGCAAATGGTTGATTCACCCAGTGTTTAACTGGCCAACAGTTTTGGTTTTAGATTTAAAGTGCTTCTACCAACGAGAGAAGAAAGAAATGACACAAAAAATTGATGTTGAGCGTCTCTGCCCCAGCACAATGGCATGTGTTTGGCAACACTGCAGAATAAAAATACACATTCTCTGTGCAGACAAACTCATCCTGACAGATTGAACAGAGATTGCTCCAGGTCTCTAGAGATCTCTTCAATCACAAACTAGAAAGTATCCTTCATTACAATGAATCCTACCCAAGTTTCTCTGGAAGCCTACTGTACTCCAAAATTCACAACTACTTCATCCTGGAGCTGCCTCAGAGAAGCTGAGAGCTGGCAAGGTTCACAAAGACTGAAAACGTCCTCGAGAGTTCAGCACACCCTCTAGAAAACTCTGAAGAAGCAAATCTGTGCTTCAGGAACCCCTGAGCCCAGTTCAAGTAAAAAAAAGACAAAACCCAACAACAAAAAAAACTCCTGCCAGCTGGCAACACAGTATTCCTGTCTTGACTCTTCCAATGATCCCCTGGGCTGCTCTCCTCAGACTACAGCACAGAGGAAACATTACCTTCAAGTCCCTGTGCACGATATCATGCTGGTGAATGTGATTCACACTCTCCAGTATCTGATGGATACAGTGGCTGCAAGATAAAAGGGAGAGACACACAGAGTTACGCACACACATTTGACATCTCATCTCATCCCAGAACTATTTCCCTAACTTTTATACTTGTACTAGGGGGAAGTTCAAGACCCCATGCTGAATCCCTTTGTCATGACCACTGGATGTCACAGCTCAGTACTGTCACAGCTGAACATCCCCAGCCTCCCAGCAACAGGATGCCAGACATCCTTTCTATAGCAGGACCACAAAGCCTCTCTCCTACCTCCCATCATTTCCTTCCTTTCCTTCCCATCACATTAAGCCTCTCACTTGTTCCTTCAGACAACAGTGCTCACCCCACACAGAACAACCCAGGCATCTGAGTATCTGCAAACAGCAGCCGAAATTGTGCAAGCAAGACCAAGTCACTCCAGGAAACATTCTGCTGGGCTAGTCCCGAGCAAAGAATAAACTTTGAGAGAGCAGCAGCCTCCCCCGACAAATTCAGGATGACGACGCCTGGGCGCCTGCCAGTTTGCAAAGCTTTCAGAGCAGCATCTCAAGCACTTTATATACACAATGCGCACACACACCCGCTTGCTGGGTGCCTTTTAAGTACAGATCCCACTTAAGGGGTTAGTAATCTGAAAAGCAGACTCATTCCGTTAAGTGCAGTGTGCTGCACTCCCCCAGCTCACAGAAAACCCTGTCTCTGCCATCCTCACTGCTGTAAACCACAAGGCAAAAGCAAGATGTTATTTACACCTGTCGCATAAGGACAGCACAACACGCCCATGGGTGAGACTCCTGGTTGAAACCATCTCTTCCACTAAACACTTAGCTGCCAAGGGTGAATGTGTAATGGAATAGGGATTTTGACAGCTGTGGCTGGGCAGTAAGCATGCAGATGTGGGCAACTCAGAGAGGTCTATGTCCTCGCTGCAGGATCTCTCAGTCCCCTCACCAACTTGTACAAATCTCAGGGGAACAAATTTGAAATGAGTGAAATATTTGAGGGAAGGGAAAAAGGCTTCTGGAAAAGATAGGAAGAGGGTGAGGGGGAGGAAGAGAAGATGAGGTGCAGCACTGTGTGTTTGCTACCCCCACCCCTCTGGAGCTGGCAGTATGATCCTTAGGGTCGGAATCCATGAAAATCTCCCCGCTCCCAAAACAAAAATGTATAATTAGAACAGAGCTGAGTCTGAGCGAGAGAGATTTTCTGGCCAAAAATGGCAAAAGTGTGAGGTGTCCCAGGCAAGCCAAACACGGCAGATTGGCACAGACCTCGCTTCCTTGCTCTCCCAGCCTGCTCTGGAATTCAGCACGGCATGGGGAGAGAAAGGGAGGAGTTTCACTCTGTCATCTTGTGGGCACTTCAAGACCTGGCTGGCTGACAATCAGAGGGTTGAGCACCCTGAGGAGGGCTCACAGAGCAACAGGCAGCTCTTCTTTTCCCCTAACTCTGCCATAATTTTCCTGAGCAGTGTCAGTCACTGACAGCTCTTGAGCACTTCAGGGAACAGGCACCGGCAAGAGGGACAGTGGAAGGATTGTGATTGATAACCTCAAAACTTCCCAACTTCAAGGCAGAGTGGCATGACTGACTGTTTATCCATCTGAGATGATGTGCCCACAAGATCTGTACACCCCACTGAAAACATCTGTGGGGCTCTCAGACCCCTCTGCCAGGAGCTCCACCAGATGTGATGAGTTCACTGGCCTTCCCAGCCACCAGACAGCTCACAGCAGAGTATGAAGTGCAATGCCTCGTTTGAAACCCTGCAATGCCCAGGAGACAGGCTGTAAGTGTACCACAGGGAAAGCAAATAAGCACCTGCAGACTCCATCAACAGTCCCTACACTAACACACTCCCTCCTTCCTTGCACTCAGTATCATCTTTCTCACAGTACTGCCTACCAACCTGCCACAGTGTCCACTACTTCCATCTTAGCCCTCTCTTCTCATGGGTCCCCTAACTCCTGCTTCAGCAAGGGTTAGTGTGGGATAAGAACACAAACTCAGAATAAGCAGAGTAAAATGTCACCATTGGGTCACTTCCAGGCCATGCTAAAGCAGAACAGGAACGGCCTAATCCCAGCTTTGATTCCAGATGCTGTGTGTCCAGCAGATGGATGGGTCAGAGAACACCCTCAGCTACTGCTGCAGAGAATACTCACACTGCATAAAGAGGGACAAGCACATGCCACTTCAGGAACCTCACACGTGGGAGAAAGGGGACCCATTGAGGAAAAGAAGGGCATAACTAAATATTTTTAACATTAAAATATAAAGGTTGCTCTCACATACTGTGCCTTTTCTTACTGTGCCAAACAGCTCACAGTCACAGAGGGCTTCCACAGAAACACAGCCTTCAAAGCCCCCTCTCCCCAGTCCCTTGTAAACCACCACCTAGACACAGGCAAATTGAATAGGTCTGCCCAACAGCAAGGGAACATCACTGGAAACCCCGCTAGGAGAAGGCAGAGGCCAAGCAGGCACACCCTCACAGCCACAGTACAACTCTCCCCTCCATTTGCTCAGTAAGGACACACTGTCACCACCCACCAAAGAGGTCAGGTAGACAAAGCTGCTAGCAGTGGTTCTCCCAGCAAAGGGCACAGCATCTGCAAGTGGCAGAGCCAGCAATGTCTGCAAGTGGAAAGGGCTAGAGCTGCAGCAAGTCAGGTTGACTGTGACAATAAGTTTATGCTAATAGCACAAAGAGGAATTGTTTTCTCCAGACAAGGAGTAAGAGTGTTAGAACAAAGCCATGCAAAGATCAGCAGTCAGGAAACTCATTCCACTTGTACACTGTACATGTATGTACAATGTGTGTACATGGCACATACATGGAAGGGTCTGGAAGGAGCCTTACCTGGCATCTGCTTCACTGTAGTATTCTCTAGCAACAATATCCTCAAAGAGCTCCCCACCAGTAACCCTGGAGAGCAAAAGAACAAAGGAGGTTATGGAGCCCATGCACGTGTAGCTCAAGGATGCTCAGGATGTATGTGGCCCCCCATGTGGACCCTCTGCCACAGCCTGTGTGAGAGACTGCATCACAGGGGAACCAGAGCAGAGCTCCACCACCATGGCACCTGCACTGGCATATCCATGTGACTGACACTGTGGACTTCCATTTCACCAGCAGTGTACGGACTGCACACGAATTGTCCATACACCTCTACAGAGCTTAGTATGTGTTAAGCTTGGGAACAACACCCCTCCTCTGACCTCCCCTAGGCTGCCCCAGAGGCAAAAGTCAGTCTCCATACACAGGATAGCTATTCTTTGCCATTCCATGCTTACACCTGGTGCCAGGAGCCTTCCTGGTCTGTCCCCACCACACAGTCAGTGGATTTTTGTCAAATAGGCCAGAGGTATCTACAGGTCTCAAAAGAGAAAGGGAGAATTACAGTAATGCAGGTGTTTTTTATTCCACTCTTAGTCAACCATCAATGTGCCTGCATCACTGGTGAAGCATCAAAGACAGACACTTACAGATCAAAGACGAGGTAATGGAAACCTTCTTCTGAAATGCTGTCATGGAGTCGCACTGCAAAAACATAATCAAGAAATGGAGATTTACAGAGCATGTAGCAAATATGACACTTCACAATTCAAACTCATGCACACAGCCAAATTTTCCCTCAAATCAATGTCTATTAATTCCCTAAGCCCTTCACTTTGTGCTCCCTTAGTGACCCATTTCCTTCTGTTATCTCAAAGGAACAGATGGGTGTCCTTCCCAAACACTCACCCCTCCCCAGTGTAAAGACAAACTCTAAGTATCTTTGACCTCCTGTTCATTCTCCTTCTCTAACACTTCAGTACCTTCCTTTCACATCTGCCAATGTTTTCCTCCATGCTCATGTTTTGCCGTCTCTCCCCATCCATTCTTATTCCAGAAAACAAACTCTTTTCAGAGTCTCAAAGCAAGCCCCCAGTCCAAAAATTGACTTCTGACCCTACCCGCTTATCAGTATCATTGGTCTTCCTTCTGCCTTTCATCTGTAAGGTTACATGACATTCCCTTCTCTTACTTCTTTTTCCTCACTTCATCCTGACTTACACACCAAATCCTTATCCAAAATTCAGAACCAGCTTCTTGTCTCATTTTTCTGACCTGCTTGTTACAGGACATATTTGATCACATTTCCCTTTCTCAAAATTTCATCCACCTTTAGCTACCTATCTCTCCCTAATTCTGCTCCTATTACCTAAATTAATCTTCACCTTTTACCTTTCCTTGTCCCCTTTAATGTGCAGGCCCACAATGGGCCACTATTCCCTGATATTCTGGGATCTCTGGGGTTCTGTCCTCCTTTCCTCATTTTACACACAGGCAATAATTATTGTATCTATGCACCCAGCACAGTGCTGTTTGCTCCTGTCTGAATTAAAATCTCAATTTCTTTGATGTTTTTTGGAACTAGTTCTAACCCAAGAGAAGTAACTTCATTTCATATTGCTACCTAACCCTTACTTTTTGCTTTTCTCCTCTTCTGCAAAATTTCACACTTTTCCCTGCCAATCAGTCAGAAGTTAGCAATCCTCTTTGACTCAACTTCTAAACCTTCACAGCCTGACTAGAACAAGGTGTCTTCTTCACATGACCATCTCACCCAACTAAAGCAACTAGCTGAGACAAGACTGGGCCTCAGTCACTGTAACACCTTCTAATCGAGTATCGACCAAAGTAACATTACTGGTCTCAATCTCACAAGAGAAATCTCATTATCCTGCTCTGTCACTTTAATGGTACCTTTGCCTCTCCTTGCTGTCTTCCATTCTCTTCCACATACAATACAGGTGACCTGCCTTGATCTTCCCAGCATCATGGTTTTCTCTCTGCCAGTATCAACAGGTCAGTTTGCACCCCTTATTGGTGCATGATGTCAGATACCACCTCTGTCTTGGGAATGTTTCAAACTAGCACGTGGCACAGGATCCTACCTCATAGGGGACAGCTTTTGCACATGTTGGCAATGCTCTTCTCTGCTCCTCTTTGCAACTCTCCTTTGCTAAGGCACCCTTCCACATGCATGCAAACACACACAAACTCAGAACACAGAGTAGCACAGATGTGCAGAGACCACAGCCAGTACCTTATCTAAAAGGATATCATTCTTTCCTTATTCTTTTTGCCTGTTCATTCCTATATTTTTCCTCCCTTTATCTACAAGCTCTCTGACCTGGTCCCTTGACCACTTTCCTTTCCTTAGCATTTCTACTGCATATCTAACTGCAGGGGTTCAGGAGGAGTACTCCACCTAGCATAATGCTGTAAACATGCAATAACAGTTAGAGTACCAGTACAGTAGGTGTTTCAGGTGCAACATGGTGTTCCTACTGCAGGAAAACAGAGACACATCACCTTTAAGAGCTATGTTCCTTAAATCATTCACTGCAAACAAAACAATCCTCCAAGTAAGCAGTTTTAGCTGGCTATGTAGTAACTTTATTGCAATACAATTTTGTGCTTACAAGAAAACTTGCCTCCTGAGCACTTGGCAGAAAGTAGCAGAGGCAGCATTACAAAAATGCAAGTGAGAAGAAAGGTATTTCCTAGGAGAAAAGATTTTCATTCAAGTCTGGAAACAAGATGGAAAGTGGTTGAATCATACACTTAGATTCCCAATGCAGGGCAGTTTTCACTCCAGTGAACAAGACTATTTGAGGTGAAAGTAGGAGACAAGCACATCAACAAGAGCAGAGGCCCAGAACACAGGCAAAAGTCTGTGAAGAGACCTTATGAACAGATGGAGAAACTTCAAGGAAAGCTGAATGTGCTAATAAGGTTGTGTCTGGTGACGCTCAGTGGGCATGAAAAAGCATTCTCCTTCCTCTGGCACCTGAAAGGTCACCAAAGCACTGCAAGAAACAGTGAGCAGAGAAGACAGTGGCATGAATGAAATCATGACAGAGAAGGAGCACAGCCACCAGCAGGTTGAGAACAGTGGCCTTGAAAAAGGAACAACAAACATGTCTGCAGGTAGAAATGAGAGTGAAAGATAAACTTTGACGCAAAGATGCGGGCAGCAAATTACATCAGAAAATGAAACACAAATGAGCTGATTGGTGCTATTTCTTTGTCCTGAGGAAAGCAATTTTGTCAGCTACATTATGAAAAGGGAAGGAAGTAGCAATTCAGCTGGCAGAGACTGGCAGAAGCAGCAAAAAGAGCCTTCAAGGACAGTAAAAACACTACTCGCATCCTTAGGTGAGGAACCATGACAGGAGGACAGAGACAGTTCATAAATACTGACGCTGTACATCACCCTAGGGCTGCACAGCAAAAGAAGGCCTTGAAGGCAGGACACAGGTCATTAACTTAACAAGGGAGCTGCCTCCTCACAACAGCCCAGAGTGATGCTGGAACAAAATCTGCCCAGGATTTAAGCTGCTGAGGTAACAAAGCTCAGAGAGTAATGGTAGAATAGCAAAATCTAGAAAACCTACAGGAAAAATGACACTGGGCCCCACCACCCTGCACAGGAATAACTAGTGACAGCTCAAAATATTAGGCTTTAATTGTGAAGGGGGACAGCAATGGGGGGAGTCAAAAAGGATTAGGAAAAATCTGAATATACCAAAACTTATGACTTTCAATTCCAGCCCTCGCCTACTTCACAGTGATGCTGACGTGAAGAAACAAAAACAATACCCAGTAGCAGAATAGAAAGAACACTAGTGCCCTTTCACAGTAATATTTTACTTCCCTATCCTCCTGCAGAACCACAAGAGCTTTCCTGATCAGCAAGGAGACTGCAATGGACAGCTCTGATGCCATGGTTCACTCTGCTGACACATGAAGTCAAAATGCCCTGTTTTCTAATACAGTGCTAACTACTAGGGACAATCAGCTTAAACACATGATCTGCCTTTTCTAAAACTATTCAGCCAGTCCATGAAATAGCATATATTTAGAAGTTACTGAAGGATAAAAAACATTTTAAAAGGTTCTGTGCCTCCTCTCCATTTTGGTTCACAAATATGATCCACATTGTGTGAGTATTCATCATGAAGACACACAAACATCAGAAACCATCTGACACCTCCACTGTCCAGGTGGTAATGAACTCTCTCTGCTTAAGGATAACCTGTACAAGTGTCCTTCACCTGAAAGCAGAACACAGTTTCCTCAATGGCCAGTTCCAAGAGTGAAACCCAAGTACTGGGCTGTCCTCTGTTTCAGACACTTTCCCATGAAAAGAGCATCCCATTTGTTCACAGGCTGCTGGTTCTGACACACTGCCTGACAACTTCATTACTACTACCACAAGTTCAGCTTCAATCAAGCAGTTGAGTAGAGCTCACAAAGGTTGTTCATTTCTGTGTAACCTTTTGACACAAGAGGGTGAAAAATATAATAATATGTAAGTACTGGAGGGTAAAGTATGCCCAAACCCTGATTATACATGATAAGAAATATGGAGAAATAAAAATAAAAGTACTCATCCAGTTAACCTTTTCTTCAAAAACATTACAGCACTCCTTTTTTTTTTTTTCTCTCGTCAGGGGAGCAGTGATGTCTATGTCTAGCACAGCAGGCTAGACAAATACACACATCACAACCAAACTACAAAAGAGACCAGTACTTGCCAAGGAACCTCATCTCACTCTATTCACCAGAAGATGAGGTAGATTATTTCTATTAGCTCATTCTGTTGCCCAGAAGCAGCAATTCACACCGTATTTCCTTCCTAGTCAAACACTCTTAACACAAGGAGTCTTATAGATGTAGGAAATTAGACCCTGCCAACACCACACACAGCTGGAGTCCCCTGATGACTCTTCTCATTCTAAGATCTCTGATGGATGAAAAAGCATGTACTACAATGGTTAGGTTCACAAGAACAGACAAAGAGAAGAGAGTAAGAAAGAAAACAGAAGCAAGTCAGACATTGAGGGACTAAATCAGTTACAGGATATGGTGAAAGACTTTACCCAAGGTCCTTTCAGAGCACAGGAAAAAGTCCCATCCACACAAAAAAACAGAGGGTTTGTAGAGTTCACATGCACATCTAATTTTGTAAGACTGGCAGGTCTTACTGATAACTTTAGAAATAATAAATAAAAAAACCCTAGAGCACTAGTAAGCACTTCCAGAACAAATGCTATCCAAAGGAGTAGAGTCAGTTACAGACTGGTAGGTAGAAACATCTCCAACAATACCAGCTGCTCAGTGATCAGAAAGTGTGCATCGCCACTTGGATAGCTCCAAGAAGTACATGGCTTCTGGGAGAAACAAGGAGTCATTTCAGCACAGCATCTTGATGAAACAATGTTTTCAGCAAGTTGTAAAAATTCTAACTTTAATCATATAGAGTCCTGAATCTGGTACTGCAGTGATACTCCACCAAAGGTGAGGAGAGTCTGCTACCCAAAACTGTTCCTCCAGTTTTAAATGCACACACGTAATTCTGCACTGTTAAAGATCTGTGATGCATCACAACACACAGGGCACAACCTAGCTAACTGATTTAAGTATCCTTTTCCACCCTCAGTCTCCTCTCCAGCCTCATCCTATGTAAACTAGACCTTCCTGTACTGGAAGCATCTCCCACAGAGTTGGCCTTTTGGAAAAAATAACAACAGAAAAACAGTGATATCAAAACCACTCCCATTCCCCAAAAACCCAGATCTTTGACACAGCCTGATGCAAGTTAGGCAAGTTATTTTCTGTCTTGTGTATATGTCCCTAATGCAATCCAGAACATTTGCAAAGAGCCTGATACCACAGCAAGTGGCTCAAGGGGATGTGCTGCAGCTACTGAACCTCACGGCAGCTGGGTACCAGGAATTCAAGCACTTTCTAAGAACGTCTGCTGTGAATATTACTTTTCTCTGCCTGCTGTCTTCAGAGACTCACTGGAAATCTTGCCTCAAGAGCAGAACTTTAAGCTGCTACTTCAAAGTGTTTCAAAATCCTCGTGCGCATACAGTTTTTATTTTTGAAAGAAATAACATTAATTGGTTATTATAATAACTACAGAAAATTAAGTATTTTAGTGAGAAACAGCAATACAGTAACAGTCATGCAACATTCCCTGCTTGAATAAAGTGATGCTGTACAGACAGCCACAGCTGACTGTGATATGAAACAAGTGAGCATGAGAGCAAAAAAAAAAACTGCACCAGCCTAACAACCAATGCAAATTGCTGCTGAGTCATGCACAGCAAGGTTCTGTGAATGCAAAAGTTGAAGTGAATCATGAAGAGATCAGCAAAGAGCTTTCAATTTTTACAAAACCCCACCTGAACTACAGGAACATAAGAAGACATGGAAAAGCAACAGGCATCTCATTTTTAAAAGGTCACATCTAAAAGGCCAACTGATATGGGGGAAACAAACAAGGAATATGTCTAGCCTAGATTTGACCCACATCTCCCTTTCACTCTGTCCAGTGTGCTGAATATTATTATCTTTTTACTCTTATATCATGCACAACAAGCCTGGAGCATTTATGCCTGCCACATAAGCCCCAGGATGAGCATTACCCTGTATCCCACATCCACAGTAAACAATGGAGCAGGGTTGCCCAGGGGCTCAAGCCCATGGTTGGAGCAGGTAGGCAATTGTTAACACAGGGTGATTTCTGGCAACATGCTGCAAGTAAGTATCTGCCAGCAAAGAGGTTTCTGAAGACACAACAAAAGGCAATTACAGAGGAAGAATTCCACAGGACAATTCCCAGTATCTTCACCTGGCAATCACTCATCTCTGCTTAGGAAAAGGTAATGTGGTCTGAAATATGCTTGCTCCTACATACCAGTAGTCTTTGCCTGTCCTTAGGGACAGTGTTGAAGCTACAGGTAATCTTGTCTGCTAAATCTAGGTTCACTGGTGTTCTTAAATGTAAAGCATTTTGATACTATGGGAACATAAAGTATGGTATTTGCCAACTATCTCTGCACCAACAGATTGCTTGCTGTGATTATGTAACATTTGGGGCTCTTAAAGTAAGTTGCCTGTGTTGCAGTACCTGCAGCAGAGCCAATACAAGGCAACAGAGATTTATGGTTGTTTCCTGGGTCATGGTAATTGTAACACAGGAACTCTTTCATGCAGCCTTAGTAGTACAAACTCAAAAGTACTCTGGGATCTTCTGGACTGAATAATGTTATTTAGAGGTCAGCCGCTCATTAGAAACAGCCACAGCTTCAATTCTCAGCAGTTTCCAACAAGTTGCCTGTATCATGGAGAAATGGAGGAGGTAAGAGCAACTGCAAAGGGTGTATTTCAAGAGACTCTGCATGTCAGAAGAAGCAGAATAAAACTGGAGGCTAAAACCTACCTGATGCCCTCTTCCAATGATATTCTCCAACATGCCAGGAGGTGCTGAAACTATAGATACAAATACACGTGGCCCGACAGACTGCAAACTGAGCACTACTGTCCATGGCAGCACAAGTGACAAGTGAACTGACACAGATGGCTACCACCCACTCTCTGCTTCCCCAGCTGCTCACCAGCCTGGGCAGCCAAGACGGGAACTGTCCCACCACCTCCAAGCCTGGCTGAGCGCCAGGATGCTTCCTGCACGGTTCACATCACTCGGGATGTCTGTCCCGCAAGGAGCCACCACCAACCTGTGACTGCCTGTGAGCTGGGTGCTCAGCTCCCACCCCAGCTGTTTCTCTAATTACATTAAACACGCAAACTTCAGCTGCAGCTGCTCAGGCTGCCTCCAAAAGACTCTCCTTTTAATTAAAAATTCGCTATTAAAAAGCATTAAATTGTGTAATGCAAATAATCCTCTAGAAATCATCTGTTCCAGCAGCTAATGACCAGCTTTGTCAGAACAGTAACTAATGGTAGCAGGACAGTTAGCTAACAGGACATAGCAGGCTGCTGTTCACCAGTCTCTTAGGAACATGGACTCTTTCCCTCCTCTCCAAAATCTGACACAGAGGTCACAGTATACTGGATGTACACCAGCTTGCTGCAGACTCCCCAAGTCCACAGCATGTCACACCAATGGTGGTTCTAAAGCTTTGGAAAATGGAAGAGAAGAAGGACTTGTTAACACTCTGCTCCAGTTCAGGCAGAACGATGTTGCTGCTGGCTCTGCAAAGAAACACAAGGAATAGTCCTAAGGAAGTGTGAAAAAGCAGACACACACAGAGGTGAGTTCCCCCCTCACCATTGTTCTCACTGTAACCTTTGTAACACTCTAGCCTTAAAAAATGAGGCTAAAGCACTGCCCAGTCAGGAAATTCCTTTATGCACTGAAATTCACGGCCTAGAAAGGAGCTGCAGAGAGAACAGTACCTTTCCTATTACAAAACTCATCCTTCTGCATTGATAAAAAACAAAAGTAAAATAAATAAATAAATACGCACACACAAAAAATATTTTTAAAATACATTTCAGTCACAACTAAGTGTTACTTTTCCTTTGATTTTACAATGTCTGTATTGAAAAGCTGAAGTTTAGCACCATATATAACATTTAGTATGCCCTATTTAAACACTACATGAGCCAAAAGAGTGCATTAACAGAAATGTTTCCTGCTTTCCTGATAACAGTGCAATCACGACTATCCAGAATTGTTATTAATAATTTCCTATTAGCCACATAGCAGATAAGCAAAGTACTTCTGATAACCACTGGTATTATATTAGAGCTTTTTCTAAAAACCCCCAAAATAATAACAAACTGACTTCATTGATGTCTCAAAGAAAATACACAGAGAACACCTACTTTATTAGAATTAATAGAATAAAGATAGTGGCCGTGACAAATTTCAGCTCTTGTACAATGCTCTGCAACTTGGCTACACTTCTGCCATCAGGGATGAGATGGCCTTTGGTGTGGCATAGCAGTGCTCCTGCCCAGGCAGGCAGGTGTTCTGCCTGACATCCCCCAAACCTCGCTGAAGGCCCCTGATGTTCACAGCTCCTGTTTCTCATTGCCAGGACAGCCATGACACCTTCCCACAGACACGAGCTCTGTTCAAAAGGCAGGTTGCTGCTCGCACGATTTCCCCCGAGCGCAGCCGCCCCTGCTGCGTGCAGGGCTCAGGCAGGGGGAACCCCCAAGGAGGCTCCCTCCATTCCTCGGTGCTATCCTAAATAGAGCGGGGAGGGGAGGAGTAGAGGAATTCTCCTCTGATTTTTGCAGTACCTTTGAGTGCACTGAGTCTGGCCCTCATCCCACTATTTATTTTTTAAGGGGTTGCTTGCATACAGATAAATCTCACAGCTAAAGAGATGAATAATGTAATCCAAATATGTCTCTAGTACAGACCAGAGAGACACACAGAATAAATATAACCCCTGGCAAGGAAAAAAGTGCAATTATTCCTCCATTCTCGAATTGAGGGGGCTTATGGAGAAATGTTTTTCTTAAAACTACAGGAAAAGCTATAGGAAGAGATGGCAGTAAAAGACAAAAACATGAAGAGGTAAAAAATAGTGAAAGAATTAACTGTGAAAATGAGAATGAGAAATAAAAAGGTGGACTGGCTGGGGTTTTGGGGAACATCCTATCAGGCAGAAATGCACGGGCACTCACCTAAATCTCTAGCACTGAAAGGACTGCAAACAATAAACGGTAACTTGCAGCTCAAAGGCTCAAACTTTCCAGCAGGAGTGCACTCCAGCTGATAGTTTCTTTGAAGGTTTTTTGAGTGTTTGTTGGTGGCTTTTTCCCTTTTTCTTTTTCTTTTTTTTTTTTTTTTGGCAAGGTAGGAGGAGAGCAGGTTAAGGGCATAAGTCCACAAATATTATTTTTTGACCTCTTAGGAAGCTCAGTAACTTGCTGTCCTCTCAGACAGACCCATGACACCTCCAAGGAAAAGATGCTCAGTTACTGAGAAAGTCGCAAAGCATAAATCTTGCTACAAGGTCTCTTCTCCACCCACCCCACCTTCTCCACACCATCCTCCCTCTGCACCAGAAGCAGTACCTCAGCAACAGAAATCACAGGACAGCAGCTTTGAAAAGCCAGCCATGCGTGGGAGGATCCCACTTGGAAACCCCCGAGTATCCATAGGGCAGTAATCGTGGCCAAACCACGGGATAATCCCCAGCATTTTAACTATTCTTTGCACATCACATCCTTTCTGTCCCAATTGCAAAGGCAGTCTGGATGCCTGCAGCCAAATGAAAACAAGGAAATCTGCTGTTTATAGCAAAACACAGCCTACGTTTTTTTCTTGTTCGCTAAGGAAGCAACTCAAATCTCTTGTTAAGGAAAAGGTGATAGGAAAACATTACAAGTGGCAGCAGGGGGGAAAATTTGAGGGCCTTGTTAAGACTAGTATCTCAGAATGAGGAACGAGTGAACCTGAAGTTGTAGCTGATACCACTAAGACAACAAATCCAGTATTAGGTCTGCAGACATGGTCAATGCACCGTTTCCCCCACAGGTTAGTTATGAGTGTTGTGGGATTCTCCATCTGGGCTGTACAGAGAAGGATAGCATTCTCCTCAGTCTTTGCACCACTTTGCACTTTGATCATAACCATCATTTAAGGGCACACAAACTGGAGGCCTTTTCTTACACACATCCATCAAAATTGCTCCCACAGCTCAGAGGCACTAGGAGAACCAAGACCACTTGTCAAAGGAAATAAGACTCATCCAGATCAAAAGAAATTCTTCTAATTCACAGGGGATTTCTATACCATTTTCTTCCCATTTTAAATAAGGACATGTCCAAAATTGTGGTTTATGCTGAGAAAAGCCAACAGATAGAAGTTAAAGTAAAAAGAATTCAGATGCAAGTATATTTCGGAAAAGAAGTCTGAAGTAGGAAAAACCTGAAAAAGCAATAATTCTGATAGATGCTGAGGACAGCATTTCACCACTGCTATAAATTCCCTCAAAGAAATTAACTCTGAAGCAGTTCAGTAGAGTATATGAAGGCAGAAATCAGAAACAGAATTTGGCTGTGGCTCTTGGGCTACTACCAACCTCTCTTAAAATATGTATTTTTATTATTCTAGACCTAAGTGCATCCAGTTCTTCAGAGCAAAGGCTGCCATGAGCTGGAGCACAATGACCAACCAGAAGTGCTCAGTTCCAACTATGAACAAAAGATATATTAGAGAACTACGTCTGTACAGTTGGGTAAAAAATATCTAAGACAGAGTACAGATCAACTAGTCACAGATCCAAAGATGAGGCACATATTTAGACTGGCATAACAAGGAAAATTTAGGAGAAACGCAACACCTAACAACATAGTGGACAAAATCCATGCACAGAGCAGACTTCTGCTCTGTACACTGACCAAGTCACACTGAACAATCCTACCCTTGCAGGGGAACACAGGAATGCTAGAAAAGAGTTTTCAAAACTGTGAACAATGATTTTGACCAAATTTTGCATCATTATTACTTTGGGAGTCCTAAGACAGGGAAGGTCACATTCAGCACTGTTCTGAACTTCTCATCTGCACTGAACAAGCCTGCAGGATAATACTAGGGTTCACAGCTCTGTCACTGTTCTAACATTTAATGGATAGCAGGAAGCATGGAAAAGAAAATGCATTTTTGACAAGAGAATCCCTGTAGTGAATGAATTACAAGATTTAAAAATTAAATACACAGACTGACTAAGCAGAAGACCAAAAGAGCTGTTCCAGTAAGCAAGAGATAATAGGCAACACATTGTGAGTTTAGCTCTGCAACAAAGAGAAGTTCATTTTATCTTAGCCATTGCACAAGTTTCACTGGCAGAATCAGGAAAGCATGTGCAAATGAAGAGTCAGGGCTATGAGTGTGCTTATAGAAATCTGCCTCTTTCCAGCAAAGCAGAGATCAAGGGAGAAGAGAGCTCTTCTACATGTTTCCAAACACATCCATGTCTAATGCCCACAAGATTTATACATAAGTGAATCACTGGAACAGTAAGTTGTTCAAGAAGTGGAATTCCCCATAGAGCCATGACTCTTCCCAACTTCCACAGGCACTTTATCTGTTTATGGACAGATTAATGATGTTGTCTTCTGCATCTTTAGCATACCCATATCCTCAGTAATGGGTGCATTTTTTGAAATGAACAGATCACTGGTTGATCTCTGTCCAATTCTGCTGTATTTGGTGCCCATGGCTGGCAAATGGCTTCTCTGAGCCAGAATTTAAAGTTTTCTTGAAGTTGTCAGAAGGAAAAAGAACAATTTGAAACTTAGGGAAAGTAGTCCTTCCTCTACTGAAGTCTGACCAGCTATAATGACACATTCAACATGGTACATACCATGAATTGGAAATCAGAAGAAAATTATCTCAAGTTAACTTTCTTTTTTGTCCAGACAAAAAAATCCTATTGCAACACCAAGCTCTTGGAATGATTACTCCACTGTGATTACCTTGGCCATAATGTGCATCTAAAGACAAGCAAAACACCCAACTACACAACAATAGCCTATAATTGGGTCTAAGATTTTATGAAGGCATGTTAGGATAACTCAGAAAGCAGTCATTTCACAAAAAGCAACAGCAAATGGAAATATCACCATTACTCTGTATCTAAAGTAATCTTTATTTTATCAAAGTAGCAGTGTTATGGTCAGTGTGTTGCTGTCCAGAATCAACTGTCCTGCTGTAAATGCATAAGAACCACAAATTCAACAACAGGCTTACTTTATATCCTGTGTACCCTGCCTGCCTCACAGAGTCCTAACTTTCAGTCTTCTGCCCGAGACTCACTGCAGGCTCAGGTCACTGTAAAAGAACAGGATTTGCTGCGACACAATTTGCAACAAAAAACAGTAACAACAAAACTTGAAATGGAAAGCAAGTTCAAAATCTGCAGAATTCTTCATGGCTTGTGCAGTGTTATGCACAGAGCTCACACTGAGGCAACACACCAAGTATTCATCCAGAAGAGTTTACAGCATGGAATGCCAGTAACTAGGTGATTACTAACTGCTAATACACATTTCGAGGAAAAAAAATACCGCTGTGTCAGAACAACATGTTTCCCTTCTATGACAACCTAACAAGTCCAAGGAACATGGAAGCAGCAGTGCATGTAGCATCTGGACTTCAGCAAAGCTTCTGACAGCATCTTACGTGCTCTTTCCACAAGCAATTAAGAAAAAACATGTATTCAGAACTAGCTTACAATACTGTATACAACTCATTCTAAAAATACTCAAAATTGATCACTGTCAAACTGGAACAATGTATCAAGGGATATCTTCAAGAGTTTGTCCAGACTCCAACAGTATTCAACAGTGTTATTAATTATCTACATGACGTAATATATGGCATTGTTATTAAAGACCACGTTACTGTGGGAGCTGCAACCCTATTATACTATCAACAGATAAATCAAAATGGTCTTGACAAATTTGGGGAGGGGGGAACCCACAGACTGGATTTCTTCCTGTTTGTTTTAATAAAGACAAATGTACACTTTGTAGGAACCCTCATCTATACAAGATGGAAAAATTATTCGCTTGCCAGAAGTTGTGCAGAAAGTAGTCAGCAGCAATAATGTATCAGAAAACAAATTTGCATCAACAGTGTATTTACATGACAAGTTTCAAAGGTTGATGTACAAAACGAGTATCTTTGGTAGGACCAGTGAAGTATTTCTTCCCCCTCTACTCAGCACTGACACGACCTGAGTTAGAATCCTGCGTCCAGTTTTGGGCATCGCATTTCCAGAAAGATATGAAGCAACTGGAGAGAGTCCAGGGAAGGATGGGGGAGGGGGGAAGAAAAGAAAAAAAATAAAAATACAAGGTCTAGAAAACATGACGTATAAGAAAAGATTGAAAGAACTGGGTTTGTTTAGTCTGAAGAAAAAGACTAAAAAGAGACATGATAACAGTCTTCAAATATGTAAAAGATTGTTACAAGAAGGAAAAAATATTTTCCCCAGATACTCCAGATAGAACTAGAAACAACAAGCTAAGAGAGCAGCAAATTATGTTTTTAATGTTTATCCGACAGAAAAATTAAAATTTTAAAGACTGCCACCAGGGGCTGTAAAAGCAGTAAAGGTTTTTAAGAACAAATATACCTGGAACTAGTCAGGTATAAAAGGTATTCACAGGACTGCTGAATGGACCATATGACTTCCTGAGGTCTTAACATACTTCAGCTCTGTTGTAGGCCTAAAATTTAATTCCTCTATTTCTGTTTGTGAGCACTCATTGAGTTTACAATGACGAGCTCCTTTTCTTAAAAGAAAAATTGTTCCTTCTAGGAAGACAAGAAATTCTCTGTAGAAAATGCAAGAACCACGGACATTCCCCCAAACTGTCTTTTCCAAACCACATCAGAACAGGAGAGAAGCATTACCACTCATTACAGATGAGGAACAAGCTGTAGAATTGAACCAGGAATGTGATACGTTTCTGTTTTCCATGCAGTTTACTTATAGAAGTGGTTTTCTTCTTGTCTATCAGATTTACTTTGTGAGAGGTTTGGCAAGAAAAGATGTAAGAAATTATAAAAAGGAGAGATGATTAAAGTGAAGTTAAGGTCAAAATAAAAAGTGACATCACCTACTAAACTAAGTGCAGCAAGTCTTACAGGGCAAATGAAGCTCAATAAATAGAGTTTTAGTCATTGTGAATGTTGCCAAGAAATAAATAATCTGGCTAATATATTCATCAGTGCAAATTACTGCAGAAAGTGACCACTGCTCCTCTCCTCATGCCATACCTCCACAAGTACATTCAGATGCAAGAAAGCTCTTTCTGCTGAAAAGCTGCTACTAAGGAGCTTTGCACTGTGTGAGGTCCCGAGCTTGTGGAAATTCCTTCTTCATCACATATGTAATAGGCTACAGATGCTAGTCCATGCTCTAAGGCACCTTTCCTCTCCCAGGCCTTGAGATGATAGGAGCAAATGACTGAGAAGCTGAAAGTCAGGAGACCAGACAAATGCCCTTAAAGTATTATCTACATTGACAGTTATGCAAAAGAAAGGCAGGTTTCCCAGGCACGGATGTTTAACTGTGGCTTGGTTGAAGGTGGCAGTTTGGTATTTCTTAATGTTTTCTTAAATAAATTAAATCAGATCTTAGCTAGGATCCTAGAGGTTTTACTTATTTTAAAAAACCTATAAAGGGGATTATTAAGGGTCCAAACTTCCACGGTGCTTTGGAACTACATAAAAATCCATGCCGTCTCTCTACAGTTCAATAAATAATGTAGTTTTTTATGTTGTGCCTTATTTTGCCTCTTCCCGTATTCCTAGATAAAACCATTCCCTTTACTCCAGTACTCATTTCCATCAAAAAGGGCAATTTGGTTTTGGTCTCTTGCTTTCAGAGTATGTGGCCACTGTAATGAGAAGAGCTGATGTATTAGCCCGCCCTCCTTTAACTTTGGCATGTTATTGAGCACAGCACTTAAACTGACATGCCACAAAGGGCCAAGAAGAAGAAACAGAAGATGGGTGTGGGAAAAACAAACACAACACCTCACTCCCATTGCAGACTGTCAGATGAGCAGACAAGAGTCATGCATCACCCAAGGAGCAGGGACAGCTCTGCATGGGTGAGCAGATGGGAACATGGCACTCTTTGGTGAACATCTGGACCAGGATGCTAAGGAATGGAACGGGGTTATATGCAGAATTTGTCATAGATTTCAACAGGCAATTTTGATGAGTTGTTGTGAATGTTCAGAACACATCTGTTCTCTTACAGCATGCTAGCTGAGAAACTTTACTACTCCTGTCTCACCCCCCTCCCTCTGAGCCCAAGGAAGTTTACCGATATTTGGATGCTTTAGAAGTCGGCAAATTCGAGCTTCACGTTCCAGTTTCTGGTGATCTGAAAGAGAATAAGAAAGAAGGTGTTAAACACCACAACTCTGAACTAAGCTCTTGCTCATATTCGACAGAGAGAGGAACACAGTGACTCAGCAGACATCCAGAGGGCTGGGAACTGCTGGAACATGACTGTCTCCCAAAGCCTCACAGCCATTTCAGATGACAGGACTGCCGCTCCCACTACAGAACTAGCACTAAACTGGTATTGCATCCTTTGATTCAAAGGGAGTAGCTGCAGAACAAAAGACACAGCTCTTCCATCAGCTTCTCAAATACACAAAGCCACTTGTAGTGACATCCCTTTCAAGACTTACCCCTTCTCCAAAGCTGGAGAGTTGGATGAAAAGAGATAACTCACATGAAATGGGAAAAGGAAATACACAGCTCCTGCTAATGCACAGCCATCACATGAAGTAGGGAACTCTGCCAGCTTCAGTGAACTGTAAAGGTAACCATACTTCAGAACCCATGGACAGACTCGCTGGCGAAATGCTGATCACGCACTTAGAAAACTCCAGGCAAGAAGTTCTGCCCAAATGCTAAGTATGCTTATTCCAGCCCACAGGCAACGTCAGTTCAAGCACGACATTCATCTGGATTAAAGTAAAATATCAAGGAGAGTAAAAAATGGTTTCTCCTCCCATGAGCAAGTTCAAGGAAAGGAGAGGGAGCTAGAGCAACTCTGCCCTTCTCAGCCAAGAGGCAGGAGGTCTTTTAGCCACTGAGATTTTTACAGCAATGGCTGAGTCCTGAATTTACACCACAAAAGCCTCAGCTTCTCGAATGAAATGCTCACATTGGATAAGCACAGATTGACTGAAAGGATCTGAGGAAGACAAAATCTTTTAGGCAGCCCTGGCAGACACTAAACTCTAGACTTCGGGGATGCAGATGCCTAGAATGAGACAAGCAAGAACTTCCAGTCCTTGGACTCCCCATTCCAGTCATCAAAAGAACATAGGAAGGGGAAGCAGCAGCCCCTGCACACTTCTGACATTTCCTTTCATGCAGATCTTCAGCATATGGGCTTTAAAACAAACCTTCTCTGCAGCCTTGTGACACACAAGGAGTAAGCAGGATCCTTGGCTGGCTGGACTACTCAGTAGATCACTGGTAGGGATGTAGCATCCTCCCATTTATAGGAACCACACTAGAGACCCATTTCAACAAGGTTGCACTGCACTGCTCTGCCTGAAAGCTGCCTGTCCAGCTCCTTAGTCTCTGCATGGTCTTCCCTTCTCTTTGTAAAGGAAGCTTTGGGCAACTGTTCTCTTCCCCATAAGCAGAAGACAGAGACTGTGCCAAAGCACAGTACACTTTTCTCTCCCAGGCTGGGAATAGCAGCTCAGGGCATTGTAGGATTTCTGTCTTCTTTTCCACTGCTGAACTGCAGAAAATGTCCCAATTAATACTTTATAGGGCTGAGATGTGCTTACATTCTCATCTGCTACTGTTCAGGAATGGGGGAAGGTAAATTACTGCTTTCATCTCTTCTTAGTTCTCAGTCCTGGAAGTTATTGTTGTTGTTGCATATATTTCACAGTTCTATGCCAGAACCACTCTCCAATAAAGTAGCAGACAGCAAGAAAGCCTGGAGAGCTTCCACGCTCCTGAGGCCTTGGTGCAGTGCAAGCACTTTCTCACCTGCATTGCCAGGGAGGGGTGGGGGTGCCTTGGCTTCCCTTTTAGCAGCATCTCTCACCAATGAAGTTTTGCAAAACGCAGTTGCAAAGTAACAAATATTGCTGCACACTCTGCATTTGGGAGAGATTCTCACAGCAGGACAACAGTTTAAGATAAACTATCCACAGCCTGCTCACACGTTTGGGTCTTGCAAATTCTCCACCTTCCCTCCCAGCTCTACTTGGAACTTCTACAGGAGGGGATCCTTCATCCACCCAGATCACATTGCCCTCGTGTGCAGCTACACTTGCTGAGAATCTGTTCCCAAGTACAAGGACACAGAGAAGCAGACAGCAAAAACAGCTGAGCAAAGAGGGAAGAGGAGGCAAGAGCTCACCACGTGCTACTCAGCCACCGAGTCCTGACAGCCAGGACAGACAGCTGACAGGAGCAAGGCTCAAACAAAATGACATAACCATCAAAATGCCATGGGAGATGTAAATCAAGAGCAATTGCTCCCCTGAAATTCTACACCATCATGCAGAGGGAGGGGAGCTGGCAGGGCAGCTAGTGTTCATGGGCAGCAGCCACACCAGAACTTGTGACAAGAGGTCATCACCCCACACCCCATCCCTCCAGCACCACACAGCCTGGCTGGAGACCAGAGGAGGAGTACAGCACTCTGGTCACAAGGTACAGGAAACTATTTCTGGTCGGGGGGAAAGCATACCACACTCTTCTGTCTCCGGGGCAACAAAACAGGCCAACTCAAGCACAACTCACAGAGAAAAAGCACACAGCAGCCCTGGGAGCACCAGCCTGCAGCAGTCAGCCACCACAACTGAGAGCAGCGAAAGGTCAGGCTGGGAGGGTTTCCTGCCGTGGGTCCTACAGGATCACAGCTCCTGCAGGATTGCCATCCTGTTTCAGGCAGCACCAGAACACAGCCCAGTCAGTGACTTGAAAGTAGCTACCCCACCCCATCCCCAAAGATCTTCATCACTCCATGGCCTTTGGCACAGTGTAGGCATTTGACTCATGTCAAATCAGCAGCAGAGTCAATTTGGTACTTGTGGGGAACAACCTGGTATCTAAATACATAAGGAATAAACACAGAGACACTATTTTCTACCTTACTCTGCTCTGACAAAGGTTATTCTCAGTAGGAGACAAAATGCCCCAAATTTTTTCAGTCCAGCAGAGCAGTCAATGGGTGGACTTTAACATTTCTCCTATACAGGCTCTTGCTCAACCTTACAATGCAAAGTCTTAATGATATTAAAATTACAATGAAAAGATCCCTACCCTACCAAGAGCTTGCAAAGAAAATAATTTCTCCTCTCTCTGTCCCAGAGACGAAACTTATTTCTGCAAGCCATTTGTGGAGTGGAGCTGCTTATTCTTGATGCACAATGGAAATACACCTCATAGCTAACAGAAACACAGCAGCACATCCGACCTACCTTACAGCATCCCAGGCCTGGGACATTGGGTCTATTTTCCACCTTTCACACAACTATGAAATTCAACAAGTAATTTCCATAACTTGCCTAAAACACAGTATATCCTTTAGGAAACATAAAGATTCACGTTCAAGACTTCAAGTGATAAATAAAGCCATACACCCACAGAAATTTCTCCAAATGTTAGTTATCCTTCCTGTTAAAATTCGGCATTGCTGTTCCAAGTCTGAATTCATCTACCTCCTGCTTCTAAATATTGGATTTCATTAAGCTCTTTTCCTGCTACGTTACAGAGCTGTCTAGCCCTGAACAATAGTTGATGCTTAAAACTTAAGTACAGGATATTACAAACACTCATCTAATATTCATTTACTGTTTTCCAGCCAAAAAGAAAAAAAAAGAATCTTGCTATTTGGAAAATTATTCTATCTACAGTCTGAAGTAATAAGTATCTACATAGACAGGAAAGTGCAGTCTATGTAGCTTTTCTGTAGTAAAATTTAAAATGTAAATGCTTAAGGAGATGGTGCTTAAAAACAGGAGAAAACTTACTTATGTTTAATACCCAAACTAAGGTGTGAATATCTATTTCTCCTTCTTAGTCCTTTATATGATACGATTTCTGCATCTTGGTTCAGTATGTCAAATGTGAATCTACATTTAACCCAAGTACCTTTAACATCACTGTTCTGCAAATATTGCACTGTTGTTCTAGTAACATTAATACTGGGTTTCTTTAGAATATACCTGATGAGAAGATGCCTGTTCAGAGAACTGTGATTTCTTTGGGTTGGGTTTTGATTTGGCTAGGGATTTATTTTAATAGAAAACAAGAATGATTGTTTTAGCATCATCTGTGAGAGTTAAGGACCTGCAAAAATGAAACTACTCCATTTTATACAAACATGCAGTCCATTAACTGAGACAGGACTGTTCGTGTACAATGGATGGACAGAAATGGTTGTGCACAATTAGGAAAGTCACAGCTGTAAGAATCTCTAACTGAGCAGGTTAAAACAACAATGACCTTGCCTGAGTACAGAAGACAGCAGACCAAAATCATGACAGTTTGGCCTATTTGTCCTAAATGTATCAAACTTCCAGATACACAGGATAACTTGATGTAAAAGAAAGTGTACCCAACAGAAATAAAAACCAAAAGGCAGACAGCTTTACTTCACAAAAACCTGGCAATCTTCAGCAGGGTGTGGAATATGACTAGTTTTATACTGATGCATAATTTCTTACTCTTTTTTAAGAAAATAATTTCACTGTCTGACCACTTCAGTCTGCTATCCCAAAGATGTGGTGGCAGAGATGGATGAACAAGGTGAGACCCAACTTCTGGGCTCCATTCCTGTCCAGGGACAGTTCTCAGTTTTCTGCTCTAGCCAATACATGCACAGCTGCTTTGCAGGAGGCTTTTCCTCACCCAGGTCTTTCTCCTCCAGGGGTACCCAGAACCTGGAGAAGATTTTCAGACACAGACAGGGTAAAGGATATCAACAAATACCAGTAGTCTAGAGCCGCCAATTGAGAACATTTATGTAACAACAACAGAAAAAAAAAGAAAAAGAAGATTAAAAAAAAGGTCACTGTGCCTAATCAGCCTGTTATGGAGCTGTGCTGAGGAGAAGGAGCTGCCAGGGAAGGATAGGGAGACCTGTTTGCATGGAGCTGCGGTACACTTGCAGAAGGCAGAGTCTGGAGAAGGACACCTACCACAAACCCAAAAAGGAGATGAGCCCCAAGCAAGCGAGGTGAGGGCCAAACCTGAGCCAGGGGGCAGGAGGAGATGGTTTAGGTGTCAGGTGCCGACACTGCCACCCTGCACAGGCAGCACAGCATGAAATCATCCCGGCTTCAGGCATAGCTGTGATGCCCTGACTGGCTCTGGCTCCTGAGATGCAGAGAGGGATCTGTTTCAGCCATGGGCAGCTGCCATGCGGACACACTCTCCAGACAGAGCTTTGTCACAAGCTCCTCAAAGGATCAGTGACCAGGGAGGTTGAAAGAGATGTGCCCTTCGCATTCCATCCCCTCCATCTGCCCAAGGAACACTGAAATTTATTGCTCTAGAAAAAAATGTGAACATCTATTTCAGGTTGTCCTGTCTTCTGGCAAGCAGAAGTAGAAGTCAGCATTAAAAACTAATTGAAAGACTGGGCAAAATAGTTACTGACATAAATCAAACAAAGATTTATCAGTGAAAGTGATTAACTTCACACCTCTTGGAAAACAAGGTATAAAAAATTAATTCTAACATACTTTCTTCAACAAGCATTAGAAACACAGCACCATTTCAGAACAGTTCCGTGTGTAAAGGACTACATCCACAACAGCATCTACTGTCTTACTTTATCAAACTTCAGCTATACTGAGGTCCCGTGGCTAAAGCTCATTCTTCATTTAATACACCTGTCTTAAGAAGAGAGAAAAAAAGTGAGGGGCAACTTTTAGAGCCTAAAGATTAGCCACCTCAATGGAAAGGGAGATTCTTTTCTAAAGGCAGTAAAAAGAAGATGCAGGAAAACTAACACTTAGATGTCAATCATCTCTGTGATGAGAATCTGTGTCATGAAGAAAAAACCCGTATTCCTCCCTTTACCGATACATAACCTTCTTGCTCACAACTGGAATATACAATTGCCTGCTCAGTACTACAGTCAACCTGCCTTCATCCTGCACTAGGATCATGCTTTGTCCTTGCTGTTAAAGGAGGCTTGCAGCTATCATTCCTGTGGGAACACATTCTAGATTACATTTCTGAGAATGGGAAGAGTCTGGAAGAAGAATCAAACCCAAAGCAATAAACTCAGTTTGATTGCTGTCATCGTGCCAATTCTGGGAGATAGTCAATTGGTGCCAGCTGCTAAGATATCATTTGAGTTGCTTCAAGACAGAAATCGAATTTACATCAAATACATTTTGTAGTGCGAGACTAGTCTGAGCCTTCAGGTTCCTTCATGCTTTTCTTTGCTAGTTTAAATTTAATCTTCCTCTCTGAGACATTCCCAGCAAAAGAGAGCTAGCTCCCTCATCTGCACTTCAAGCCACAGACTTTCCCCCATATTCTCTTAGTTTTCCAACAAGGCTATGCTACAGAACAACTGAGATCTCTCAGCATTTGTAATAGGGTAGCAGAGGACACTATGCCATGCCACATCACCACTTTAAACAGGAATATCAGCAAGTCTCAGACCACCACCATTTCCCCTTCTGCAGAATTTGGTAGAAACAAACACCAAAAAATCATTCTAGGCCTTAGAAATGACCAGAGGCCCCCATAGACTCAGTATATTTTTTCTGACAAGAGCTAAGAGCAGGTGCCTAAGGAAAAATGTAAAGAAAATAAGCATATAATGACACTTCCTTCCCTCCCTCTCTCCCTCCCTCCCTTCCTCCAGCTATTTGATTTTGACATTTCCATTTCAGTGTTTCTACACTGCCATTTCAAAGACCAGCTAAAATTAATAAATCTGTAGCAGCATACTACTGCCATTGCAAGCCAAAGTCTGTTTTCCAGCCTCTCAGTGCAGAGCGACCCCTGTGGCACCATGTCCCCCCAGTGCGAGGGCAGAGGGGCTCCCACGCCCAACCAGCACCTCCAGCCTCTCTGCTGCAGCAACTTGTGCAAAAAGTCACCAAGGGGAAGACACGACTGGAGTCAGCAAGTGAAGATGAAACAGCAAAGCTCCAGTTTTCTCAGCCGGTGAAAGCTGGAGAAACAAGACAGTGACAAAATTCTCATCACTTGCCTTCAGCTACTGAAAGAAGGAGGAGGTTCAAGTGCCAACATGACACAATAAACAAATACAAGATTTCTTTCAAGAAATGCTGGCAAACATATTTTCTGACAAAGCCTTTCCTCCAGTAAAACCACTAATATTATTACCTTGTAGCAACCTTTCCCCACACTCTTGGCACTTCCCAGAAACAAACAACTCCACAAGTAAAAGTGTAATACTACCCCTAAAAGTACATACTTATATGGATCCTAAAGACAGCCTAAAGTTCACACAGTTGGTCACAAGCTGTGTTTACACACACTAGGATCCATGAACCCCTTGGTATTACTGTACTGGGAAACCAAAAGAAACAAATTAAAAGGAACAAACTATATAAACTTCTATTAGAAGAGTTTCCACTTTTCTGTTCAAGTAATGAAGAAATTAGACTATCAACATCACAGAGTAAAAGTCAAGATGATTTAAGTACTTCTATTTGTATCTCCAGTGAGCACCCTGAAGAGTGGGCCAGATAAATTTATTCTTTTTTCCAGTAATTCATGGCCTTGTACTTATATTAATATGTGTACAACAGCAGCAAAAAGAAAAAAAGAAAAAAAGTATTAAAAATACCTAAAAGAGAAGAATCTTTTTAAAAAGTCATAGTGTGCACCTTTGACATTGCAGTTTCTACACTCAGTGTCATTCAAAGCTGCCTTCTCACATGTATATTTTTCAGTTTATCAGCAAACAACTTGTCCAATTTTTCTTTGGATTATCCAGCAGGTGGACCTGGTAAGGGAAGGAGAATTCCTGCCCTCTTGCTTTATGGGAAATACTCGGGATATGTGTATCCTGAGTATTACCTATTGTACACATTATAAAACAAAACTATAGCAAACTCATGTGCACATTAAGAGGAAGTGGGGAGCTTGGGCTTTCACAGACACCAGCAACTTTCCAGGAACTTCGAGAGTCAAAGGAGGTCAAATTAGTGAATCGGGGCAGGCTACAGGTGATGGTGATCTCAGTCACAATTAACTATGTGAACAGAGGGGTTAAGTGTACTCCAGCCTAACATGACATTTGTTGCCTACAAAGGTACAGATAAAGCCATACTGGGTGTTTTCACTCTCTCAGAGAGAATGGCCACCATTCAGCTTAGGTCTTCGCCTGCAGCAGATCCCACAGTTTGACCAAAGCCAGCACTGCAAAGCAACATGGAATCTGAATACATGTGCATTTGGGAAAAGGAAGGAGCAGCACCCCAGCTATCCACTGTAGGTATAGCCTTTGGCTTCACATTTGAGATCAACTCAGAATATGGGCAAAGGACCTCCTTTCTGAGCTTGCTACAGCACTCAGAGCAAGATTTTGTAAACCCGTTCATGAAACATCCCTGCACAGCATACACTGACCCCTCCCCATAAGCCATAGTTTCCCACATCCCCTGCTCTTCAGGCTGTTTTAAAAGCCTTACTGTTCCCAGTCTTACTCAGTCACATGCAATGAGCCAAGTAAAGCCCAGTGGATTCAGTCTGGAGCCTTGGTGTCAGCGCAGCCGCTGAAAAATGAGCCATCACCGTGACTGCATTAGGAGGGTGGAGGACACCTGCCTGCAGAACAACTGACACAGGCCAAAGCAGGCCCAGTCAAAGTCTTCAATAAGCTCTGACATGACACAGATGCCATCTCTCATGTACAAACCCTGCTTGTGGTCCACATCTCTCAGGGCACACCACTTCCTCTTGCTGGCAAGATAAATGTCTCTTCATCTCCCCAGTCATCCTTCCCATGTTGCCAGTGGGATATACAAGGCCTGTGTCAACTGCTTTATTCTGTGTTAGCCTTTCCCATTAACAAGTTACTTTAGTTACAAAAACCAAAGAAGAATTTCCAAGAGCCTCTAACCTGAAATTCATTTCCCCTCTTTTCCTGCTAACCATTAGTTTATTTTGTGCCACCGTGATGGAGGCAAGTCATAGAGGGAACAACCTTTCCAGGTCTGGTGGTGAAGAGGTGGGAAGGAAATGTTTCACCACTGAGGTTACCTTCCAAACACCTACAGCCACAGAAGTTGGCACCTACAGTCTGCTGCAATAATTAAGAATTCTACCAGCTGACCATTAAAACTACCCACTAAACCACCAATTTCACCTGTTCCATTGGCTACTAGAAAAAGTACCATTTCTTGCTTTACAAACTTCTTTCTTGCTCAGAGTGGGATGAAACACAAGGAAAACCAGTGCTGCAGTGGGAAGTACTGGGAACCATTCCTGCACTAGCTCATTGTAACTCCCCTTTGAAGCAACACATCCTCCAGCTGACAACAAAAGTGCAGTCACCTTCCTCCTAATGTGAAGCAATGGAGATCACCAACCACAAATGCTGACAGGCAGACAGAAGCACAGCAAAGGGTAGGAATTCTTTTATCTCATTTTATCTGCTGTGGCCAGGAGGCATTAGTGCACCCATTGCAGTCCTGACACAGGAAGAAATGTGGTGCAATTGCACTCCCCCTAAGAATGGTGCAACTGCCCTGCTGGCCAGCCTGGCATCTGGGAGGCATTTGCTGGAAGGTCTCCACTCAGTTGTGGTGAGCATAACAGCTTATTTTAGGTCTTCCTGGGCATACTGAGTTAGTGTCATTTAAAAAAAAAAAGCCTACATCCCTGAGAAAGGAAGAACTGCAGGGTACAAACAGAACTAGCAAAATGAATGAAGTTTTCAAACCAGAAGATGCTGAGTTCCCCAGCTTTGAATGGTCAAACAACTTCCCCTTTCTTGCAACAAAACAGAACAAAAATGAGTACAACTCTCTGTCACGGTCATTTCAGACCTTGTATCTTGTAAGAAGGCCTTCAGTCCAGAGTCCTTGTGTAGCCAACTCTCAAAGCACAGCCCCCCATACCACCTGCAACAGAGCTCTCCCTTTCCTTCCCCCTGCCCCTTATGCAGCACCCCCACCTCCTTCCCCTGGTAGGGCTGTGGTTCTACACATTCTCCTCCATTTTGCCTCCTGCAGCTTGCACTTTCCTCTGCAGCCCCACATCCTGCAGCAGGCGTTCCCCCAAGCCTGTTCCCCCAAGCCTATGTCCTGCAGCACCACATCCCCCCAGTTTCCTGCAACTCAGCAGGGAGACATACCCCTTCCCCGGGAGGGCAGCCCTCCGCTGCACACAGGGCAGCCCCAGTCCAGCTCTCCCATCTCCATTCCCATCTGCAATGGCACCAAAACTGCATTTTACAAGTAAATCACGTGCTCAGCTGCTAGTTTGGGTGCAGAGCCAAGAAACACTCTGGTGCATGGGGGAAGGGAGCTGATGTATTTTTTGTTTCATGTGACCAGCTTACCAGAAACTTCACTGAGACCAAGAGCAGACTCTCCACCCACACCCCTCCTTCACCACCAACCCCTTCCCCCAGACACTCTCATAGCAGAGATGCAGAGCAAACACACCACAGGAGAGTCTGGCATCTCACATGCCTACAGCCAATCTTCCAGGCAGAAAAGAGGTGAGACACCAGCTTTGCACCCCAGCTGATCAGCTGAAGGTGTACATACGGGGAGCTGATCTTTCCTGTAAAGCCCATGGGCTGCAATGCAGAGACAGGCAGAAGTTGTGGGTTAGGAAATTATGGGACAGGAGGCTGCAGTCACATTGCTAACTTACACATACACTCCACACAATATTGTTTTGGTTAGAAAGTTGGGAGGGGGGAATGTTTCAGATCCAAGAGGCTGGTTGTAGGATGTACATTTAAATAAACAGCATCCCAACAAGCTTTCACAGAGATTAAGAGAAGACAAGTGATTTGTTAAATAAATACACAGCCTAAATTTTAGAGGGGTTCCACATGCTTTCCGCAATGAGATGGACAGGACAGTACACATGACAGCATGTCTTAGGTCACATAGAGCTGTACAATAATGTTTTTCCTTAGGTGCCCTTTGTAGAGCTCTCTTGAACTGCCCTTAGACCTGCACAGCATGAGCAGAGATTTGGGAAAAATAGAAATTCTGGCAAATTTTTAGAAGACAGATACTTAAATGGGGGAAAAATATGTTAGAAAACAAACAAAACATCCTCATAAAAGAACAACTACTTCTGTAGCATATTTTGTTGGAGAATCTCTAGGTGTGTAACAAACATTTACTATGCAGCCAGAAAACCTTTGAAGCACAAGGTTTCTTTCCCTACCTTTAAGGAGCTGGAGAAGAAAAGCAGAGGCACTGAAACCTGAGAACATGTCAGTGACAAGTCTGTGAACAAATTCAGATCTTTGGAATCTGAGCCTCTCACTACCCTGGTTTTCATCCTTCTGCAGAAAGAGAAATGAAGATAGAAACAAAGCAGTTCAGATCTAATGGATTTTGAGCACCCTCTCAAAGCAAAAACTGATAGAGGCAGCATAAGCACTGCTGAGATACCTCATCATGTCTCACTCTGGGAAGCATGAAATCCTACCTCAGTGTCATACTAAGACCTAAGCAATTTTTACTATTAAGGTCTGGTGTCCAGAATTCAAAAAAAATATTAATTTTTTTTTTAAAACCAGCATTTATCCTGTTTGGGTGGAACTGCCACTCAACAAATCCTGCATTGCACTTGACAAGAGCACATTCTGAAAATAGCTTCCTTCACATGAAAGCTCAAGATCTGGACTATCTGGTGAGCAAAATAGCTTTAAAGTGGTCTCCCTCTCCCATCGCCATGCTTGCTTTCAGATTTTCAGGGAAAGAGGTACCTGACTTGCATCTTTTTCCAAAAAAGCAGCTGTTATGCTACAGTTTTGATTTATTTTCTGGCTAAGTTAACTTCTTGTTTTGATGAATGTTTAATGTTCCTGGCTAGATCAGTTTAGATCTTGTTTGCCTGCAGGCATTTAATGCTGCTACATTACTGCAATACTAATTTTAAGGTCATCTACAGCTCCCCCCACCAAGTCTTTTGCTATTGTTTGGATCAAGATTATGTGGTGCATTTTGGCATTGAATTCCACAGCACCATATCAAGTTAACAGACACTTATCACATCTCCAGAGATGGCCAGATTTGCTGATTAACAGACAACACACCCAGAAGAGCAATCCTCACTGATTAGGTCCACCTCATGTACTGAGCCACAACAAAGACTGAAGATGAGGGGCTGACACTGTAGCTCTCAGGGCACTCAGTTCTGTAAATTGCTGCCTATGCCAGGCAAAAAAAAAAAAAAAAAAAAAAAGAGAGAAGAAAAGGAGGTGTGTCAGAAGGAGAAAGAAAATGCAGTGAAACAGTTATTAAAGCACTAACACTGATGGCTACAAAGGAACTTTCTCTGTCGAGGTTCAGTTTTAATAAGGTGACAGTTAAGACGTCAAGCCAACATGTCTGAAGACTAAACCCTCCCTTTTCTGTAGAACACACAAATGAGAGTAGTGGCAGAAACAGCTTTTCCACACTACCCACTAGACAGCCTCAGCTCTGACCTAAAACAGAGGTTGAATTACAAACCAAAAAAAGAGAATGGACCATGGTCTGCTATGGCCAGAGCCTGAGAAACCTCCACAGTCCAATATGAGCTCCATGGAGCACAAATGTGGGCTCCAGACTGCAGCACCCCTTTTAAAAGAAGCTCCCCAACAGGCACCATTCTCAACAGATGGCATAGTAAAAAAACGTCTCCTTATGCTTCTTCATTTTGCTATCTCTACCTAGACAGCTGGTCCAGCCAGATGAGACTCAGGACTCCGCTCATCCTATCACTAAAACTGCTATTTCCATCTCAAGGTGAATGCTAGCAAATGAGATCCCTACTCCTTCCTAAGCCTCTGTCTTCTTCATTCCTTCTGCCAAGCATTGTATCCAAATACTGCAGTCCTTCAGCACGGCAGGCAGAGGACAACTACAGGTGTAAACTGGGAAGATACTGCTGCAGCCCCAGCACAGAAATACATAGCTCATATAGCTCACTAGAAAGCTGAGGAACATGGGAGAAGTACAGCCCATTATGTAAAATAAATAACTAGATAAACAATCATCTGTGCTGTAGGGCCAGTCTCTGCAGCAAGAAGAGGTTCCCAGGTCCTGTGACCCAGCAGGGAAGGGGAGCAGTGGCAGGGCAGGCGCCCCTTTCAGGACTTAGGGACAGCAAGTCTCCCAAGCTGCTTATATCCAACACAGCCAGGATTTGAAGCGACAGCAGCCAGAGGGCAGGAGGGCCTAGAAAGCGTGTCCTCCAGGCCCTGGTAAATGCAAGCGTAAAATGTGCTTCGGCACTTGCAGACAGGCACACATACAGGAGACAAAGATGACCAAAGAAGTGTCCAGAGGGAAGCCAAAGCCACAAGTATGAAGCGTGGGAAGGACAGAGCACCCACCAAAAAGAGCAGAGCAAGGAAAATGGGATCATGTGAGATGAGAAAGCCCAGCTCAGAGATAAGACTTGTTGGCCTGGGTTAAAGGGAGCAAAGGACAGCACAGTGGCTGTTCAGGGCAGGCTGTTCTCCTTCACAGACCATCACCCTCAGAAGCAGCCTGCAGCCTTACAGTTCACTCAGAGTGTGAGTGAACTGTTCACAGTTCAACAGAGAGTAAGTCTGGCAACTTCTGATGAGTTTAGCAACTGTTATGATCACAAAGTAATAAGTTTTCCATTTTACAATTATTAAAACAATTTCCTGTTCTTCATATATTCATTCCTCCACCACACCACAAAATGTGTTTCTCTGTTCAACTGGAGCAAAGCCACGAGACCCTCCAGTCATGACAGACAAGGGGGCACCCAGAGAGGCCATTCAGCCTAACCACATCAGCCAGCATTCAAAACAGTGGCCATGCTGTCAGTGAATCAGCTTAGGAAGCTTCTGCCTCCAGCCCATTTGCTTGTTCTCACCTCCTCAGCCAAGGTTGTGCCAGAGCAGCTGTTTGGGTGGGCAGCCCTACAAGCAAGGAAGGAGGAGAGAGCAGAAAAGGCAATTTCAAGTCTTCTCTGAAGTCAGTTAGCTACCAAGGCAGTTGATAAAATTAACAACCTTAACAGAAACTGCCCACTGCAAACAGCAACCAAATAAAGCTGCTAGTTCCCAAATGGCTGATGACCAAGCCACAGCTGCAACGGGGGGAGGAGAGGGGGAGAGCGGCATGAATCCTCGAGTGAGTCACTCGCTCCCTGCATCCCTGCTGGCCTAGATAAATGCTGCTGCCAGTCGATGATGGGTGCTGCAAACCAGCTCTTAAGCCCACAGCATCCTTGCTGCTCATCTCCTGGTGGGCACAAAGCCTGCACTGAACAAGTGCAAGTGGGTAACCAGGAGAGGTAGTCACATTAGGTCTCTGAGGTTCCTGTATGGTTCCAATCAACTTTTATGTCTCTTCTTGTCCTTGCTCCTGCTTTCAGGTGTTCTCCCCCAAGGGCTGGAATCTCAGGCAGGTGAGGATGCATTATAAAGCTCCCCCTTTTAGACAAGGAAAACGTGAAAGCAAATAGATAATAAAATAAAAATAGCAATGAAGATGCTGTGTAGGAAGTTGCTCTGAGTCCCTGTACTGGCATTAGTTTGTTCACAGTGCTGGCTGCTCACTTCTACCATCTGCACAACGAGGCCTGATGGATCACATCAGAACTGCCTTACCTCAGTGCAGAAGTTTAGGATGAAGGCACAATTACCCAAAGCATAAAATGCATTGGAATTAAGAGCAAATCATATCGAGTCTATACCATATGTGTAACATCTCCACTACAGATGCACCAAGGACAGGGAACCGGTCTAAAACAGACACTCCAGCTTAGTTAGATCTCTATAAGACAAAAGAAAGCCTCAAGTACTGTAATACTGAGGCACTACATCTGCAAATCCTGCAGTAAAGTCATTCATTGTTTTAAGAATGAAGGGGTTTAATTAAGTCCTGTAGTGCCCAATGCAATCCCTATGGGAGAGCTATTAAAGCTTTAACTGTCTGCACCCACTGAGAACGTGACAGATTTCTTCTACCTGATTTTATAAGTGTACAAATACACCAGAAGGAATGGAGTGAGAAAAGGAAAAGTACCTTGAAGGAATAGACAGTCTCAGTTTGCTGCATCTGCAACTCTGATGTAAACGCTGGATGCTGAGGTTTTCAGGAACAGAAGCTGGCTAGCTGATATTCACACCAAGAAGAAAAAGTCAGGCCACAAATATGAAGTTTCAGGCTAATTATGTTAAATTTTGCAGTTTTCTAAATTCCACCTTCTGTGTCACACAGTTCTGAAAATTTCCCCCATGACTCTTGGTTGTGAAATTACAAAGCACTCAGAATCCTGGGCAAAACATGGTTGCCTTCACAATCATAACTGCCCAAGGTTGCACCAGCTTCTCCTCCAAACCATTATCATAAGTATTCCAGGGAATGCAAAGAAATGAAAGAACATCTTCTCCTTCATCTAATCCATTTCTCTCTCTGGCCTGAAGACATATCTTAGAGTGGTTTCCCCACTCCTGATCACAAAAAAACCCCAATCAACAAACGGCAAGAGGATCACAGTGTTGCCACACATGGTTAAAAGCAAGGAATATGCACAGAAGAGAGAGCAAACCAAGGCAGCAAGTAAAACTTTGCACAGGGCACCTGCCTCAACCCAGAGCATGTTAACAGCAAATCCTACCAAGTACACGTACATGCCATCGCTTCATAAAGGGTCACTGATATAACTAAATATTGAGGAAAGGTCAACAGATTAAACTACTTGTGCAGTCTTTCTACGGCTCCCTAGACAGGCAGGATTGTTTGGAAGCTTTGATGCCAGGTTTCTCTAATGAAACTGCAGCCAAACCAAGCATATCTGAACTCCTTTACTGCATTACTAACAAGTGAAGAGGAAAGAGATGATAATTTCTGCAGCCTTCACACCAACACAGTTCACACTGAGAAACAGAGCAAGAGAATGAATGAAACAGAGTGGCCAGGACATGAAATGCCAGACCCTACCCTGGGATGGGCAAAGCAGTTACACTAGTCAGGAGAATACTCTGTCCAGTCTCCAGCTGGGTAGTCCAGCCCACTGACTCTCCTGAAGCACTCAATGCTGTTCTCCATTCCAAGAAACTGTCTGAGTAGCAATGCCCTTGTGCCTAAAAAACCCACAACAGGCCCACCCAAGACAATTCATGAGGCCTCTGAAAATGCAAAGATGTCCTGCATTAAAAAGGTCTGTCTTCCACCCAGCTCTGCCAAAGGTACCCTAAAACAAAGAAAATCCCTGCTTTAGAAAAAAATGGTCCAGGGACTAAACAAACTCTGGGGAGCCAGAGGAAAGCATCTTCCTGTTACACTGAGCTCTCATAAAAATACGGCAATGGACAAATCAACCAGTGGACTTAGAGACCTGGGAAGACTTATTTCATTCTATCAGTCAACTTGGTCCATCCAATACCACTCTAGTGTAATCTCTGCTTAACTTCCCTGAGCATCTGGTTCCTGTGCACAGAACACACGTCACATGCCCCAGTGCTTATACATCTGTGATAGAGGCAGATTTATATCAACTGGCTCAGGTCCTGCTTGTGCAATTGATCACCCTTTGTCATATTTAAAACAAGCATTTCTTTAGCCAAACTCTGAAACCTAGGGCAAGAGACTGTTCACCGAGTTGTCAAGGAGATTGAGAACTCAGAAATAAAAAGTCTGTGGGAGGAGAAAGTCACCAGGATTGTTGAGCCTCTGCAGGATAGAGCAGGGGTCTGTGTTCTTTAGAGAAAGAAACATCTTTAGGAGGAACAGCTTGCTGCTACCAGCAATTATGCTACATTTTAAACAGCAAATATGTTTCCATTTAGTGATGAGAGTTTGATTTAATGTATGATGCCAGTACAGGTTTCTTGCTTTTGAAGACAAGTTTCCCCTCTTACACTCCTCCCATCTCACCATACTTGTGGACTCCTTCCTTACTTCACATTTCTAACTAACAGATTTGTGCTTTTAAACAAAACAGGCTTTTATTTTGAAAGATAAACAACTAACCAAAAAGGTCTATAGAAGAAATTGCCTACTTTGGATCTTTATAGTAAAAAGCAAGTAACTTTGTATAATCTTAATTCAGAAGTTACCCAAAAGACAGCTGTGGGTCACTGCTGGTGACCTGTGGAAGTCAGGCAGGATGATGACACTTGGCTATCTCCGCTTGTACGTCCAGACTGGGGAATGAGAGGCTGGAGAGCAGCCCTGCAGAAGGATCTCGGATTCTGGTTGAGGGCAAGCTGAATATGAGTCAGCAGTGCCCTGGCAGCCAGGAGGGCCAACCCTGTCCTGGGAGGCATCAGGCAAAGCATCGCCAGCCAGTCGAGGGAAGGGTCTGTCCCGCTCTGCTCTGTTCTGGGGTGGCATCTCCTGGAATATTGTGGCAGTTTTGGGCACCACAATATCAGAAAGACATTAAGCTATTAGAGAGTGTCCAAAGGAGGGCAATGAAGATGGTGAAGGGCCTTGAGGGGAAGCTGTATGAGGAGCAGCTGAGGGCACTTGGGTCTGTTCAGCCTGGAGAAGAGGAGACTGAGGGGAGACCTCACTGCAGTTACAACTTCCTCATGAGGGGAAGAGGAGGGGCAGGTACTGATCTCCTCTTCTCTGTGGTGACCAGTGACAGGACCTGAGGGGATGGTCTGAAGTCGTGTCAGGGGACGTTTATGCTGGATAGGAAAAGGTTCCTCACTCAGTAGGTGGTTGGGCACTGGAACAGGTTCCCCAGGGAAGTGGGGAAGTCACAGCACCAAACCTGACAGAGTTCAAGAAGTGTTTGGACAACTGTCAGGCCCATGGTAGGATTCTTGGGGCTGTCCTGTGCAAGGCATGGAACTGGACTTCAATGATCCCTGTGGGCTCCTTACAACTCAAGATATTCTGTGATTCATTTCTACAGGCACCCAGGAGACCTGTGAGTGCAAGTGTAGGCACGAGCACACAGCTCCCCTGCCACAGGAGTAGCAACTAAGGTCATCTGTAAGCTGGATATAAAGAGGGGGTGGCAAAAGGCTGTAGTGAAGACTTGGTGTCACACCAGGACAGGCAGGGAGAGCAAATAACGAGAACAGGTCACGATCTGGCTGGGGGAAGGGCAGGATGGGAGCTGCAGAAGCAAAGAGAGAGAAAATGAGGCACCACCTTTCCTGAGAAAAGAACGGAAAAAAAAAGAAGTTTGAAAATTCTCTTTTGTAACAGTGACATGTAAACTACTGCTCTAGCAGACACAGAAATGTCAGATGAATGTGACACTGTCTGGTTTGCACAGAGGGAAGGAGGAAGATGCACTTGATGGCATCCTCAAAAGAAGACGCATGGTCTTACTGAGTACTGCTCTCCTTTGCTCCCTCCAGGAATTCACAAGACAGAGTTGGAAGGGCAGTATTTGATGGCATTAAGACATCCTTTCCTGTCCTTGCTGCCTCGAAAACAGAAATATATTTGACATGCAAAATAACCTGACCCAACTTACAAGCAGCTTTTCTAGATTTCTTTTCAGAAAAGGTCAATGTGACAAGGTCAGACAGGCTTTTATGGAATCTGCTTGCCAAATCCAAGACAGCACTCAAGAGCATTCTTTTTCCAAGTCCCTTACAGTTCTGTCTCAGATGATGAATAACCTTTGGGACCATGGAGGCAATTCAGAGCAGGGTTCAGAGGACTTCTGTGCGCAATTTTTCTATTTGATATATAATTTCCACCTAAAACTAAGCTTTCTATTGAATTACAAGTCCTTCTTTTCAATAATGCACTTACCAAACACATAAGTAGCATCTCCCTAGACGTCTTGGCAAATATTGTCTTTGGTTCTTTTGGTAGCTTGTTAGCATACTGTGTGTATCTCGTGAGGGCCAGGCAGCACGGCACTAGCACAGTAAACTTTCTCCAAAAGCTTTGAGCAAGCCCACAGGCTTTCTAACCTGAAGGCTGGCAGCTGTCTGTTGGTAGAAAGCCAAGAAAAAAATAGGATGCCCCCTCACAAGAACCAGACACACAATCGGGAGCAAGCGTCTGAGCAGGGTCCAAATGTGCAGGACTAATGGCATGCTGTCAAAGGTTTCATCAAAAAAGTTAAAGCGAGGTTTGATTCCCCTGCATTGTGGACATGATGCAGGTTCCAATATGAGAAGCAAAGACCAGCAGATGGAACAGAAAATCACTTCAGGAGTGCACCATGACCCTCACAAAAAATGAATACACAAATTACCATCTAGAATTAAGTTTCACATAAGAAAAAGAAGCAATAAGATGCCTTTTGTAAAAGACCTGCATGCCCTGCTACACCACTGTTAAGAGTAAAATAAAACAGGAGGAAAGATCTCTGAGCAACTGCTTTTATTTTAGTGAGACAAGAGGGGAAGGGAGAAAAAAAACCTTCATTAGTCACTGATAGGACTGATAGGATAAGTTGTATTTACAAAGAGTGTGTTAGTCATCCACTATTGTTTTTTTTTTCCCAGAGGAAGCTGAGGAGGGCTTTTCATAGCTTCCATGGGAGACAAGGCCTTCATGCCCCAAAGCACAGCCACTGCACACTTCACCCCAGGAAGCACTCCTGATGGCACAAGGTCTCCACATCCCTCCACCCAGCCGCTGCCTTCTGCTCTCTGACAGACACCGACCAGGAAGATGCCGGTGGAAAACGGATCCTTCCGATTAGCATTGGCCCACACTGTGTCTCAGGGCTCGGTCTATTAAACACACATCAAAACAGCATTGCCAGCTCTGGTGGGAGGAAGACGCAGGAAAATCCTGAGGCTGCAGCTTCTCTAGTAGCTGTCACTGCTCACATGAAAGGAAAGGAAAGGAAGAGTGCAAGGCAAGCAATTCAGAGGTTTTGCAAAGACAGCCGCTCCTCTTTTCCTCCCTAAAGTCGCAGCATGCTGCAGAAAGCCTAAAATACACAGAGACTCTACCCCAGCCAGGGCAGCATGAAGTGTCTGGACTACAATGTACTTCTGCATAGCTTCTGTGCATGCCCCAGCTCTCTGAGCACACCTCATCCCCTGCAGTCAGACAGGAATCATCTCTTCCTGAACACCTCCTGACTGTGCTGGCTATGGCCAGCAGGAAAGGCTGCAGCAAGAAGGACCTGCCCTGCCCCTCAGTATGGAGGGAGCACCGAGGAAATGCTGTGGCCATGTTGCTGCCAGCATCTGCAGAGAGGTTCACCTGCTAGAGAGCTGGAGGGTCAGGCAGGCTGAGGAATGCAAGAGTTGTCACAGAGTAAGTATGCTGTCCCTTCAAATGCTGAGCTGTTATCAACTCTTCAAGAGTTTCTGATGTGAGGAATCTGTCTCCTGTTCACATGAGCAATTCTGGGAAGTTAGCAAATTCCCAAGAAGAGGCCTGCCGGCTTAGTATATGTTTTACTGCTACTGTCCTACAAATCTGTTCAGTCCTGTTAAAAAAATAAACCAAAATCAAACCTGTAACCACGCTAAAGTCTGCCCTGCTAACAGTGATTTTGCTGCCTCCTCCCCCTGCCCAGCCACTCATTCATCTTCACACAAAATAGCAAAGGGATTACGCAGATGTTGCTTTGCTATCCTGACCTTCTTAACCTATGCCCACATGCCATCACTGATGTTGTGCCTTCACCATCCCATCAACCATACGTCAGAGGCTAATTCCCTTCTGGCTGTACCCTCATTCAGAAGCTGGATGATAATTCTCATCTCCTGCCACGTAGCTTCACAGGAACAGAGACAGGAACTCCCTGCATCATTGGGAAGTGAGGTCAGAGCACAACCCTAACTGTAAACCACACCTGAAAAGAAGGCCAACACAGGCAGTGTACCTAGAGTTGTATCTGACTGAGGGGCAGCAGGAACTCTGAAAAACTGAATGCTCAGAGCAGAGATCCACAGCAGGGACAGCATAGAGCATCTGTGGATGTGTCCCAGGGAAGAGTAAGGGGTAGAAGAAACTGCACCATGAGGGACAGGATTTCACTCTAGTGCTCAGCAGAAGCAGCAGTTCAAATGGAGCTGAGGCAACTGCAAAGGAACCACAGAAGGTGGCTGAGCCATCAGTTTGTATATCAGCTACACCTGGGTGAGCCTCTGCCTGATCCAGAAAGAGAGGCTGCATAAGTCCTGCAGAACAGGTCAGCAAAGGTTTTCAGAGTCATCACTTGACCACACTACGGACAGGAAAGTTGCATTTGATCCAGCAAGGATAAACTACCTTTGCTGACCAATTCCCAGCTTCACAGGGCCTGAGAAGAGATGCTACGGGCAGCCTAGAATAAAACCATGGTGATGTCTGGAGAGAGGGAACAAACAGCCTTGATTCAGAACAGTATCTCAATAGATCTACAGCTGTGGAGATTCCAGGTGAACAGGAGGAAAGACTCCAAAAATTGCTCAGCAAACTGGAGGAAGCATATAGCACACAGCACACACAGGACCAGGCAGGGGAAGGTCTCTGGCAGGGACAAGAGGCCTTGCCTCTTGCCAACTTCTGCATGGCCATGACTGCAACGATCACCGACACCACCACTGGTGAGCCTAGTGTCAAAATGCAGAAAAAATGCAACTGTCAGAGCCTGTCCACAATCACCCAAAGCACGTAGAGAAGCAGCAGGTACCCGTTATTTTGATTTCAAGAATCAGATCAAAGGTGGTCTTGGTCTCAGCCTTGCCATTCCCACAGTTCTCCCCTATTTTCTGCAGTGCTCAGCGTCTGCCCTGGGGAGCTGTAGGGCTGACACATCCAGAGGGCAAAGCAGAGTCACCTTCCCAAGAACAATTTTCTCTGGAGCTTTGGAGCAGGGGGAATGGAAATAAAAAAAAAAACCTAGACAAAAAAATCAAGGCCTCTTCAAACCAAAATCCCACAGACAAACCACATCCTAACTTCTGAGACTTACACACCAACACAGCTAATAGCTCCCAGAGTTTTCCAGGGTGCATAACTGTGGTGAGGAATACACCTGCCACAGTTGCATTTTCATTCCTTTGGCAGGAAAGGTGTGTGGAGGAGCAAAGCAAAGCATACTGCAGCAAATGGATTACTGGGCTTTTTGGTCACTTTCTTAGTTTTTAGATCCCTTTTTTATACTTCAGAAGCCATTAGAGTCATGGTGGTTCCCCAAGCACACCGCAGCCACAGTACTATCTCACCTCCACGACAGTAAAAATACCAGCATCCCTAACACACCACAGCTAGCAAAGACACAGGCTATCAAAATCCCAGGCTTTCCATGACCCCCTCTTCTGCTCTACTGTGAATGGACAGATGGGTGGCTCTCACCAGCATCTTCCATCCATCTGCCTCCTCACCTCGACTACGGGGACAACAAATCAGCCTTCCCTTGGATCTAATGATGATGAATCCAGCACCACAGACAAGCTGTTGCCTGTAAGGACTCCAGTGATCACACAGGTTTTTCTCCATAGGGTTAGGGGCTGGAAAAGTTCCAGGAGGCTGAGCTGTAGCGAACAAGACTCTGTGCAAGGGGATACCACGAGCAGCTGTTCTCTGGGAAGCCAAGACCTTCGCTTTAAAAGTGCAGCAGCAGAGTGAGAGCTGGAGTAAAACTGAAGTGATAAGCAAACTGCATAACAATTTCCTCTGGAGCTGGCATTCATAAGCAAGAGACAGACACCCAGCTTCTGATACTGTTCCTGCTGAGCACCTTCTGTCCTTGCAAAAGAACTCAAAGCTTTATGGAGATGTCTACTCTGCAATCAAAGGTTTAATCACAGCATGAATAGATATATCCATGTTAGCACTACATTCACTAGCAGGAGTAGTAATGGTGGGATTCATAGACTTTAATGCAAATTGTACAGGCCTGCTGGGGACTTACATATGTGCCTAAGTTGTGAGCCTCCACTGAAACCCACATCACTGCCACTTCAATGCTATTATCTCTATACCACTGCGAATAAAGTTAATGAACTATGTCCTTCATGCTGCAATCACACCTTCTGCTACACTGCCAGCAGAGAACAAGCTCTCTCTTCATCAGCTTCAGATGGTCAGTACTTGAGTAAAGACTAGGAGTAGCAAAGTAAGAGGAACGGAGAGAGGAAAAAAGAAAATACAGACACAGTGAGATATTACTAATTACACATGCTAGCAGCACTACCTCCTCATTCAAAACTGTGGTCACCCCCTCCACCTGCCTTTTTACAATCACACCACCGCACAGATGGGACAATGCTGGTAGTTATTCTGTTCAACTTATGCCTCAACTGTATATTTGAGCATGCTATCCCTAGGTTGAGCTAATGTTCTCCCAGATCTGACAGTCAGAAGTGCTTTGAAATTGTATCAGAGAAGAGACTGTAAAAAAAACACAAAAAAGGCCTCAAACACCCAGCACTTCATCCTTTCCCTTCTAAGTGGTAGGCATCAGAAAGAAAAGATGTTTTCAAAAATATCTTTCTGAATTTGTAAAAATTGGGCTAGGTATAGGGATATGGGTACAAAAATGAGGGTACAGAATTGAAAGAGGCTTTGGACCAGAGAGGTCAGAAGAATGACACCAACTAAGCCATCATTAATAGGAGTGAACTCCATCCCAGTTAAGCATGTGCTTGTGGTACCACCTGCATGCTGCCAGGAGCTCGGGATTCTGCACCATACTCAAATTACGAGCTGTGGCTGGCTACCCAAAGCCAGTCAGCCAAGGAAACTGAGAAGCAGATCACCCATAACCACATAGTGCTACTAGCTCTGGATGTGTGTTTTGAGACTTCCGAAACAATGAGGTCCACGAGGGCTCAGGTGTACTATTGCTGGAACAAGAGCAAGTCCCACCAGTTGATTGTCTATCCTTCATTTCTCTTCCCAAAGTAAACCCCTCAAAATACATAATTTAAGAAAATAATCAACACTGCTAACAGAAGTGTTGTGCTAACACACTCCTTTCTTCCCCTAAAATTCACACGATGTAAATCTTTTTAAGAGTCCCTGAAGCTGGAGACACACATGCTAACAAAAAACCCAGAGAAAACAAAGATCTGGAACCAGTAGGATCTACAAACCAGTTCATTTTGCAGGACCAGAAGTAACAGGGAAAGGGGGCACAAGAAGGACAGAGCAGAAAAAAACACTCCATTCAGTATCCACCACTACCAGCCCCCTATTGGGCAAAGAAGCACTCACCAGTACTCCCATATACAATGCCTTGCCATGTCAGGAAAGCAAGGACAAAAAGGAAGGCTAAGAATAAATACACAAATTGTTATTAGAGCAATACAATATTTCAGAGAAACCAGTGGCCTCCCCAAGAATTCAACAGGATACTTTAAAAGCTCAGGGAAGGGGATGGACTTGCTTACTTGTTACAGAAAGCTTATACAAAAGAATACTGTTAGTTTGTTTCAGAACTCTTCCCAAAGGAATGGAGGGAAAGACAGTTTGTTGACAGGACCCGAGGAAAGAATGGATGTTCCTTGTAAAGCCCTGACAGCAAAGGTGCTGGGGTGAACAGTAACAGCCTGTCCAGCTTGCTGTGATCACAGACAGCACACTGCCCTGCCTGCGCACGCAAACCCACGTGCACGGAAGGCGTTCCTCCCCACTCCAGGGCTTAATAGTGAAAAGGTTTGGATGACGTCCCACGAGGCTACGGAGGGGATGTGGTTCTGCCCAATGGCCTGGAAAAGCTACATCTTGAGATGCACAAAGGCAGAGAGCAGCAGCTGAGGGGGAAGGTCTAGGGAGATTAACGTGTTTATCTCCTCGCTTAAGTCTCTTACCGGCCAATGGTTTCAGCCCGATGGCAGCAACAGGACTAAAAATAAGAACTCAGGCATTACCAGTGACTCACCGTGTGGGCAATGACACTGTGAGGGATCACAGAGAAAACCGCTCCCACTCCCGGAGCCTCGCTCTTGAATTGTACAAAACGACTTCCCACAGAGGGGGAAGTCCCCACTGCGTAGAGATCCCACTATCCCACTGCAGAGAGATCTCTCCATTCAAGTGATCTTAAGACTGGATGTCATTCTGTTCAACCATGCAGTGGTTCTAAATAGATAATCATACCAATCTCAGACCCAAATTTTGGGTTCAACATCTGAAACCGAAGCTTGAGAGGATAGATAACACCCTCAAGACCACACTTCCAGAACATTAAAATTCCCTGCTAGAGGTGATGCTAACCACTGCTGGCCTTCCTTTCTGTCCGCATTACGTCTGCCAGTAAACAGGCACAGCAATTCCAGGATGTTGCATTAGAAGAGTTCCTTCAGTAGACTAGCACATATCTACAGAGCTAGCACCACAGCAAGAAACCACTGTTTAAAAGCCTGAAGAACTTCACACTTCCTCCAAAAATCCCATATACCCTTCAGACGGTATCATAGTAATTCAGCTGCATAGAGATGCAATAGCATCTGTGAGTCCTCAGGTATGCTACTGGAATTGAGGATTCCAGAGTTACAGCTGTATGAGTTAAACATTCCACTACAGCACGGATTCCCCTGACTTTCTCCCCTGAAAGGTTACAGCTAAGACAAAGCCAGATTTTTTGGAGTATCTCTAGGAAAAAAGAGATCACTCTCCTGGCACTGTCTGTGGTGCAGATTTGTCCAACAGCAGGCACAGGAGATCCCTCTGTTGCAATGCTGGCAATCACTGCAGTCCCATCCTTCCCCTGCCTCTTTCCTAATGCCCCTACATCTTCTTTGCTTCTGGTGCTGGCACAAGCATTTGTGCAGCCTGCACTGAACTGGATAGCTGAACTGATCCATCATTAACCTGGTTCACCACGCATCTATATAAAGAATTTGTGCTAGTGCAAAGAGGGAACAGTCAGAAGAAAAGCTGCCTCTTTCAGCAGCAGCACACAGCTCGTGCTGGCTGAGACTGCTCAGGAAGCTATGGGGTACTATTCAACTACCCTTTGCTGTGATCCTCTAAGATACTGCTCACATGCAGTTTATATCAGACCATATGATGTTCTAGTCTTTTGACTGAATTACCACTACTCTGCAATCCATCATAAGAGAAAACTGTTCATCAGAGTTCCCCTAATATTCTCCCTTCTTAACTCCTGGCACTCGCATAAGAGGCCATCATTTTTCTAAGCACATAATGAAGATCAATCTTTACCATCCTCTCATCACATAGTGAAGAAAAATAGTTTTGGAGACCAAAAACTAGAGTGAGAATAAAGCAATTTATTTGAAAATTGCAAGGAATCAGCAGTGCAGCCCTAGATTCTGCACCTAAAAGAAAGCAGAAAAACCCGGTCACATAATACCAGGATATCACATGCAATCTGGATTATAGCAAGGCAAATATGACATTGCTATTAAGACAGCAGTGCTTTAAAGATGGGCTGTTCAGCAGTTAGCGAAACACACTGATTTCCCAAGAAGCAATTATGCAGTTGGCTGCTTACAGTCAGAATGAAGGACCTCTCCCATGAGAAAAGACAGTGCCTGATACCCCTCAGGTTGCCTACTGTTCTTTAACAAGAACAGCCAAAACTAGAGTGTACGGACTCCTAAATCTGCACTAAGGTTCCCCCCACTCATTCACTATGTTGGAGAACTTGCAAGGAGCAGCATCTCCACCCGTGTCTATGAGCATACAGAGCAATTCTCTCTCTAGCTCTAGGTGGTCAGGAAACCACCACGACAGAGCACTGAAGCATTTACAGTGTCTGAAGTTAAAACTGGAAATGGTTAAAGCTCCCAGTTTGCTCTACAGGAACAGAATGGACCACACATGAGAATTATTAAAATATTAGAATAATAGGACACTTGACTCCACGACTAAGAGAAATAGAAGCTTCAAGGGGTCAGCAACTCATCTAGAAAAGCACTTCAGTGACTGCTTATGGGAGAAGTTTTTTTCTTACTACAGCCTATACATAACCCTTCCCTGTAAGAGAAAAGCCACAAACTTGGCACCACAGGAAAAAAGAAAGTGAAGACAGGTCTGGAGAAAATAGTTACCAAATTGCCCTGGTAGGTTTGGGAGGAGAGGGTTTCAGAAAGAAGAGCCAGGCAACGCCACCAAGAGCCGGGGCTGGCAGGAAGAGCTGCAGCAGACTCATGCTGATGGCAGCCTGCACTGCTGTGGGCTAAGATAAACCCATCTTGGTCTTTCTGATCCGCAGCACAGGGAAGACAAGATAAGCAGTCAGTCCGGAGAGGGAAAACACCCAGATTACCAGGAAAAGAGGGGATTTTGAAGAGTTTACTTTGTTTATCAAATAAGCAGGTCCCCACACAGGAGGACCTTGAACATTTCGCTCTTTGAAGTCAGAGGACGAAGAGGGCAACACATCTCAGAAATCCAAATGTCTGCATCTCTAAGGTACTTTTCCAGTCTCCTCTGCCTCCTGCTGAGCTGAAACATATTTTGCCCTGTCCAAGGCAGCTATTCTGACAAGAAATTGTCTTTGGGAACTTCTGGTTGCCTTCATGATAACAAGATGCATCCTTGAGTCTTAACCACTGGGCAAAATCAGTTTGCAGCTCTGTGGTGATCAGATGCTCCCAGGAATATAATTTGGACAAGAGAAACAATGAGTCATATTTTGGCAAAAATACACCACAGATCTTTATTTTGCATCTTCCTGTGTTCATCAGTGCAAGTTAGATTTGGCTGCTTCCCTCTCCTCCTCACACTTTTAAAAGAGTAATAACCACCACCACCCCCCAACTCCAAAAAAAACCCCAAAACAAACAAAAAACTCAGCTTTATTATTTCTTCTGATTTTTTTCTGAAGCATCATATTCCCAGCAGGCTAACTCTCTTCATGATGTTTGAGTTACTCAATAGGATCATTCGGATTCAGCTCCAGTTTGAGACGCAGCCATGTTCTGTGATTCCCCAGCCTATGACTGCAATTCAGTGGCCCCATTAGCACTGTCAGCTTGAGATATACTTTGAGATCCTTCAGTTTATGAAATATTATTACAAAGATAAAATATTTGCTCCTGGTTTAGTTCATAAGATTCTGATTAGTAAAGCTCTGAGGGTATCACTAGACCATCTCTAATCATCTACCTCAGTAGGCTGGAGTGACCCAAATCATGAAAACTTGTTAGCAAATATTTAATGATATAGGAAAGATCCTTCTGCTCAGCACATACATTATTAAAGTCTCCATCTATCACTCAGAAAATACATGTTAACATATAGACAGGTCATGACTAAGCATCAAGAAAAACAATTTGAAATGTCCTTCAAATACAATACAGATCCAGATTGTTCATACTGGCTGCAGAAAGAACACTCAGCATTTTCTATGATGCCTTCTAACACTGAATTTTCAGGTGCTTTAAACAGCAACTAATTTAGCCTAATAGCCCCAGCTATAACAGAATATACCATTTTGTAGAAACACAATCCAAGACACAAAATTGTCTGCATTTTAGAAAGTTGAGGCCCAATATGACTCTCTGCTTTTCCATAGATGTTGCCTGTCCAGCAATCTCGTTTGCTCTTACCAGACATCAGCTACTTTTAAAAGAATGAGATGAACAAAAAGGAAAATAAAAAGAAAGAAAATAAAAGAAAGAAAAAAAAAGAAAAAAAGTGTTATTGAGCTTTCTGTCTGAATTTAATATCAAAACTCAAAAAACACCTGAACGCAATGAACTGCTTATCATCACACCAGCTATGAGTAAGGCAAGATCAGACAACAGATAGCCTCACCATCTTTTACCCTGTTTTTTAAGGAAAAGGGCAATATTGCCCAAGAGATACCAATTTGTTATAGGCACTTCTAATAAAGGGCACTTCTTTGTCCTATAAATGGCCCCTCCTCTTCAATACCAGCTATGTACAAACTAAGCTGTAATGTACAAGTGTTAAATGCACCTTGAAGTGGCAATCAGCCATTTATCCTGATCCACTCTAGTCAAAAGACATTCCAGACATCTTGAAAGAGGTGGTAGGTTGTGACAAACTTTGTTCCCCATACTCTTTTGCACACTGCTCACAAGCCATAGGAAAGGACATAGAAGGAGGTGAAGTGGCAGCTACTCCAAAAGTCATTATCTCTTACCAAAGAATTCATAGATGTAAAAGCTTTCCTTCTCTACCAGCCAACAGTTAGCCCAGCAGTGTGAGTAATAAAACACTGAATGACCGAGCCAGTGAAAAGACAGAGGAAGAACATTTATCTAGACTCAGTATGTATAGCACATTTTAAAAAATGTAATACCTAAGTTCTATTCCAAAATGCCTGGAAATTAAAAAAAAAATAGCAGAATTAACACTGTCTATGCAAATTGGTAGTGATGCCACAACATAGATTACAGAACACATGATTAAATGTATTAAATGATTCCAAGGAATGACCAAAAATAAGATTTTCAGCAACACTGGGTATGTCAAGATACATTAGGCACAGCAGAAGCATGGGTGCTCAGTGCTTCCATCTCAAAAACAGACAAGCCAAGGAGAGCAAGTGGAAATTATAAGGTGCAAATTTTACCACAAGCTCACATTGTGTTCTTCAGGTTCGCATTTACTTTTTCCCCTCCTTTTGTTAATGCCTTATTAGAACATATGAAGTTCAAGGGGCACCTTCTCCATTTCAATTCTTCAGTAAAGAAATCCAAATCTTTTCAAACACATCAGTCTAAGAAAGCAGAACAGAGGCATATCCTTGCAAATCACACACACACAAAGCTGGCGCTGCTGACTGGCTTTGGATGTCAGGCCACAAAACACTTTGCACCAAGAACTAATTTCTCCTCTAACCTACACAGCAGTGCAGTCCCATTAGTGGTCTGCTCCCTGTTGCACTGCCAGCCACCTCCTCCTCCATGCACTGGCCTGCCTCCTGTTCAACACGCCCACGGCTCCACTGGGAGCTGCAGCAGCTCACCATGCAGCATCTTTCCGGGCTCCCTTTTAATGGAAGCTGCTAGCCAATGCTCCTGCACACCCTAGGCATCCATCGGTTTCCAATTTCCACACATAAACAGCTTCAGAAGTCTGTTTTCTTTTCAAGCAGGTGTCTCCCACAGATGGCTTGACAGTCCCTACAGTAGGGTTTGAGTGCTCAGTGGCAAACAATCCAACTCTTTTCTTCCACAAAGGACACGTGTGCAAATATGTAACATATGCTGAAAAATTACATGAACCTCACAAAACCTGCTAGAGGCAAGGGCAAAGTGATTTGAAATGCTTTCATTATAGAACAGAAATAGCTCCTTTGTGAGCAGACACTGACACCTTTCTACTTGGCACCAATGGAAGAAGTGAAGAATCCCAGCCACTGAGTTGGACACTCACTATCCATCCAGGACCACTAAGCTTCAAGCATGTGATTCTACCACAGATGGCAGTTAATAGGATGATGCCTTATTAGAAGATGAAGTTCAATTAAAATCCTAAAGGGTATGGTACCATTAGCTTGAGTTGGCAGCCTGGGTACAGAACCAAGAAATTAAGTCTGTCTTCACCAACCAATGCTGCCCCCAAAATGGGAGAAGAAACATCCCTTTTATGTGAAAATCTCTCCCCTGTAGTAAAATGTGCCCGCTTTGTTCCACAGCATGGAAGTTCCCCCAATATACAGAACACCTATAACCATAGAAAGCTGTACAGTGCAGTAAGAGAACAACCAGAGAAATCTGTTTCAATTAAGATGGACCCATACTAAGGGAAGATATTCCAAGTCCACAGACTGGCATGACAGGCTGTCCTAGCTCGAAAGGAAATTATTAAAACGTACATGTGAGAGCAGTACTGAGTGGGAGGACACTAAGGCAGAGATACAGGTAGTTTCTACTTCTCTTTTCCTGTAATGCCTTACTATTTATTCATATGCATAGACATCATCCATGCAGTTTCCTTGTGTCAGTCTAAGCAGGAACATAGGGGGTTTTTGTATTTCCAGTCCAATGTAGCTGCTGCCAATCCTCCCCTTTCCTTAAGCAGGATTATTCCCGTACTGAAAAGCAATGCATATCCTTCCTAACTAAAACAGCACATGATGCGGAGGTGGCAACACATTAAAACACAAACATAGCCAGATGAATAATTATGTAAAAAAAATCACTTTCCTACTCCATGCAACTGCTCTGTGTTGACTCAGATGTGTTCATTTGAGCAGACCAAAAAATGGGTTTTACTACTGCCACTCCTGCTGAGGCTTGGGAAAGCAAAGCCAAGCCTACGCCCCGGTCTCAGCTAGGCTCAGTCTGGGAAGCTCTTTAGCAATAGAAGCCCCAGCTCTACAAATCCCCAGCGGGAAGTGCAGATCACAGGCACATTTGTAGGAGAATAATTAGTTTCAGAGCCAAGACTCTACTCCTCCCCCACCCCCTAAATTAAATAAGCCAAGAAAGAGCGCGCAGCCATCCAGTCATTCTTGGAGAATTATTTTTCTGACTAGGTCTGCACTTTAAGGATGCCATTTTTCATTATTGTTAATAGGTCTCATTAACTAGAAGCTCTTAAGCACAAGACCATTACTAAATGCAGTTTACATTGCACAAAAGCAATGCCCTTATTGTGGCAAGGGCAGGAGGGAAGGAAACAGTTTGCCTTTCCATAAACACCAATAATTCAAAACCAAGTACTATTTGCCCTTCATTTGGATTCACAGTTATTCCAAATGAGTAGACAGTTAAGAGAAAGATGGCTTTAAAGATCTCCAGTTTGCAATGAAGCTATGCCTCATGACTTAAAAATGAACATTTTAAAACAGAAGCAACTGGAAAAAGAAAAAAATCTAAAAAAAACCCAAAAAAACCCCACCACTACCTCTTCCTTTTTACTCAAGTAAAACTTGCAGTCCTTTTGGGGTTAGTGATCACATCATGGACTTATAAAGATATGCAACCACATCCTTAAATTTCAGGCATATAAGCAACTAAAAGGAACAAACACATATTTCCCACCCCCTCCCAACCCCCCTCATACAAACAGACTCTGAACAGTGAACTCTTACTTCTACTGAAAATCTGAAACTATGTGTGTTGTTGGAAGCCTAAAGAGAAGCCTGAACAAGAATTTCACTTCTATGAAGCTACAGAACCACTGAGCACAGGAGAAGCTGGCACGCTTCTTCCTAGAAGGGTCAACCCAAGCAATAGTTAAAAGGGACCTGGACAAGCTGGAGAAGTGGGCCCATGGGAACCTCACTAAGTTTAACAAGACCAAGTGCAAGGTGCTGCACCTGGCCAGGGCAACCCCTGTATCAGTCCAGACTGAGAGCAGCCCTGCCGAGAAAGGCTTGAGGGTGCCAGTGGAAGAGAGGCTGGACATGACCCAGCAATGTGCACCTGGAGTGCTGCATTCAACTCTGGGGTCCCCAGCACTGGAAGGACACTGACCTTGGAGTGAGGCCAGAGGAGACCACCAAGATGACTAGAGGGATGGAGCACCTCTCTTAGGAGGAAAGGCTCAGAGAATTAGGATTGTTCAGCCTGGAAAAGAGAAGGCTTCATGGTGACCTAATCACAGCCTTCCAGAACCTCAAGGGAGCCTACAAGAAGGGGAGCCTCCGTGACAGCTGAAATCCACTGTCAAGAGTCAGAGAAGTACCTTCCCAATTTGTTGTGGTGTTTCAGTGCTTCACAAAACCTGTAGAATCACCAGGGCTTTCAGTTAGTAATACAGTTGATATCCCTACAACTTGTGCATTGAAGCATCTAATAACTTACAATATCATTTTCCATGGAGAAGGCTTGACATCATACTCTTCATGCTTTCAATTCAAATATTGCTTAAATCATCGTGAATTTCTAGTCATGAACAGACGTCCTGTTTGTTTGGAGGTGACCAGCATATTACCCACAGAGAGAAGCAGAACAATGTTTATAGCTCCAGTGTAAAAAGTTAATTCCAACCATGTACCACATTCAGGCAGTTCCCAGGACTAAGCCTGGAAGAATGGTGCTTCACATCTTTCTTTCACGGTATTAACATTCCTTTTCACAGGAGGTAAAGAACTGGGTGTGGGGGGGAATGCTGCTTAAGTGTCTTTTATGTAAACCTGCACCACACAGAATTTCTAAAAACAGCATCACAGGATGCTACATTTTCTTGAGGCTCTTCTTTTGCTATCTTCTCCTCTGCCCCCCTCAAAAAACCCCAACAAACTAGCAGAAAAATGCTTTGCAACCTGGAGGCCAAAGAGTTATGTGAAATAGTGCTACCATAGGTCCATGTACTAGCATTAGTCCTCAGCAGCATTACACACTATTCAAACGTGCCAAAGATTAAGAAAACAAAGCTCAAGTGCAAACAAAGACAAACACAATTTCCAAAAGTGGAGAAAGTCAAGTTGCAATGGGCAGTGTGACTGTGACTGTCAGCTCCTAAATTTAATATCCACTCATTGCCAGACCACTAATTCATTTTGTCTCTCATTCTGTAACCAGTGGTGTCTGAAACCTGCTAATTCAGGTAGAACAACAACAATTCAACTTGCAACATACTGGAACACTAAGACAGCTAGATGGAAGAAAAGACAGACTGAAAGAAGATAGTGACTGGATGTCCTTTCTTGCTTTTTTTTGCTTGTTTAGGTTTTTGTTGTTGTTGTTATTTGGAGTTTGGGGTTTTTTCTTTTTTTTTTTTTGTAATCATTCCCAATGCTGGACTCAAACCTTCACCCTTTCCTCCATCTTCCTGCTCTGGTACTAGGAGAAAATGTATCTCTAAAGTATCTCTAAAGAGAAGCTTGTATTCTTCTCTAAAGTGACGAAGAAAACAACTGTCAATTAAAAGAAAAAAAATACAGGAATCTATGTTTCAGGACTATCCCAGTCACCCTGTACAAAGTAGAGAAGGGATTCCTCTCACAATACCAAACGTAAATAACCTGAAGAAGTAAGTCTGTAAGACCTTTACTTTTTAAAATAATTCCTCTCCAAATATGCCAACTTTAATTACACACAAGTCTTTCATCCTTTATTCTAATCTACGATATTTGTCTCAAGGCAGCAAGTTTGAAATGAATTATTGAAAAGATAAATTTTCCAATTCCTTGCATAACGCATTTGCCTCTTATTACAGAAAGGGCACACCAGAGCATCTAACTAGTTTTCACAGTACACTTTAATTAACCTTAATCACATTCCACCTCTACCTAGTATTTTCCTTTTCCCTTCACTCTCCCCGTTATATGGCTACTCCTTCCAGCACATCCACAGCATGGTTTCTAACTGTCTTCTAAACAAAACCTGAATCATACTATTTGTAAACAAAGTAGTATCCCCAGTATACACACTTAGAAATGTAGAATAGCTTTCTGGTCATTCCCACACATTTTTTATTCCTTCCTCTGAACCAGCTGTCACAGTTAATGACAGGTCTTCAGCTCTGTCCCATAACTTCTCATTATTCCTTCTGATGAGCTAACAGTAATCTTCTTAAACACACACAAGATTTTATTCTTCCCTGGGTGGCAAAGGATGTTCTACTCTTGAAGACTTCATATTAGTTTGACATTATCATATGGTCAAGAGGGTTTGCAGCAGTATACCTTGTGCACCTACAGCTGTTTCCATTGGAAAGACTTCAAATGCCTTAACCAGGCATTAAGTGAATTCTTCCAAATTCTCCAGGAGGTAGGAAACCTTCGCACAAACAGTGAATAGTTAGCCAAAAAGACACAGCAAGAAGAGGGCAAGAATGGTTTCCTGACACTATGCCATAATCTAAATTTTCCCAATGGACTCAATTACTCGGACCCTGAAATGCAGTCAGTTTTAGAATTCACCTAAATTCTTGTCATGAGATTGTTTTTATTTTCACTCTTAGGTACAGTTGCTTATCTTAGAGATTTGTTTTCATTTTTGCCACCTTACCCTTATCCACTTCAGAAAACAAACTATTGCAGATGTTATTGTCCCTGTTCCTATAGTTATGACTGATATAAGGAAACAATTTTATATCTGAGTGACCTCCTTTACTTTTTCTGCTTAGTCTTCAAACACGCACACACACAAAAAATCCCCAAACCCATGTGTTGTTTATTGTCATCTGTCTAAGAGCCTTTTTTATCAACAGCAGTTACCTCTAGTTTTCAAACCACATCTTATCACCGGAAAAAATCACAGAAAGGTAGAAAGTCCAAAGGCATGCCCAATATAACGTATTTCAGAGCTCTATTCCATCAACAAGCAAAATCAGAGAGAAAAGCAGTACAGGAAACACATCAAAATATTATTCCTATAACCAGCAAACTAGACCACAACTCCTCGTAATACCACACGCTTTAGCCCACATTATTTTCCTGCCAAATGCCCACAGTCTTTTCTCTACCTACACTCTTCTTATCACTGTTATAGCAAAGAATATGACTGGGACTCTTTTCCTAACTCATCATGGCTTATTGCCAAGTGTTCTGGAAAGCACTTGAAAATTTGCATCTTTCTCGGTATTTCCAAGCGCAAAACAGGGCTAATACCTCCCTGCCCCACGGTGGTACCGGGAGGATGAACGATGCCTAATGTGAAACCCATTGATGCATTACATAGTTGATAGGGAGAACAACAGAGAACGATTGAGGGTACATGGTTAAAAAAAAAAGCTGCAGGAACACTTTTCTGATGGTGCAGAGGAGCACACTGCAGTGGAATGATGACATTCTTTCAGGCAGGGGAAAACAAATTTTGGGAGGACAAAGGGAGGGGGAACAGGGGGAATTAAGCTGTTGGAAAACAAGACTGAACACCCATCTCATTTCATAGGTAGGGGTAAATCCCTAACAAGACCTTGGGAAAAGCCCTACTTGGAAGAGGAAGTTCCTGGCATTGACTTCACCTTTACCCACATATGAACAGAAACCATAAGACTGTCCCTGTGGATGAGGAGCTATGCAGGCTCCTTCTCATACAAACCCAACGCATTCAATTCAGCCATTACTGTCAGGGCTGTCCAAGCCTGCAGACCTACTGCATCCAGCCCCCATTTTCCAATAACACATCTGCACAATGTGGCTCTTGAATAAAATGCTGTCTAAGAATTGCAGCTACTGGTCACCAAACAGATGCATTTCTTTTGAACAGACCAAAGAGATTTATGTTTGAACCCAAAGGAGGGAAACAAAACCTCAGAATTTCTGCATGCTCCCAATGTTAGTATTTAGGAGAAGGTCATTTTTCACTGCATGAGACATGCTGTGGGGCCTGTGTCCATGCAACAGCAAGTCTATACCCATTGCTTCTTTTTTAGCTATTCCAGCCAATTAGAAGAAGGAAGGATGTTGGGAATGCTGCCTTGATTTGATATTTGAGGGTCATGAATGAGAGAAGTAAACTAAATAGAAAATCTTCTTAAAGGCACAGATGAATGGTACTGCACCCAAGTGCTGAATGATTTCTCTCCAAAAGAGATAATACCCTCGCTGAAATACATTCTTCTGACAAGAAACATCAAGCCACAGAGGATTAGAATAATTAAAAAAAAAAAGGTCAAACGATCTATTTTAAGGCTAAGTTCCCCTAGCGATGCTGGGATAACTTTAAATTAAACAGAGCAAGCTGTAAATACAGAGCAGCTACCAAGACATTTCAATGAGAGAAGACTTAAAATGCACACATATGCCACACCAGATATTACAGTAGCAGAGCCACAAAAACACTTGTGTACCAAAGAGTAAAGTATCATGTTTCAGTAAGTCCACGCAACAGTCAGGAACACGAGGCAGCAGGGAAAGAGACAGTGTGGCTGCCTCCAGCTCCTGAAGAGTCCAAACACTTGATCCTACATATGCAAAGTGCTCAGGCACTTCTAGGTATTGCATAGAAGCAGGACAGTAAGAAGAGATATTAAAAGTTACCACTCACTAAAGCAACTTTAAATGTCAAGATTACTTAAAAGCATAGACAGTTATGTGTATATGCTGCATGCACAGAAAGAAACTCTTTGTTTGTAAAACCATACAAAGTTTCTAAGCACTGATAACTTTGAAGATGCTATCTAGTCAGGGAGGAGTGTCTCCCCACCTTTGTGTTACAGGTTCTCCTGCAGGCAGCGGGCAAGGCTCCGTGTTGCACAGGCACAGTGCCCACTCCATTGAGCCTGCTGTCACCACCCTGGCACCTCAGCACTGGGCTCCCTGATCCCAACAGCTTCAGGCCATAAAGCCATGTTAAATTTCTTTGTTACCTGCATCCAAAGCCACCCGAGGGTCTCTACTTCCCATACCCTCTTCCAGGAGTACCATACAGGTACACAAAAGCTATCTCCACATCACCAGTCTGGTGCACTAATATATCACTTCACGTGCGCTTTTCTCAGACCCAGTTGAGGAAGATCCAGGTTTCCAGAGCTACACTCAAGCAACCCCTTCCAAGGCTGCTCCAAGAAATCTAAAGATCTGGATAGATCTCCAATCTACCTGGAAAACAAATATCTTCTCACTCCCACCACTTCAGTAATTCCTTACTGAATGGTTCTCCTGAACTTGATTTCTTAATTCAAGGGATAAAACAGAAAAGGAAAAGAGATCTGCTGTAATACAGAGGGAACAGACATCTCCAGAGAAAGATGCAGGTGCGCCTTAAGCCAACACTGACAACAGAGACTGTGTTTTGTCAGCCCATGGTCTTGTCCAGCTGGGCTCTGTAATTTGCCTGTATTACATTCATGCTTTGCTAGCTGTAGCTGCCATAAAAATCAACTTTTCCAGGTGTTGCAAGCTGCAGACCGGTGGTGGGAGAGGTGTTTGAAAAGAATAAGCACACACCTTCTCCTCTAGTCTAAACCAGCCATTTGGCAGCAACCCAGTGCAACCTAATACATCCAATACAAGGAGCAAATTACCTGCGAGGGACAGCCCTATACACTGCCACAAAGCTCTGCAGCACTGACATCCCTACATACAAAAAAGAAAAAGGATAGAAACAAACTCCACTGCAACCAAAGAAAGGCTTTTATTACTCTACTTTCCTTTTTTTCCTTTTTTCCTCTGGGGCAATTCAGAAGCCCAGTGTGCTTTTCACAGGAAGTCATGCTGCACAGTCACTGGGCCTGTGCCCTGACAACATGGTGGTAAGGGACTCATGTCCCCCATGAACACCCTTACAAGAGAGAGATCAGGCACGTTATCAATGAGTTGGGAGTCCTTTCTGCATCTCAGTGACATTTTCATCACCATAACTGGCCACGGGTAGAATATCCCAGGAAGCAAACCCTAAAAATAACTTCTTACAACAAGTCAGACAGTCCTCCAGCAAAAGGGGAGGGAACATTGCTTACACCCAGTTAGCACAATTTGGTTATTATGAGAGGGACAACAAGTGCCCAGGCAAACAGGAGAGGCAGAGAGAAAACAGGAGGAAAAGTAGGTGGCGAATCATACATTGCTTTTATCTGCATCACCAATGACTGTCAATAAGAAATGTTTTCCCAAATGGAAATAAAGAAATAGAAGTAGAAATCTGGAACCAAGTCTGCCTAGAATATTTCTAAACACAGTGAAGGAGGAAGCCTTGCTTGCTAAGCACCAGAATGAAAACAGTGTGCACTCCCCACCAGCTGCAGCTACCTTTATGGAAGATCCTGTGGGGCCCTCTCCAGCAATGGCCCATGGAGCTCTAGGTATCCTTGTGGATCCCTGTGAGAAGGTATCACGCTTCTCAGCTGCTTAACTGTAGAAACCACAGAGGAATTTCTGCACCAGAATATCCTCAGAAAATTGTGGATGGGGAACAGCAAGCAATCCTACAAGTGCTCCCAGTCATGGCTGATACCCAGGCAGTCTTTCAAGGGGCTTCTGCTTGCTGGAGAAGCAGAGTGGCAGGGGAAGAGCAGAACAGCAAGCCATCCACTCCTCAGCTTTGTGCTTAAAGGCACAAGCTCCCCAGCCAGCCTCCCTGACATGCACTTGAGGGGCTGCAACCCTTGCAGAGCTCCCTCTCAGACAGTGCATCTGCCCCACTTGTACCAGAGCTACCACAGTACACGGCTCTTCTTCGTGTACCAAGTCACTGAGCAGCAGTGCCCAGCCTGCCAGGTGCAACACCTGCACAGCCATGGCACTCCGACTGACTCCACCTGCGGGCTTCCTCCCTGGCATCACAGCATCCCCACAGGACACTGGCATCATACCTTTGCACCAGCACGTGGTCACTCTGACAGTCTGTGCAACAGAGGACAATGCAGTAGTAAACTCAGAACTCATGGGGCTTCTGTGCACTTCTGAGTGACGTGCAGAGCTCAGGAACTCCAAATTGTAACAGGACATCCTGTGTAAGAAGGGGGTGTGCAATAAAGACATCCTGACAGGATTGGCCCTAAGCAAACACCTGGTTAGACTCTGTGGCATAGTGAGGAGGGGAAAAGCATGACAGGATTTTCCAGTTCCAGGACTGCTGCCCGTTGTGCTTTGCCATGTTTTCCAGTTCCTGAGCATGTGATGCACACAGACACAGAAGGGAGGGGCTCCTAACATCGCCATCCCTTTCTCCTCCTCCTCCTGCAAAAAGTCTTTCTGAACAAGTTTCTGTGGTGTGGGGAGGACCCAGCCACAACTGCAGACACCGGGCTCACTTGCACTCACTCCCTTTTGATTTACAGAACTTCCCTGCTAACAGCTGCATTGCAGATGAACTCTCTTAAAGTGGACATGCGGTAAGTGAGACAGTAGGGCACGGAGCTGCTCCAAAGGCGATGCAGCCATGCTGGCACCCTCCCTGCCGCATACAGGGGGACTGCAACCTGTGCAGGAACTTCAGCAACTCTGTTTTAATCCCACTAGGCACAGAGGGTCCACTACCTAACACAGAGAAACCTCACCAACTGAGCTTATTTCTGGACATGAGTTCCGTTCTTCTCCCCATCAGCTGATCACATCAGGTGTCCCTGGTTTTGGATGAACCAGCTAAGTAAGTATCAGACTACAGCTTATTAGCAGACAAAGTAACAACGCAGCAGAGAAGCAGGTCTCAGCAGTGTCAAGTCACTGCAATGCAGGATCCAGGAATTCAAAGATGCAGAAGGAAGAATATAAATTCCTCTGGCTCAGTTGAGGTGCATGTTGACTTGTCCCCAAGCCAACTCCCACCACCCCTTCAGATAAGGTAACTGCATCAGTGAGATTCGGGTTTTGTTTCCAAGATGGGGAGGCAGTTTTAGCTGTGTTTTCAAACGAGAAAAAAACTTCAGCAATTAACATTTCATAATTCATCAGGGAGATGAGAAACTTTTTGACCACTTGTGAGGTGGTGGTAGAGAAAGCTTTTTAAACCCAGCTTCAAGACCACTGAAGAAACTAAATGTACACAGTCACAAAGAATTAACAAGGTATAATGTGCTTTCTTAAAGCTGGGTACCCAGCTCTGCAGCATCATAAACTGCTAGAAGCAACCAGAGTCACCTGAACTTGTCAGCAACATTTGATAATGGTTATCAAAAAAGCAAACTACCTTGTTCCTCTTTTTTCACATCTCTGATGCTGAACTTGGCTGTCTGGAGAAGACAAATGCATTATGAGAGCTTGACTTACAGTCTGTTGCTGTAGAAGTGCTTCCACACAAAGGACAAGCTGACCAACACTTCACTCCTCTACATCACCCTTATTAAGTGCAACAGCAATTCAGACATACAGAGAAGGCTGTGGATCATTGCTCTGCACTGAAAATTTTAATCCAGGCAACTTCATAACAAGCAGCAGACACAACACAATATCCTAATCTGCAGAGCTGGCAGATTCTAAACCAGATGACACACCAGTCTAACAAAAGTGGGCAGAGCTGAAAGCCACTTTTCAATTTGCAGTCCAAAAATCAGGAATATTTAAAGTAACACAGGAGCTATGAATCACTACTTTAACTTGCACTGAAGAAGCACATCGTCACAATCAAGCCTTGCCTCTGCACTGGCACCAGTCATAAAACAAAGCTGCGCAACTTCAACTGTCCTGATCTCTCTGACACAATCTCAACAGAGGACATTTGATACTCAAAGCTTAGATGGGGTATCCCTGAGGCAGGCAAAATTAAACTTAACAGCACACCAACTCTTTTGGCAAACAACAGAAAGCTCCTGCTTGGCATCACCAGGCTATACTCTAAAGTAGCCTCCAAGAAAAATGTTCCAGCAAGTCCCTGTGAGTTACAGGGGGCACTAAAGACAACCTCCTCCTTCTACATCTATTTTTCCTCCAACCAATGGGTGATTTCTTGGCCAACTACCCATGAAATGTTATATGCCTTGACATAAGGGAGTATGAGGAAATAAATAAAAAACCCCAAGATACACATGGACATTTTCAGAATGGCAGCTGCTCTAAAACAGTAGAAGCACTGAGTTTGTTTGGCAGGCACTGGAGACCAATATAGGATGAGTTTTAACAAGCTGTTTTCCCTGCAAAAGCTTCCAGGGCACCCATGGTATTTGAAATGTGCATCTAGAAAGTGCATCCGAGAGAAAGCACAGGACCATCCCCTATGAAGTCACACTTCAAGTCAGGTGTATGACATCAGGTCTCTAGCAGCAAACACAGCAGCAGGATCAACACACACATCTCACACATCTCCAGAGCTGCAGGAAACTTTACACACTGACTATATTCTGCTGCACAGATAAGGAGACCCCCTGTAAAAGAGACATCCCTGTAAAAGAATAGGGATCAGAGGAAGGGAAAAAAAAATGGTGCACTTAAGTTTAAAGATTTCTAGCTCTTCTCTCTCCTTTATTCACCTCAGACTTCAGGCTATGTCAGACTGCTTCTCCTTTTCTTACTGCTCCCCCTGTGATTGAAAAAACCTCCTCTTTCAAAAAAGAGTTGTCTTCAACATCAAGAAACGACATCTCTGTCTTCACAGCTATCGCTTACCACAGTCTACACCAACTGACTTATCGGAGATGACACGGTAACTGCAGAAGATAAAGCACATCCAAATCCTGAGTTACTCCACTAGACAAGCTGCAACCTACACCAGCTAACTCAGGTGCCTAGAAGAGGAGTAGAAGTGAGGAAAAGGAAAGGAAAGAATCCTTTCCACAGGCTTTTAGCATCTGGTTTTCGAGGCTTAACATCCTTGTTCTCACTCATGGCCTGTATTCACAGGGGCTTAAAAAGTCCACTTGGGATTTGGGCTAGTGGGAAAGGCCTATATCATTAATTTCCATAGATATTAATGTCTCATTTAATAAATAAATGCCTTAAGTTGAAGAAGCCCTTCTAGAACAAAACTGGTTTTTATTACCACAATTCTGTCTTACTAAGTCTGCAGACAAACATTTTATGCTAGTATATTGCTGTTCAGAGGTTTCCCAGACACAACCAGGTAAGCCTTTCCTGAAGCTGCCTGAAGAAGGTACCGTGATAATTTGCAGTACTGCGAACAAACCAAGAGATATCACCTTTTGCTATGAAGCTCTGAGATTTTGGGTACTGAGTGCAGACACTCCTTCACTAGCTCCTTGCTCCACAGCCAACTGCAAATCACTAACTCTTTTAGGACCAGTCCTTATAATGGTCAACTTCCACAAAGGAGGCTGCAGCACAGGGTAGGAACAGGACTTCCCTCAGACTCCAGTGGAGGGAAAACTGCCCAACTTTAGCCCACCACGCTATCAGCTCTGATATGTGGGGACATTGCTCCACTCAGCAGGGACAGAGGCAGCAGACAGGGTCAAGATCACTACTAGTCCTAATAGTGCTGACACGGTTTTGTATCAGACATTTTCAAAGACGACAGCCTCGCGTTACCAATGACACTCATGCAGGCTCGTTAACATCATGTTCGATAGTCTGCAACCTGCAGGCAACACTGAAACTTGATTATTTGCACAAACTCTAGCGTGAAAAAGCTCTAAGCACAAGGTAAAGAACTAGAATTATTTGTGGGTACAGGGAATAGAAAAAAGACCAAAAAAATGAGACCAGCTTTTCCCACTTCTTGTGTTTCACCTGCCAAAGCAATGCAAATCCTGATGACGTACCCAGTGAAAGAAGGGTGCGTTCACCCCCTCTTCAAAGAGGAAATCTGTCAGCAGCGTTGCCCAGAGTTTAGACTGCAGGAGGAATGCCAGCCCACATTCCCCCCCGCCATCCCAGTGGCTATAGGAGAGCAAGCCTGGTATTTCTCACTAGGATGCTGTCCTTCGTTAATACATCATCACCCACCCTCCTCCCCTCCCTTCTCTCCTATGAGAAAGTTTAATCCTTTGGCTCACACGCATCTGGTAAATTTTTCAGTCCCTGTTTGCCACTGTCATCATGGCAACAGCCCCCAGAGATAACCCAGCAGCTCTGCCACAGCAGGCAGGCTGCTGCTCCCAGCCTGATCTGCCATTTAGCCTTTGGCTCATAGGCCTAAAAAGAGCTATGCCCACTCCCAGGTTCATCTTTGCAAGCACCTTCCTTCCTCAGAGATATGTTTACATGGGGTTTGTTTTTCTTTAAAATTAACTGTGTCTTCATTCCCACAATGCCTACTCTTTTCTCCACGACAGCTCTCAGCTCAATTTTTGGGAATCCGACAGAATCACAGCAACAATAGCACTGTAAAAAGAGTTGCTACCTTTGCTGCCCTGGAGAAGAAGGGTCTTGTGTTTAACAGCAAAATCATCCATGCCTCTTAGCAAAGAGAAAATATTAGCTACCAACCTTCTCCGAAGCACAACACTAACCTGGACTTGTCCCAGTGTCACTGCTAAGCACACTCCAGCCACAGGTAAGACAGGACAGCTCAGGGCTGCGGATGCTTGGACAACAGCTATCTCAAGATGGGAACTTTGGATTGAAGCAGCAGGACAGCACGTCACTGCTTTGGAGAGATATGTAACTCATGCTCTCAGAAACTTAACACGAAAGTTATACGCACACACACATTCTCTGAAAGGTCATCACATTTACTCAACTCACATCTCAGAGACGGGGAATTCTCCCTCTGACTCTGCCAGGAGCAGAGCGACACAGATCCCAACACCAGGAGCAAAGCCACAGTTATCTCCTCCTTTCCTGACCCCATCATAAAAAGGCAAGATACAACATTAACCAGCTCTCCTTACATCTGTGAATTAGTCTCAGACATCAGTAATTAGCCACTTGCACCAACCACCATACTTCCCAGTCTGCTCATCTAACTTGTGGGAGAAACAGGAATTCTGCAATATTCTCTGGGAGGAAAGAGGAGGGTAAAGCAGCATTACTAAAGAGCTATTTTCAGTCGAAGCATTATAGATTAATATAATTAAGGGTTAAAGTAACCAATCCACAAGAGTCAAATGAACAATCAAAACAAACTCAAAATTAAAACAGAAAGAAAGGGAGATGGATAGTAAAAGGTGAAAAAAGCTGAGGAATCAAAAATCTAACAACTACAGACTCAGTTTCCCCAGAAAGCTAAACCCATGCTCCACTTATCTTTGGCTATGCTCAGTGTTCAAAAAGCTTATTTCTAAGACACTGCCAGCCCATTTCTTCAGAAGTATTCTGCTGATGTTCTCCAAAAATCATGCAGGCAGCAATAGCAGAATGTTTGGAGAGACATTACAGACGTATGAAGTGATATTTAAAGAGACAGCAAATTTAAGAAGGAACATGATGACAGCCTAACTCATAGGACTCCAATTTTTGAAGCGTTAAGCTTATGGTCATAAGGATCAGCAGGAACTACAGTAGTTTAAGTTACAGGGTGACATTCCCTCCATAGACTAAAAAAAAATATCTAGTGAGCACCTCAAGATTTTAAGGACACATTTGCCCATCAGAAACCAATGCGCCTCTGCTTTCCCCACGATGACTACTCTGGACATTGACATCACTTCTGTTGCAGGCAAACAGTGATGTCAGATACTCCACAATTTCTTTTACAACATTCAAGGCCTCTTTCCTGTGCTGGTGACCCTGGTGCCAACCAATATTGCCCTCTTTCCCCAACCAAGCCAACAGCAATAGTTCACTCTATAGCCTAACACTGGCAAATGAACTTCTTTTTCCTGTAAAGTCTGGTATCTGTTCTATTTCAAGAACAGAGGAAACAAAAAGAAACCCCTGAAATACCAAAACAGGTGACAGGTCAGAATTAATGAAAAGGGGGGTGATGCCCTGGTTGTCAGGGTTTTGAAGCAAATAGATAGTGCTCATAGATGGCACAGTGGAGACAAATTTGTTTATTAGTGTGCTTCCCTTTTAAAAACTTTCTTCACCCAATTTGCAGGGCCAAAAAAGCTAGAATAATTCCAGAGCATGGAAGGGAACAAAAATATTATCATAGTCCTCCCTTAAAACAGTGCAACGGTGGTGCTAACCCACTGTTGGGGAGGGGAGCACTCTTTAGAAATTTCTTTATGATCCATGGATGACTCCTCCTCTGCTAGCGATGTTTTGGTACTGTTCTAGAGAAGGATTACATTTGGAGACAGTGAAATCTCCACACTGCACCCCAAAACAAACAAACAAACAAAAGCAAATAGTTTTTGCACTGGATCCTTCTTACAAGAAATTCAAGTAGCTTCCCTTGCCCCAACTATCTACAGTGTTCTCAACATACTGCTCTTCACTGGAGGGACACCTGCAAATATTTCAACCGTGGCTTGCTGACCAGAGTAAATGCTCTAGAGCCAAGGGCTTTGAGACATGTGCAGGAGTTAGTCTAGTCACATTTCTGCCATACAAAAATCCAGGTTATACTGGGAAAACAAGAAACCCGACTCTCTCATCAAGCCCCTTTCTCCAACCTCATGCAGAGGCAGTAGGAACTCCTGCCCAATCTGTGTGCCCACTTCCCCCCCCTCCTCATTGTTAATGCCGGAAATTTAATACTCAATGTGACCACTGAAAAGACAGACACAAGCTGAAATCCTGTCTGCTCTGTTCCAGCTCCTTTATAAAATATACAGCGTAAACTGAGAGGCAACCTGGGGTAACCCCAGCCATCCACAGTGGGAAGGAGCCAGCTTCTGGCCATAACGAGCCACAGTAAAGCAAGGCTTCCACCACTCACTGCACCACCAATCTCTGCCAGCTGTCATGCCAGGGCACCCTTCTGCCTGTACTGATGTATTGGGGCAGGCAAAAAGCCAGGCTGACCCTCCGCAGCCCCCCACTAAGCTCCCAGCTCCAGCCTCTTCTCGAAGGAGCCCTCCTCTTCTCCTAACACCTCTTCCAGTGGAATTTCCCCTAGTGATATATATACACACACATTCATCTCCTGGGAGCTGCAGGCAGAGGCAGGTAGGAAGAAAAGGGGGAGGCAGGCTGCTGGTGGGAGGTAGATGGCTGCTGTTTCTGACATCAGCAGAGCAGCTCTGCCACCAGCCCCTGACACACACGTGTGCTGTAGTGCAGAGCAAAGAGTTCAGCCACTCGCTATCCACATGCCCACCCCACCAACTGATTCCTCTCCTGCAGCCCTTGCCCCACCCAGCCCCTTACAGTTCCTGCACCAAGCGTCCCCACCCTCACACACTACTCTGGGGGGGGGGGGTGTGTAGCACTCTTTGCCCTGCTCCCTACATCCCTCCAACATGTGCAGAGATCTTCAAAAAATCCCCAGCCCACTGTAAGCCAGTCTCCTATATATGCTCCCTAATCACAGCACTTCTCAGGCTCCTGCAGACAGCAGAGAGGCAAAGAGTGGAGCTGGGGTGTAGGGAAGCTCTTCTCTCAGCCAAAGACCCTGCAGGAAGGGCAGCTCCTCTCACACACCAAATGACCAGACCTGATTTGGCCACTCAGCCAGTAAGGCTGAGCAAACACGGTTTGGTTTGCTATCCTTTGCAAGAAAGGACATTTGTCCTCAACCTGCAAACACAGGCACACACAGAGGACAGCTATTATGGGACATTCCTACACAAGTTTGGATTTGCTCTTCAGCCACCTGTGACAGGCCTGCTGGGCTTCCCCGCTCCCGCACAGAGCTGACGGCCCCGCTGCAGTGCACCACTGCTTCCCCCAGCCAATTCCACAGGGTGTGCGAAGCCCACGGGGGACTGGGAATCTGGCAGCCACAAGAGCAGTCCAAGGGAGTCCTAACTCCAGCAGCAGCTAAAAATGCATACAGAGCAGATCAAGGCAGATGTTAGGGACTGATGCTGCTAAACGTCCTCTGCAGCATTCAAGTTAAACGTTTTAGTGTTCAGGGAAACTACTACTGACACCTCCAACAAAACATATTGTAAAGCCCACATCAACAACCACTGGGAAAGCCAGGACAATAGAGGTGTGTGAAAAAAAAGCAGAGTTTGAAGAGTGTTTTTTTCCTGTTGGGGTTTGATACACAGAAGTAATTCTCTGCTCCTCCCACAATCCACATAATCTCCTCCAGGAACAAGAACAAAATAACTGGGTAGACTGCAAATTTTTATCTGGTTTACAAATTTGGAAAGATGAAAAACAGTGACAGAAGCCACTTCTATTTTGCAGGCAAGAGCAAAGCCACAGTGAGGAGAACACAGTGAAGTGGACTAACTTTCAAGGCAGCTGTTTTTAATTTTTTCATTGAAAGATGTCACTTGCAAGAGTTGAAAGACACAGATTTTCATCAGCAAATTAAAATTAACAATAGATGTAAAGCACAGAGATTTGTCATCCTGCACCTCAAAAAAAGGGCCAAAAATACTACACACGGTGGCAGGATCACTAAATGCTATTTGGTATAAGCAATATCCTGAAAATTATCAAAGGGTAAAACTCTGCCTACCTCTTTCCAATGCCAGACTCTCTCTTGAAGTATGTGTTGGAGAGTCAAATCAGGAATATTTCCCTACTGCTACTAAAGCTACTGCTTCTCTCTTGATTGTTTTGATCACTGCAAGTAATTTTACTTTATTTGAACTTCATTGCTGCCTAGGAACTGTAGCACTACTTGCTATGAATTTTCATGATCAAAAAGTATTCTGCTGAAACCCACAAGACAACTTTCAAAAAATTAGTTACTACTTGCTGCTACCTGTAGCTCTGGTAAAAGCCTGAGCATTCAATCCCATAGGAATTTCAGATGACTGAAGCATTGTATTTCCCCCATGTGTAATAACCACTGCTCTTATATGTCAGCTGAACGCTGACTAAGGTGAAGTCTGTTTCCTCTCCCTTTCCACAAGCATTTGGCCCCTATTTAACACTAAGCTTCTTGGCATGCTCCTCACTGGGCAGTCTTAAGCTTCAACACAATATAAATAATAGCAAATACCTCATTAAAGCCAAAATATGAATTTTAATCTAGACCAGCTCTTACTGACAAAACTTATTAAAAAAGAGAGAGAGCAGGCATCCAAAACTCATAGACAATACAGAAACAGAGACTCTCTTCTCAACATCTGACTTAGTATTTTATGAAGGGTGAAGTTTACTAGACTGAAGTTGTTAGCACTGCCCTTCACAAAGACCAGCACCACGTCCATCCTCCTAGCTTTCACAGAGAAGCCCTGTAAAACACCATACCTCTGCAAGTCTTTATCCTTTAACTGCACACAATTCACCCTGAAGCGTTCCTCTCCCTCCTTTTCAGATAGGTACAGTCAGCTTTTCAGCACTTCCCAGTGAACTATCTAGTATTTTTCATCAAGAGTCTTGAAAAACAAAGGTAACAAGAAGTACTGCAGAAGGAGAGCAAGCTCTGTTACCATCTCCTTGTACATAATCAAGGAAAGCACTACAGCAGGCAAAACTTCTGTGAAGCAGCCATGGGCTATACACACATTGCACCAGAAGCAAGATCCTGGCCCTTGAAGTAGCAGTGGCTACATCAGGTATCCACACAGGCTCAAATTCTGCTAGAGGTGGTAAAAAATGTTAAATGTGGTTATGATTAAGTTGGAGAGGGGCAAGCTGTCCCTACATGAGGGAATATTCTGGCTCTGTGACCATGTCCAGAAGAAAACCAACAACACGGGCAGCAGGTCAGGAGGGCGGGTTAACCTGCACAACAGAGAGCAGCTGGTGCACAGGAAAGCCCCGTGCACAGGTGCTGATGGGCAGAGACATGGACAACCTGAGGAGAAGTGCCAGCTTGAGGAAAGGACACATCGGGCAACATATATGCAGGATACTGCAGAATTAACACCTTAATGCTCCTCCTGAGGGAGACGGCTTTCTAAAACGCCTTTTCCCAAGACTTTAATTTTCAGGTTGCTGAATCGAATTCTCCCTAATCACTGATTTACAGCTGCAATGTCTAAATAGCACACATTCATCCTTCAGCGCTTTAAAGACCTATTCCAAGGTGAATTCACTAACTTCCTATCGAAATATTTAGTCCCTTTCTGTACTATCAGCTATCAGCAAACACAGCAGGAATAAACTGAATATATAGGTTCCTCAGTTAAGTCACCATCCACTTTTCACAGATTCTTTAGCCCTCAGTTAAGACTTCAGTGCAACTTGATCATGTTTCTGACACGCTTCTGTACTAGCAGAAACATCCGTTTTCTTTCTTTGCTCTCCTCACCCTCTCTCTAACCAATACCTTTTTAAGTATATCATTGTCAGCTGCCTCAAGCTAAGTAGCCTGAGGATCAAGCTAGCAGCCTCAGTGTGTTTTATTTATAAGAAGGTATGAAATCTAAATAGTAAGTATAGATCAAAACATGGCCATATTCACCCATACTTCCGTTTCCTACTTGTTGGGCCATGTCATCACCTTAACATGAAAAGTAATTACCATCTGTATATTTTGCTGTAACTCATTAGATGACCAAACACTTAAAAACTGAATCAGTCAGCTTTTCTGTGAGTTTTGGACTTCAGCTAATATGTTTCTGAATTTTGTTTCACTATATTCACCCTGCAATTTTCCCCATTTTTCTTATCTCCAGCATTACCGTCAATACCATTTCCTTTACAAGAAAATGGTTTATCCTTTATAATCAATCTGCCCTCTCCCTTCTCTAAGCAGGCTGGTGTCCACTAACTAGTATCTGAGAACACGGCTCTCCTGAGCTTTAGGTCTCACTACAGGATGGACAAGGAAGCCTGGGGAGCAAACATGGCATTAATGGCCGTCAGTAAAGCAAAGCCACTCTTCAAACCTCTCCCATATTAAGTTGAACTAATTTTGAACTCAAGAGATTGGATATCCCACCTACATCAGCAGACACTCTCACGTGACCATGGAGTGGACACTAATTCTCACAAGATCTGCAGCCACCTCCTTAACAATCTAGGGCTCCACTGGTTGGTCTCCAACATGACCTCACTCAGCTAAATACCAAAACATTGGCACATACGGTTACTTCCAGAAGTTTAAAAAAAAAAAAAAAATCATCACTCTTCACAGCACTCTACCACTGACACTACTTCTCTATGTAAGCTATAGCAAATGGAAATTTTTCACTATTCTTCAAGCCATCTTCTGCTCTTATCATCACATTTCATATTCTGGCAAAAAGGAGAACACATATTCTATTTTTCTTTTTTATAAGGATTAGGCAAAACATTATTCACTTCTAAATCATTTATCAAGATCATTTGCTTTCTCCTCTTGCTTTTTCTTTTTCATTTCTCTGTGAACACCCCCTACTAAGCCCTCTACTCAACTAGAAGATAGTCAAGGACTTAAAACATTAATTTTGCCAAATATGAAAGACCTCTAAAGACTTGCAACTTTTTTTTTCACCTCTTCTAGAAACAGTTGCCTCTCACATCTCAACTTGTTGCAGTCCTAGCTTTCAGCATCTTTTATTGCAGTTCAGTTTCTCTTATTCTCCCCCTCATCCACCCCACCTGCAAGGCAACTTTAATCCCTGTAGTGATTCCTTACACACTAGAAGATACACATTCTCTTCATACTACAAGGTCTTTGTGCATACATAAGTCCCAAAAAAACCAGAAGACTAACGGCTTGGGGGAAGAGTTAAGATTTTTTTCTGTTTTCATAAGGCTACAGTCTGGTTTCAGGTTTTGTAAGTCTCCAGGACTAACAAAAGCACAAAAACACTCCAAAACTTGCTCTAATACGCTGAGAAGTCAAATTCATCAGATTTCTCCACCCAACCTCTTTCTGCCTTTGAAGGCAGGCTTGCTAGTTTCCAAACACACCACCTTTAACTACAGCATGAAAGGAGCAAGGCCAATAGACAGCACTTATCCTTCAAAAAAAATAATCACATCTGTTCTGGTAAGACAGATCTCCTCAGTAAAAAAGACATCCAGCAAAATCAGTCTGCAACACTTCTGTTTATTATGAGTGATTGGTACACACAGACACGTAGGTAAATCTATCTCAAGAAAGACCTCAAGAAGAAAAAAGACAGCCTCACTTTACAGAGTATCCATTTCCAGACAAAGGAATTTTTCTATCATCCTACACTACCTTCTTTCAGTCTCCTCTTTGCCACACAACTCAATTATTTTGCAATGCTCAAATAATGACTGAAACAAGCAATTACAGATCACTTAAACTTATTACAGCCTCAACTCCACAGAAGTATTTTCTGTTAATATAGGGAAGAAAGGTAGATTGAGACACTAACCTCTCGCTGACAGCTTTTTGGTATTGATGATTTTTGCAGCATATTCCTGTGAAGAATTTTTCTTTACACATCTGCGGACCACAGAGAAGGCTCCCCTGGAAGGAAAATAAAGAAGGTAGGTGCTATGAAACTGAAAATGTGAATATAGCAGCAACAATTCCTGTCCCCAGAGTGGACCAGATTAAGGACAGGGCAGAAGACATACAGAAGAGAGAAACAACACATGAGAATCTGATGAACAGTGCATGCTATCTGATCAGCAATAAACTTGGTCCAGATGGTACTCAAGCCTCCTGAAGACCCCTGAAGCCCCCTAAGAGACAGTGTAGTAAGAAGAGCACACTGTGCAGGGAGAAAAAGACCATACAGGCACAGAAACAGGACATGAAAGGATTTATAAATGAGAGATGAACAGCCCAGAACAGTGCTGTGAACACTGGCCGATAAGTTCGTCTCCTTAGCAGTTACATCACAAAGCCAGGGCTCATTTCTCTCATGTTCAAGTGCCAGCTCGGTCACAGAATCGCTGCAACACTTTGCAGAAGTTATTAATTCTTTTATATCCCTCAAACCACCTGCAAAATGGGGATAAGTCTGTACCTATTAATGAAGTGAGTAGGAAGCTATGAGGCTTCGTACATTTTCTCAAGCTGAAACTATTGATATTATTACGACTATTCCAAAGAGAATTCCTCTTGGAGAAGGGGTCTGAGAGAGAGGGAAGAAGGATTTCTGTGAGGAAAAAGGAGAGAATACAATAGAGACCAAGGTGAAAGGACAGGGACTCAAATTCTACAGGACTACAGAACTATACAGTGAGCACTTGAAAGCAGCACCTTATTTTTTAAAAACAGCAACAAAACAGGGTGGGAAAAGAATAACAACTGCCTCTACAGAAAAGACCTGAGAAGGGGAAAAGGAAAAATATGAGAAAACTAGCAGAAAATTTCAAGTCCTTCAGATCAGGACTGCAAACCCATGTCTAGGGACAAATGTACACATTTAAAGTATAAGAAAGGGGGACAGAACTGCACAAGGGCCCCACATATAGTTAGCATGACAGGGAGCCTAAAATAGCTTGAATCCTCCCAATACTGCAGAGTCCTGCCTTTTTATCCCCTTCCTCAACCTCTACCTACAAACCAATAAGCATCAAGGTGAGCACCAGCACCGGGGCCCGGGCTTGGTGACACACAGCTGCAGCAGTGTTGGGAGGGACGGGGACACCGGGCTGGAGAGAAGAGATGCAGCAGAGCCAGGCAGTTGGTGCAGGAAGGGAGGGAGAGAGCAGCAGCACCCACGAAAGCACTGTCCCCATAATCCTACCCTGGCCCTTGCTACGCTGCTTTCCTGCCCAATGGGGCTCCCCTGCAAAGCCCTGTCCTAGGGTGCAGCTGCAGGTCTGCCAATGCGGAGACAAGTGCGGAGAGAGGGAGGGAGGGAGAAGCGCGGTGCAGCGGCACCTGGTCCTTTCACAGGGACAAGGAAGTGGGGACTGAAGCATCGCGGAGTGGCTTTAACAGTGTCGCGTCCCAGCGCAGAAACAGTTGCAAGAAACGGCAACGTGTAGCTGGGAGACGGTTCGGGTAGGAGAATGGGGCAGCCAGGTCCTGAGGAAGGCAAGGAGGGAAGAGAGGAAATCTCGGGGTGCAACAGGAGCGCGCAGCCCGAGGCAGGCTGCGGGGACACCCGCTGCGGCGGGGCGACCCAGGGGGGCAGGAACACCTTTCTCTCCGGCGGCGGTGCCGCTGGGGTGGACGGGGGGTTGGAGAGCAGGATTACAAGCGCGACAGCTAATCCTCCTCCGGCTCCCGGGAGAGCCGGGTGCCGGTACAGGGCTCCCGGCAGCGCCGGCGGGTCCGGGGCCGGGGCGGGCGGCAGGGCGCGGCGCGGGGCGCGCAGCGGGCTCCGTACTTGCCAAGCTCCTCGTAGAGCTGGTACTCGTCCGTGAAGCGGGTGCACGTTGCCGTGGTGGCCATGTTCGCGCTGCGGGAGGTTCAGCGCCTGGGGCATGGGGCAGGGCGGCGGGACGGGCCGGGCGGGCGCGCTGCTCGCGGCCTTTCCTCCTGGCTTGGCGGGGCGGCGCGGGCTCCCCCGCGCCCGGCTCGGCGCTCCCGCTCCGCCGTGCACAGTCACCGCTCGCCGGGGAGGGAGGAGGGGCTGAGCCTGGCCAGCACCGCGAGAACTGGCTCGGAGACACCCCGCGCCGGCCCCCTCTCGCCGGCCCCGGCCCGCCGCGGGTGTGGCCGCCGGGGGCGCTCCCGGGGCGCCCGCAGCGCCGCCGCCCGCCGGGGCTGCAGCCGGGGCGCGGCCGCTCCCCCGCCCCGGCCCCGCGCGGGCACTGCAGTGAGCGACCCGCCCGCGCCAAGGGCGGGCGGAATGCGGCGGGCGCGCCCCCTCCCCAGCGCTCCGCGGGGCGGCCGGGAGCAGACCCCGGCCGGGGGCACGGCGGGTATTTCTCTTAATTCCCGCGCGCAAGCCGCGGGGATAAGCTTCCTGCGTGCAGCAGGAGGGGAGGGAAGCGAAGCGGGAGCTGCTGCTGCCGCCGCCGCCGCCCTCCCCCGGGCGCACGTCAGCGGGGCGAGCACCGGGCCACCCGGCCCCTGCGAGCCGCGGCCCGCAGGGAGCAGCCGCCCGGCTCGCCCCGGCCGCTCCGTGAGCGGGGAGGAGCAGCGGCAGCTCCCGGCCGCAGTCCGAGCCCGGCGCCAAGCGCAGGGGACCCGGTCCGCAAGCGGGGCCTCAAGCCCTTCTCCGGATCCACCTCAAAGTTGGGCCCGGCGCTCCCGAGCGCTGTCGGTCTGCCCGACCTTGGGGGCGCGTGTGGGAGTCCCCGAGGAAATGAACCATCTGGTGCAGAGGTAAAGCGGTAACACGCGAAGTGTCTTTCAGCTGTTAATAGAGTGAGACCCGGCATTCGCACACGCGCGTGGTTTATGGTGATGAGACTTGGACGCAGAAGACAAACAGAAATCATCAGTCTCCAACTACAAAAGAAAACAAACCGGCCTCTGTGCCGTCTCTACTAGCATACCATCTGAGAGTGCTGCTGCAGTGCCTTTATAAACAAGTTTGTTTTCACCTTTTACTTGAGTCTGTCTCTGTCTGAACAATTGCCAAATCTGCTTAATATGCAGATTTATATAGGGCAGTCACTGATCCAGCCAGAGAGAGAAGGGCTGCACTGGCCTCTCCTGCGTGACTGGGAGTGAAAGCTGTGTTAAGAACATTCGGAGAGACAGATGAGTGTACCATAAGCCAGGAGTAGCATTAAACTGATCTGAAAATTAAGAGTACTGTATGAGTGCCATATATTCCTGCACTGTGTCTGGACTATGAAATCGAGATGTTATTCAATAATATGAAAAGCAGTGACAGCAGCCACCTGCATATCCCCCCCACTCCCTGTCTCCAGGTTAAGTGCAGCCAGCCCAGTGCTGCAAAGTCTACACCGAAGTGATGCAGTGGACAAAAATTCCCTGAGCCTATGCAGAAAGTAGATAGCAAAAGTAGGACAACATAACAGTAGCATTACAACAAAGCAATACCTCTAGAAGGTGATTATGAAACAACAGCATTCTGTGTCTTACACCATGCCAGCATTTAAACCTGGAAACCTGCTGACACAGCAGAATAATTCAGAGAACCAACAAATGATCTATCCAACAGGTACCACTCGATCAGCCTCCTACCAAGCTAACTGTGGTCCAACAGCCTCATTTTGTGGTCCCCCGGGTTCTTTAACAGAACAGTTGCAGCCAAGGAGTAAAGCAGTTGACAACCCATGGTCCTTACCAGAGGCATCAGCTGATAACAAGAAACTCAAGTGGAAAATTATATATGCAAAGGTGAACAATATATCTGATACACAACCTGCAGTGCACTTCCACCATCTGAAATGACATTAGATGTCCTTTGTGCAGGAAAGGTGATCTGTTAAATTTGTGCTGTGGTTGCGCTAGGCAATGTCATCAGGATACATGCAACCCAGTCCCCAATATTAAAATGTGCAGAGCAACTGGAACAGGACTTCATTCCACAACGCAAAAACTGAGTGGATGTTTAAAACCAAATTTTAGCATGCTATGTGGAATGAGCAGTCAGAGGGAGAGAATCTGACTTTTGTGCAGAGGGAAGTGGTATGAGCCATGACAAAGAAATACAGCAACAGGAGAGGTTTACCCAAAGCTGTGTATTAAACTGAGAGATTCTGCAGTTGAAAACTGTTTTAACTGGACTTAAGGAGTTGTTCTGTGCCCTGCACAGAGGACCTCATAGTATTTAAGAAGTTCTGGTTGCAGTGGTCTTACAAAAATACATGAGGAACGTAGAGAGAGACAGAAGAGGAAGTTTCTCATCTTCAAGTGTTACAAGGAGAAGTGAGGTCTGGAAATCAGAAAGGGAACAGAGGAGCAAGTGTGTAAAGAAAAGCTAACCATGTGTTATGCATAGCAAGTGCTACAGAAACAGATTGCTAACCGAGAAACTTGAGTCAAGCGAGAAGTGGGATATAAATTGAGTGACAGACTTGATTAAACCAAGTACTGAGTGGGAGACTAAATTATGGGAGTAGAGTTTTCAAAAGGAATGTAGACAAAGTGAAGCAGGAGGAGGGGTGGCAATATGGATAAGAGTATTGTGTCAACAGAAAGAAATATTGATGTTCTGGCTGACATAGCAGCCTACTTGTACTGAGAGTAAAACTGCAAACAGAGGTGAATCTGAATGCTGCCTGGTCAGAATAATGTTGTAGGGACCAGACAATATCTGAACAGTAAGAAATGGTTTTGACAGCCTATGCACTAGTAATGTGAGATTCAGCAAATGAACAGTAAGTGAGATTCTAACCTCAGTTGTGCAGGATTTAAGTCTGGAAACAATGCCTTGCTTTTAGTATTAGCCAGCTGCAGAGTTCACTCAGCAGAGTAGCAGTTTTGGTCTCTATCTTTTGAAGTAGCACAGTTTGGCTTATACAGTACTCTGAACTGTCAGGGATCTATGAGGTATTAATCTGATTTTAATAACTGGAGCTGAATAAGAGGCACTAAAGAAAGTAAGTAAAATGCAAGGGATTTAATGCAAAGCCTATGGGCATAAATGGACATTTCCTCTGATGTTAATGGACTTCAGATCAGGCCCCATCTGTCCATGGAGCCTAAGGTCAGCTTTGGTATGTTGAAGAATGTCTGTGGGAAGGCAGTAACACAAAAGTGTCAGTATTTAGGGAAGCAGAGCAAAGAACTACAAAATTAGTTCACAGAAACTACCTGGAATTTGACCCACTGTGGAAAATGGGAAGGGTGCTGGAGAAGATGCATGATATCATTTTTCCAAAAAGGTTGAATAAGCCCAAGGGCAGCATGTATCAGTGTGCTGAGTGGAGTAGTGCTGGCTAGTGCCAGATATGAAGAGAGTGTGTTAGCAAAAATAAAGGACTTAGGAAGGGTAATTGGTGGAGTTAGAAATCAGCCTGGGAGGGTGAAGACAAGAAGCAAAAAAGAAGTGAGCAGTAAAGAAAATGAGTAGGCATATTTTTAAAATAGATAATGTTTGGGTTTCTGCTGTTAACTTGGGGTCCCACAAAGAATCAGTAAATTTTCATCTCTATGCCTCTGCCCTCCAGCCTGTCTCTTTAGTATGAGTAACTCCTGGTAGGTCTTATCTCTCACAAGGGCTTTACAGGGCATAAAGTTCAACCTGCCCTGCTATTATGTGGGGCTTCCTGGCACTACTTCAGTACAGTAGCAAATTAAAATGCAAAACAAAACATCCAAACATCTAAAATTGTGTGAAATATTGCATCATCTTAAAATCAGGAACTTTTTGGCAGGTGAAGAAAAGTTTTGAAATTCTTAACTATTATTTTGCTTTTGACTCTACAAAGAAAGCATCTACTCAATCAAGCATCATTTTTTCATGACTGTCCATAGACTCATCGTCATGTACACAGAAGAAAACCCCCTTATTCTCATAGGTGACTATTCATGTTGGCTCTACAGGATCTCTCAAAATTTTTTTTACTTAAGCCATTGTTGAGTATCTACCAAGAAAATCAGTTTCCTTTAATGTGCCTGGTTGTTCTCTTCTTTCTCCCAAACTGGCATGCATTTGCTAACTCTGAGGATTTGTAAGTGAGGCTGATAAAAATAAAAAGTAATGTGCATAGAAAGAAGGTTCGTAATGGAGGAACTTTTTAGTGAATGAATATAAAATTTATATTCGAAATAAACGATAGAGTTCTGGAGAGAAGCAAATATTAAATTACCCTATTAGTAGGGACTATTCAGCCATCCATCTAGTTTAGTGTCTTGTCTTCAGTAGTGACCTATTCCAAATGATAAATGTGAGGGAGGGGGAAGAGGACAGGATGAAAGGAAGACAGAAGAAAAAGGGAAAGGTATCAAAACAGGCCAATAAAGGGATCCGTATAACTGTGATCCACATGCATATTGTGCTACTTGATTAGAAAGTGGCTTTCCTCCTGACCCCAAGCTGATGATCAAAACATGCCCCGAAGCACAAGGATTGGTGGCCCCTGTAATTTTGATCCTAGCTTGTGTCAGTGCACATGCTATTCTGTTTCATGTCAATGCCTAATCCTTTTTGATACTTACTAAGCTATTTAAGTCAATAATATCCCATGGCACTGAGTGTCGCATGTTAATTATATGGCTCATAAAACATATAACCTGATCTCATTGCAAATTTGTTCTATTTTAATGTCTCTGAGTGCTTTCTGCTGTTATGAGACAGGGTCAGTAGTACTATGTCCAAGTGGCCAGCCCTGTTCTATATATCTCTGCTCTTCAGTGCTATGGGTCTCTGCCCCCAGGGGAGTTCAGCCAAAGCAGGGGGCAGCTGTGGTCTGGCGAGGTCTCAGTGCCTGGGTGCCTCTGGGGGGGCTCTGTGTACCTGCTGGCCTGCCTGGTTCCCCAGCTCCCCTAGTGATTCATGGGGACACATGCCTTTCCCTGGGATTTTTCCAAGCCACCTAGACATGAGGTATTTTCCTCTCAGCTTGAAGTGCTTGCGACTTTGGATTTCAGCAGAACGGGTTAGGTCCCCAGCTAGGAAAGGGAAGCATTTGGGACACATTCAGCTCATTTACCTGCCATCAGCTCACTCCACACAATCTTTTCTCTAGACCCTTATCTTAATGAGGGATCAATACCAGGTTTATTGACTGATTTCACAGGCTGTTCTGGATTCCTGCACAGCTACATATGATATAGGCAAAGCCTGGGGGAAGATAACACATGGATAGTCTTGAAGAGCTGAGTCCTTCACCCACAGAGCCATTCAGAAGGGGCTGCAGCAGCATGGTTTTATGTTTCTCATCTCATGAAAATCCAAGTCCCTCCAGTACTAGCCTGAGCTCTAGGTTAGAAACTGAGTGAGCTCCAGAAGAGTAGCCTTTCCAGATTCCTCTTGGAAGGTTTCTTTGCTAGAAAGATGTCTCCAAACAATTTCTGAATGCTGAGCTGCAATGCCTGCTAGCTACTCTCTTAACTGATCAGTTTTACAACATAGTTATGCTTTTATCACATCTAAACTATCCTTTGAAATGTATCCATAAGATCCTATAGAAAACACCAGTGAGGATTATGGAAGTCAGACAAATACTGAGAGCAATAAAAAGAATTTCCTCTAGTTCTGTATCTGTAGCCATATTAATAATACTGCATTAAAAAATTACATGTTTTCACTTCTATCTTCTTGAAACTGGTCAATGTCAATTGTTAATCAGGTGAGGTGAAGAGCAGGATTTCCCACCACTTATATGGCAACAAGGTCATGTTCCATGAGTTCCTTTTATAATTATCCAGTAACAATAACTGGTATGTTAAAATCGGCCTCAGGTGAGCTTAGCCTCAAAATGTTTCATTTCTATTGCCTCCCTTGGTGGGTGGACAACAAAGCAGCAGATCTCCTACCTACTAGAGCAAGTGAACAGATCTGTGTGCCCAGTGCCCAGTGTAGCTCAACAGTGGCTCCAGACAGCTCTGCTGTCACTGAAGGGTTACTGTGTGGGTATACGATAGTGGGGAAACATCTTGAACATTCATTTGAATATGGCCATCGCAGTGGAATGTTCAGGGGCTATTTTAAGATTCACACTGTTTGTTTAAACTAGATGGCATGACTCAATGACTGTTACGTAAAGGATGAACACAGATTTCTCCCTATATCCCAGATAGCTCCACCAACTTAAAATATTGTGTGGAATTATACATATGCCATGCTGAATGGTATTGATTACTGAATGAATAATGAAAACTAATGCCACATCCTGGAATGGAGTCTTCCTCTTTTTAAATAAGGTCTCTGTCAAAGGAAAGGCTAATACTGCAAAAAAAGATGATGGATGGATGGTCCTCATGAGCTGAATCCTGTTTTTCGGAGTGTTGAGAAGAATATGAACAAGTAACCCCCTCATTGCTGTGGGTCACTCATAACCAAAAGGAAGGAGAAATGAGCAGTTTGGTTTCTGTGGATTAGTCATTGTGATCTATTGCTACTGCTGAAAGAAAAGATTTCCATTTAGTGCCGGCTATAAAAAATGTTGTTTCTTTGCTTTTTAAAATGGAGAACAGATCCCTGGGAAAATCTCCAGTTTAACTCTTACCACCAAAATCATCACAATATTTAGCCATTACTAGCTCTGTTTGAATTCAACTCAAATTAAGATAAATTTACGTGTCTCACACTCTACATCTTCCATTCTTTCCTCTTGTCATCTCAGTTGAATTTAAGGCACAGTCCTTGGGGAGATACTAAATTTTTTCCTTTGAGTTCTCTGTTAGGCTTTGATTTAAATGGCTGAGGATTATTGTCCCAGAATAAGAGTGCTAGACACCAAACCTACACTGAAGTGTATGCAGACACTTGAGATTACAAGGAGACCAAGTCATTTCCTTGGGGAATCTGCTGTCATATAGTATCTTGAAGGATCAGTCTCATACTGCAGTTTCTTCAGAACAAGGCATCTGTCTGGTCTTGTTTGGTAAAATACTGTGCATGTCTGTTAGCATGTGATCAGTTTTAACTGATCAGTTTTAACTGCATCGTCTCTCAAATCATAGCACCCTACCAATTAAACATCAAACTAAGAAGAGAATGTTTTTTTAAAAACCCCAACTTAAATATAACTTAATAGCATTACATATAGCTTGATTATTTTTTCAAACTTGCAGTTTGAAAGTTTTTGGTTTTGACAAGGAGCACTCTCTGGTCCTTGCCCACGTGAGGGTGCTTTATTGCAATATGCAAAATGACAGAATCATCCAGCACCGGGATTCTCAGTCCTTTTTCTCCGGAGAGATTACTCCGAATCTCGGAGACCTCCCAAGCAACATTTAATCATGAAGGCCTCCTGGTCCTTTATAAATCATGAAGCAGTGTACTTCCACAGCACAAACGTCACTGCCATAATTGGCACGAATGGCCCCTCCTGGCAGTCTCAGGAAGTCAACGTTTACAGAGCCTGCGCTTTCCTGTCATCACCAGGCAGAAGTCCTTTCAAATTTAGGACTAAGGCAGGAAGGGTGTATTTTCACTAACATTGTCCAAAATACAAGTACAAAGGAGTAGATGCAGAAGCAGTCTCCAGAGCATTTCACCATCACTTTCACCAGCACTAAACTCTCAAATAACACCTGTTAGCAGAAAATACTGGTTTTCATTTTTTCGTCCCTGAATCCTCTTGTCCAGTGTTTCACCTCCTCAGTTTAAACAGTAACTCTTTAAAGATGACCTTGACATTTTTAAAGGAGCCTGTAAAACCTCTCCACTGTAAAACAGCCAGATTAACATTTATGCATTGTTAAAAAAAATAAACATTTTAACCAAAATTGCCTGAATGTTTACGCAAGGGGAGAGATGGCTTACAGGACTCTTCAAAGAACATTGGCAGCAATTTCCTACCCCGAGTAAAATAAATTAATTAACACACACATCCTGTTTCACATCAAAAGAAAATCTGGCTCCAAGGAACAATCCAAAGGAGAGGGACTGTGAGTGTTTACAAACACAGCCTGAGCCAACAAGAGCAGCAAGAAGGTATTTGGGAACCACAGCAAAAACTCCACCCAGTAGCTGGACTCTTCAGCTTCTCCAGGTTTCAGTTCCGCCTGTGTGTGATGCACAGAGAACACACAGTGAGAAAGATAGGCCTGATTTCCCAGCCACAGCAATAGTAAAATGATTTACACTCCCCATTACAGCCACAAAACCTGTGGGAATAAGTGAAGTAAATCATGTTTTACAATGAGAGAAATGAGGCAGAGAGTGGGATAGTGACTCTCTCATGACCTCATGAGAGTGCAGCTGCTATGGAAGGGCAGAATTCAGGTCACTCCTCCAACATGAACAGATACAAACGCTTTCCTGTTGATCTTGATTTTGGGTGAAGGTAATGCAGTGCCACTCTGAATTAAATGTGCAGCTCTCACCAGATATCTCCCCAAAATTATACCTCAGCATGGAGTGCTATTCACAATTAAAAACTCACTAAACATTTTTTATGTTCCTGCGACTCTTTTCTGTGGAGTGGCTGTGAATATTACTGCTTTCTATGCTTCCAGCTGAGTGTACTTTGTTCCTTGTATCTTGTTAATAAAAATAAAATGCAAAAGAAAAAAAGATGGCTCTTGACAGGTTAAAAGAATTACACCCAACATCTGTCAGTTTGGGTTGGGATCCCCATTAAGAATCCAGCACTGTGAGTCTGCAGTGACACAGACTTCCTGCCTTTGAAGGGCAGGAGGCAAACACACCTGACTGTGCAGAAACACAAATATTTGCACATTCAGAAGCCTCAAGTATCTAAAGGAATTTCTATACTGCAGATGAGGGTATTATTTCCATGTTTAATGACCTTGTGTTACATTTGAAAGTACCAGTGAAAAACATACATCACAGCAGCAGAATGAGATGCTAGCTCGCAGCTGTTTGTTTCTTGAATACTTGCAAATCACAGAAGTGCGTGCGAACACATGAAGCAGAACTGCCTTTCTGGTCACAGAATTGTGGATAAGGTGCTGAGGGTGTGCACGTGTACATGCAACTGCATGGTGCATAGGCCAGGTGTATGTATGTACTACAGTCCCATAAATGGGAACAAAAGCAGAGAGGTACCATAAACTGTGCAAGCAAAGATGAAAGGCATTTTTACATATATATCCCAAGCCACAAAAAAAAAATTATGTGTGAAGGCCAAGGATCCGGAGACAACTGGGAGGAACTGACCTAAAGTAAGCTCCCTACAGCAAAGCAGGATAATCTAGTGGGTGTGTCAGAGAAAGTGACCTGTCATTTTTACATGAGAAAATAAATGCTGTCAATAGAATTAAGAGCCAAACTCCATTTAGCTTTTGCTTTTGAGTGAGTCTGGAAGAGGACGTGTACTTGATCCCATGCAGCTGTAACATTTGTCTGTCATTCTTAAGGGAAGAGCAAGCTCCCTGTGGAAATCACACCTGCTGCCTATAACTAAAATCCACAGTCAACATCTGTCTCAGCTTTGGCATCTGTCTCCATTCCTAGACAGGCACAAAGGTAGGTGTGAGGACAATCTGGACTGCCCCTGACTCCACTGGATGGACCCCAAGCCCACAACTGGGATGATACTGGCCCAGGAGCTGGGGTAGTTCATTTCAGAAATGAATGATGCCAGTTGAGAACCTGAAAATCCTATTCCTAGCCCTTTGGCAAGTGGGAACGGAGGACTTAAAAACTTAGTTGTATTGCATGTCACTAGAAATACCATTTTTAGAGAGAAACAGAAGTTTTACAGGCACACACAAAATATCTGAAACTCCCATATCGTTCCATTTCTCTTGCTTTGAGAATAGCTTCGTATCATGCCTGTATTTTTCTGTCAACAACTTAGATGCTCTCTAAACCTAAATATTGCCAATTTATTTAAATGTATGCCTTTATCCTTTTGTCTAGAGGGTCTAATCCTCTTGTTCCCTTGGGATGTTATGCATTTTTGGTAACTGAAACAGTTTATCATTTCTAAAGCATGTTTACCAAGACTGATATCACAAAGGTGACTGCCTAGATCACCAGTTCTTTTCTGTATAAGAAACATTGTGATGGATGCAGTTTTGAGGTATGATTACCATACAGCTGATTTAGAGATGCAACCTCATGGACACCATGCACACTTTGTGCATTAAATTTATTTGTACTTTTCTCTGCCCACCTGCTAACAGGCTGAACCTCACAGAAATTACCTGAATGTCAGAGACTAGAGTCTAGCCTCCTGTGTTTGCAACACCTTCCTCAAGGTAAAACTTTGTTAATTATAAAGTGTATAGCCAGAACTATAGTAGATGTTCTATTAAGTGAAAAGGATACATGCCAGCAGTGTTTTCTGCTTGCTTCAAGTCTACCTTTGCCCCACCTTAGCATAATGCTTTTCTCAAACACACAACACGTGGTTGCTCTGACCTTAGGCTGCAGCAAACACAAGGTTCAGCAACACCAACATTCACAATTCAGGTTTCCAGCATAACTTCTGTAAATGCCAGCACAGGCTGACAGTCAGCAGCATGCGGCACGTGCTGGGCTTGTGTGCCACCCTGTCTGTGTGTGTTGCTCCTGGGACTGTTTTGCTTCTGAAACTGTTTTAGGAACAGGAACAGAGAACAAGTGACATTCAGGACTTGTCTGTGGCTTTCAACACCACCTTGGAAGCGTGCATGCCCTTTGGCAATGATGCTTGTGGGGACCCATCCTCGTGTAAGTCCACCCAGTGCAACTGAAAGGGAAGAGAAGCACTGCTGAGTACTTACTCCATATGTATTGTTTTTTGGAAATTTTCTAACAGTAGATATTTAAGAAGCAGCAGGGAAAAATATGTAAGCTGCCTACAGTGGAAACAGATGTGGGACATCTGAGTGAAAGGCGAGGAAGAGAAATAGTTTCAGTGACTATTGGAGCACTACAGCTACTACTGACTCATAAGAAAAAAGAGATCCCTGTGGGAGAAATAGCAAGCCATTGCAATGCAATTTAGCAATTTATAGAACAAGCATCAGTATGGCAAGATCTCAAGACTTACAGACAGTGGCAGTGAAGAGAGATCACAGTACATAAAACCATGAAAGACAGTCCATACCAAATGGCTTCAAATTTTTTCCCTAGCAGTCAAAAAAGGCTAGTAGAAAAAGAGGAGAGCCTCGGCTGACCTGCGTGCTGTGCTGGAAGAATTTTGATCACCAGGCAGGAACTTGAGGTGCTCAGACGTCCTCCAGAAAGCATCGACGAGAGACACCTGGCGGCAGCGGCCGCCCTCGCCCTGCGGAGCCGCTGCCGAGCCTGCCCGCGAGTGCGGCGGGACAGCACCCGGGGTGGGCTGCGCACTGAACACACCGAGCTCGCCCAGGTAAAGACTCCAGCTGTCGAGATCTCTAGGCTGCCCGAGGATTAAAACCACATCCACGACAATCATTTTAACTCTCTGCTTTAAGTAGCTTAACTTAAACTTCCAGTTTAAGGAGTTATGAATTACCCATATGGCAAAACTACATTCCTTTCAATCAGCTTCAGCTGTATGTCTGTCCGAGCTATTCTTGACATCACAACCTCTGCATTTGTTGTCCTCTGTGCCTGTAAAACTCTCTTTGTGCTCATTTGTCAGTGTTCCCTTGTCAAAGTCTAACCTTGCAATAGCATCTTGAAGCAGGTGACACTGCCTTCTTATCATAAACAATTTCCTCTGCTGAATGGTTATTGTGCCTTCTTGGAGGTAAACAGAGCTCTTTGGAGATGGGTTTCTTATTTGCACAGGTCAGTAAGTGTTTATGTAGTGATGTACAGCAATGCAATGAGATAAGAAGAGAGTTGCAGTAAGTCATGTCTGGACATCATTAGAGGCAGAACTCCTAATCAAGGCAAAAAAACTATTTAGAGAAAAGACCCAAAAGAAATTTCTCTGTCCATTTTTTGGGTCGTTTACCCCAATGGAGAAATCAAAAAACATCATTTAGATTCAGTTTGCTGGGTTTAAAGAGATTTTTGGCACTTATGAAGTTATCTTTATCACTTGGTATTTTTTAACTATTTAGAGGAGAATTGACAAATACCCATGAATATATTTGAGGAAAATACCTGATTTATACACAATAACCAAGTACGTATTTTCACATTTAATTTCTAAGAATCTATTTAAAATAGGCTTTTAATATTATATATAAAAAGGAGTGGGTAAAACACAAGAACAAATGTGGAAGCATACCCTGTGATGCCATCATAAATCACTTCAGTAATTTTTCCTGATAATTATTGCACATTTAACATAAGGCTAGGCTAGCTATGGGGTACTTCTTCCTTTTGTGTTCATCTCAGACAGCACCTGCTGCAAAACATTTCTAAGCATGAGGATGCACTACAAAAAAACTAACCTATCTCAATTATTTTCTTGTGTTTTTCAGAAAATAATGATGCTACACCTTGTATATATTGTATGTACATAGCAACAGAAGAAATCAAAGACCCTAAAGTCTACCTTTCAGCACCCAGAAGTCTAATATGAATTAGGGCTTCCCAGGCTGAAGGTGCCACTTGCTTCTGTCACACTCAGGTGGGACCATCTCTGACCACTGGCTTTAACAGCTTGCAGCAGCATCTTCACTGAAACCCCTCCACAAAGGGTATCTCTGTAGGACCCCTCCAAAAAAACCCTCTACTGGGGGGGCTAATAAGGGGAAAATGCCTAAAAATTGATTAAAAAAAATATTCCAAAGGTAGTTTAAGTAAAAAGAGACAAAACTCTGGGAACTGGAGATACAGGAAGGGGAAGGATTTACTTAATTACTCAAGTAATGGCCCTGTCGTTAATGAGTAAAGGAGGTGTAAAGAGATCCTATGGGGATCGCCATAAATCCTATGGGGAGGTAGTTCCAGCACGGGAGGAATTCTTGAAACAGTCACCACACACAGTTTGCACTTGAGAAATACAGCTGATCACAGTTACGGTAATTTCACAAGCACACACTGCCCCCAGAAGGCAGCATCCCTGTTTTTTTCTGCTCCTTCTCACTTGCCTGACTAACATTTATTGCAGATAAATGTCAAGTGATGCTCGAGGAAAGGAAAATTCCAGCTCCATGTATGAAATGATGGACTCTGAGCTCATCATTGCTATTCACAAGTAAGAAGGGCACCAAGGACAGTTAAATACATCAAATGCCACCCTTACAGAGAAGAGTAAGTAAACTGGGATTCTTCAGATTAGAAAGGAAACAAATTAAAGTGCTGTGAAATTTGCATATAAAATAATAAGGGGATTCAGAGAAAGAAAGAAGAGAAACTGCTAAATGCCACAAACATATACTTTCCATTAAGAAGTTAGTCCTGTTATTGTTCCCTGGAATTCACCAAGCCAGGTAGATTTAGGCTTGCTAGGTGAGTATCAGGCTAGTGGGTCTTACAACAACAGGGTGACATGGTCCTCCAGAGTTCCTCAGGTTGCTGCTGCCACCCTGGGCTCCCCAAAAGTACATCAGGGCCAGCAGAAACACACTCCTCCCCAGGTGGTCGACCCTGACCTCCATGCAACACTGCCTACCTTCCTACCTCACAGCCTGAGCCTTGACATGGACCGGGCTGAACTGAGCTGGTACTTCCTGAAGGAGTTGGGCAACATTCTTGATCCCGAGCAAGGTTCTGAATGCTCCCTCTGGCTGTCTGCTGGGCCTGCACAAATAGATCACAGCCCTCAGCAGAGGTCTGCAGATCTTGAGAGAGCCAAGGTAACCCATCCTAGGATATCAAAGTGGCTGCCACCTTCAGAGCAATATTTTCCACAGTTTTCTCACTTGGTTTATGTTTATCGAGATACTCTTTTCCTCTGAAGCCTGAAAGAGCTTTAAAGGCTTTTCCAAACTTCCCCTCTGCAGAACACACACAACTGCAGTAATGTAATTCCCTTTACAATTTCCTAAGAGGCTTAAAATATTAAATTCTGGTCCCACAAGACAGTTTGCTGTGAACAGGCCTCGGTGTTTCATAAATCCACTGCTGAGCAACATCACAAGCAGCACTCTTGGAACCGCAGAAGGGAGTGATGCAGAGGGATGCCTGGCACAGGTGAGCCGGGAGAGATAAAGACTAGAGCAATCTGGGGAGCCCAGCACCAAGTACATTCCATACACGCGGAAGAGTGACAGAAACACTCGGGTGCGAAGCCCTCCCGACAGCAGACAGCAGGACTCCCGACAGCAGACAGCAGGACGACCCGGCGGTGGGGCGAGAGGATCGCGGCCCTGACGATGCAGGCGGTGACCGCCAGAGGGCGACCCCGGCCGGTGCCGCCGCTCCGCTCGCTGGGCGTGGGGTATCCCGGGGTATCCCGAGGTATCCCGGGGTATCCCGGTGCATCCCGAGGTATCCCGGGGCATCCCGAGGTATCCCGGGGTATCCCGGTACCGCACGGGCACGGCCGGGCAGCCGCCACCGGGACCAAACGGCCCGGTGCCTGAGGTGGCCCGCGGGCTGCCCACTGCCTGCTGCTCGGCTGCGGCCAAAGACACCACAGCAGTTGTCTTTATGCGTATGGTGTTCAAAATGTGACAGGGCGGAGGTTTTTTTTTTGAGCTGTATTTTGTGTCCTTATGAGTCTCTGAAATTTTGCTCAAAGATTTGAAGGGCAGAACCTGTTCGAACTCGTTCAAAAATTTACACTGACAGAAACATTTCAAATAGATTGATGGGTTTATGCAGGCTGTAGAAATTGCCTTGGTTTGGATGTTAGGCTATCCTAACAGCAGCTCAAGATTCCCGTAAATGTAAAATCCAAGCTTTGCCTCAGTTCAGCCCCAAGCACAGACGGCAGCACAGGTGATGAAATTCAGCACCTACCCACACTGTAGGGCTTGCTTTGGCTCTGAGGTGTGTGAGGGAATGGCTGGGTGTGGTGCTTACCCTCCTCGAACAAATCACCCTTCTTCAGTCGAATTCCTGCAATGCCCCAACAAGTAATCAACAAATCTAATTAAAATTGGGAATCTCCTGCAAGATGCTTAATTGCAAACTCAACAAGAAGGAGTTGATCAAAGAGCAAAGGGATAATACAACATGAGACATGACACATTTCTGTGCCAACATCCTGTATAAACTTAACACAAGCTATGAAAGCTCATAATTCTTGAAAAGTTATTTTCAAATACAGGATCTCTTTGTGGACTAAGGCACCTCACAGGAATTGTGACCAGTAAGAAGAAGTGAATGCCATTAGACAGTTGTCAGATTTTCAGTTGCTGGCTCCACAGTAGCCTCAGATGAGCCCTACACTTCTTTCTTTAATCTCTTTATTTGCAAGATGATGATAGCACTTATCTCTCCTATAAATCACGTACAAGGCTATGACTGACAACTGGTATAAAGAATGAAGCCTTGTTAACAGTCACTGAAGTTATGCCAACTAACAACCCCGCAAATTCATTCTGTCTGGCTGTGGGTGTATTCATTTAGCTAATGAATATCAGTGTGTGGGATTAACCAGATAAACCTGTAGCCAGTGAGAAATGAATACTATGCAGGGTGTGCATCTCTCTCAGTAATCCATGATTAATTCTTGTTTCTACTAAGGTCTATGCTTTTCATAAACTCCACAATAATAAGCCCCAGTTTGCTCAGGGCGACTTAATTTTTCTAAATGCAGTACTCTGGAGGTTGTGGCTCTCCAGGTGGCTTACAAAGGAGAAACCAAAAATTTGGGAGAAAAATCACTTTTGCACTGTTGAACCTAAATGTACATTCCCATTGCAGACAGGAGGAGGGGCTGTTGTTTGCAGTTTAGAGTTCCCAAGGCTGTTTGCCATGGCCAAGGGAAATGTTTTCTACATCTGTAATATGTTACGTGCTGTTGATTTTAATTGCTTTTCAAAATGTGAAGACAACTGTGGTATTTGGAATAGACTGGCGAGCTGCACTAAAAAGCAGATCCAGTTCACACAGTACTACACAGGCTTCTCTGCGAAATGTTGTCAGTATCCTGGAGAAGGAAAGGAAGGAACCTAGGCATGCCCTATGCAGCCAAAGAAGTGAGCCTGATTCACTTGTTATCCTGGAGCTGTACCAACAGAGGCCTGTGTCCTTCCTTACGAGATCCTACAGTGAAAGCAGGTAGCAGGGAAGCTATGGGGCTACTGCATTAAGTCTTATTGTGAGTAAAAGCAACACTGAACGTCAGATTTGGCACAAGTTATTTGATCCAATTGAGAACTATCTTGGGAATTAGTGACAGAGTACTTGAGTTAGAAATGGGTAACCAGCAAGGCACCTTGGTTGAGGGCTCAGAGGGGTTCCTCAGACATTTGGGGACATTCCAGTTCCAGGCTAACATCCATCTGGAGGCTGTTCCCAAGAGGTTTCAGACCCTGGTCCCAGCTGGTGACGTATGAAGGAAATTCTTTGTTTCCTTCCACTAGGTAATTGGTATTCTGGGAATAGAACTAGGTTGAAGGTGCAGGGGGGGTGCTGGCTACAGCTGGGTGCTATTGAGTGATGGGAAATGGTGCAATTTGCTTCATTCAGCTCCTTGGAATCCAAGTGCGTAGGCTTCTTTCTGGGGCTTGTGTAGAGTCTCAGCCCCACATGAGGAGTGTATTTTTCACTAGCAAGAGATGAGCCAAGGGACAATGACATGGCAGAGGGTTAAGAAGCTTTGCCTCAGCAAAGCTGTATTGTAGAGACCCCACAGACAGCTTTTCTTTTGGAGCTGTGAGCTGGAAGAATCAGAAAATGAGAAAAAAACATCAGCAAGGCAACTAGTGTAACCTGGCAGAGTCAAACAGAGCAATGGAGCAAAGCTGCTGCTCTCATCCTGTCACACCAGATAACTGGATGCTTTATAATAAAACTGGATGTAAACATGATTTTCAATCATGGATCCCAGTTTCTAATCCTCCATAAGAGATGGGTGTGAATTCTCTGTATGCAAGGTGCTTGGCTCAGACTGCTGCACCAGAAGTTACCTGTCTATTTAGAAGTAAAAATGGGTGACAAATACAAACTGATTTTCAGAAATGCTTGAGTTCCTGGCAATTTCAAAGCAAGCTGTGGATGTTCAGTATCTCTGGGGAAAAATAAAATTAAAAAAAACCAGTTTGCTTTCATGTGCCAAATAATTCTTGGAAGACTGACCTCACACATGCTGGCTCATCTCTTGTTTGACCTTGCTGAGACCTGTTTTCCTCCTCTGGATTATATAAATAGTAATGATATATCTCCTTATAATTTGTCTGAATAATGCTATGTAAATACTAGATATGATTAACTGCTCTCCTCCTCACACATCAGGAATAGGCAAATTGGTAATTTAATCTTTTCTAAAGATTTTGGCTTTTGAACTGTTTTAATCTGACAAATAAGCTCTACTGAAAACCCTGAACACTTGCAGTTACACACCTTGTCGAAATAAAAGACAAAGCCATAGCCTTACTGACAAGAATGATGTCTGAAAATAAACAGGTGCTTCATATCTCTTTGCATAAACAACTAGGTGCTTGTCCAAACAGAGACAAGTCCGTGCCAGCCACCTTCACCACCCACTCCCAGATGCCAGAGCAACATGGGGCTGTGCAAGTTCTACCTGCCTGCACCTCCCCTGCCCCGGGGTTCGTATGTCTGTGCTCCAGCTCTGGGCTTATAGTGCTTGGCTGTAATCTGGATTCAGGTTGGGAAACTGGTGCCTGTCCTGCTTTTGCTGAGGAGCGGTGCTGAAGCCAAGATGCTCAGCCTCGATCCTCGCCCAAGCTGTGTGGAGGGTAGGGACGTCCCCGGTCTTGTACTTCTGTGGAAAATGCACACCAAACTTCCTGTAACGTAAAGTGGAGACTGTTGAGTGCTTTCAGCACACACACATCACCAGCTCCTTGCCACATGCAGGTAGCTGGTGTGCTGAGGAGTGCTATGGAGGTGTAGTGTGTACAACCCCTGACTCACTGAAAGAGTCCAACTCGGTGTGAGACAAACCTGCCTTGCCCGTGGCACTGGCAGGGCTCAGGGCAATGAGCACACCACGCTGCCATGTTGGCCTCGCTTTGCTGAGGCAAATGAACACCAACCAACATTCACCTTGTGTCGTCCAAAACAAAAAAAGCTATTTCAGGCTCCTGTGTACCTGTAATACACTAGAAATTATCTCAGTTGCGTGATGATTGATTGCTGAGATTTTCTGTACAATTAATTTTACTCTGATTTATTAATTTTCTGTATTTATTTTTTTGAACACATTTTGGTGTTTCTGAGGCCAAATATTTTGTTTCCAGTGTCTTCTCTAACTAGCAATAGTTGAATGATGCAACCAATTAAAAAGAGATTATGTTGCATGAGGTATTTCCATTATGTTTCAGCCTGTGCCTAATAGCACTGTTTTTCTTACTACAAAATATTTTGGTTTCCTTGAAGAAGTCCAGTGACAGAGATGAAAACAAAGATTAAATTATCCAAACACAGATGCTCAAAAGCAAACATACAAGAACCCCAGTATAAGGATCCTTAGAACAGTAATGCTTTAATTTGCTAGAGAACAAATATTAAGAATATCAGATTAACAGGACATGCTGAGCCTCACATTTTGAAGGAAGCCACTTCATAACATCCTGTTTCTTAAAATGACAATTTTTCTCCATGAAACAGTGACATGCTTTTTGCCTCATTTCATGATTTGTGAGTGTGTTCCAGACCAATAGCTGTGATCGTCAGAGAACTTCAATTTTCAGCCCAAACATACTTACAACCAGTGGACACAATCTGTACAGTCTGCTTCAGGGGTTCCCCTAAGTGACATTTCTTTCATAAATAGCTTCTGTCGTGTAAATGCCAAAGGAGATGTACATTTTGGTCATCTTTGTGCCCTAAATAATTCTTCAAATCTCTTTGAACAGTAGTATACCCTCCACTCCTTGGGTGACCAGCTCCCTACAGACCTACCTTGCTTACTGCTTCTTGTTTCCTTGAGTCCTCTGGTCTTGTCTCTGCACTTTTTAGCTTTTTGTCTGCATAACATACAGTGTTAGTAGATTCATCAGCCATGTGCAAAGGAAGGAAGGAAGGAAACCTCTTCCCAGACTTCAGCTGCATGCTAGGCCTTCATCCTCCTCTCATTGAGGTGAAGCTGCAGATGACATGGCACATGAGCAGAGTTCAGCTGGGGAAGAGATCTTCAACTCAACAGACTGACACTTGTTTTGCCTGACAGACAGCTAAGTATTCTGACTATCAACAGAATTTGCAGGTACCTCCATTTAGAGAACATGCTTTAAGATGTTGTTTCAGGGGATTAATCTGAATATATATGAAAAGATTTGATTGACACTAAAAATAAATAAATAATAACTCTACAAAACATCACAAGAATCATAAGAACAGACAAGCTTTAAATGAGTGGGCTGGACGTTTTAAGTAATCCAACAGTAATAAAGGTTCATACAGCCAATGTGTGAGTCAGTGGCAGAGCTGGTACTAAAACTTAGCTTTGCATCTCATGAATCAAGCATTCCTCCAAGGCACAAAACTGTTTTACTGTTTTCTACAGTAAAGCAGCTTCTGTGTGTTTTCATGGTGACAGAAGAGACTGGAAACCATGCTGATCACCTAACTCTCAGTTACCAGCCAGGTCAAAAGGCAGGATGCCAAATTGGATAGATGAAATATCTATCTATGTTGACATTGCTAAAAGCACGTGAAATATATGTGTCTTAACAGATTTTGTAGTGGACTAGACCTCTTATTATCCAGGCAACTCAAGTAGGTGCACCATTTAAAACTACATATCAGTGAATTTCTCAGTTGATCAAAAGCAATAGTTTTATAAGCTCCTTGGCATTCCTTCATTCTTGTCTTAGCCTGAAGAATAGGAAAACCCCACACTGACACATGAGAGAGCAAGAAAACAGACACACCAAAAAGCACAGCATTGCTTAATGAATTGGGAAAGGAACTGGAATACCTGTCTTGTAGCTTTTTGCATACAAGGTCCTTCCCCCAACATCACTTATGGAGTATGTACTTGCCCTGCTTTTCCAATTATCACACACCAAGTAACCAAGAAGTAGATTCAATCAAGAAGCTTAAAGAGTAATTTTTAATGTCCACTCTGTGCTTATCAATAGGACCCATGTCCCATGTTTTGTCTAACTATAAACTAAATTGTCACTTCTAGGTATAAGCTAACTTTGTATAAATCAGATTTGAAGTGACTGAATCCATTTACATTTGAAGCTGCAGCAGCTTTATTAAATGGGTTCCTCATTCAGCTGCACTACCTATACCTTTCTACTTACCAACCTTCTCCAATACTGATACCCTGCAGTAAAGTGAAGCACCAGAAATTTAAAATTATTGAATGCAGTGAGGCTGCTCTTCACATACCCACGTCCAAAGGCAATTTCTGCCTTAGGAGAAGAAAAAAAAGAACTGAAAAATACTTCACAATTCATTAGACATTAAAGAATTTCAATTACTCACTAGTTTCAGGAATATGATCTACATATGGTTGGTTGAATAGGTAGGCATTCCTTCTCAAAGGCTGATATGATACGAAAAATTATTTGATCACACTAAAGTGGCTTCTGAACACAACTTTTTTTTCAGCAACCCATAAGGTTCCATTAGTTCTCTAGGAACACGCCACCCTCACCACAAACACAAGGCCTGAAAATGAGTGTAAGGATAAATTAATTAAGTAAATAAAGTTTTAAGTAGGTGATCCATTGAGCATAGGAGATTGTGGTTTCTCTGGAATCGCTTACCCAAACCATTGTCAGTAACAAAACTGTAATGCAATATCACATAGCATGTGAATCAGCACCTTCAAACACATTCACCTCTACACTGACAGTTGTGCACAAAGGCACTAGCCTGCAGCCAGAGCTTCTCAGTCTCTGTAGAAGAAAAGGAATCTTTCATTTTTTTTTCTCCTTAGAGATATCCTTCCCTTATAACATTCAGACTCAAATTTCAATTTCAGACACTCTAAAACACAGACTGTTGATGTGTCTGAGTGCCTTTTCACTAGAACTCCATTAAGAGTTTGCAGGAATAGATTTAATTATCTGCCCCAACAACATTATTTCCAGCAGGTGGGAGTAGAACTAGTCTCCTGGTTGGTTTCCATCCACAGAAAGCCCCAAACATAGTTGGGACACTACAAGATATTCAGCATACTATGATATACTGCTAATTCATATTCATCAAATCCCCAAAAAGTGTATTCCCATCTGCAAGAAACTAACTCCTTGAGGGTTAAGCACTATTCAAGGTAGGAAGATGAGCCATCCTATAAAGGAAGTCTGTAATCAGCAATCAATACAAAAAAGGAAGATATCATCATGTTGGAAAGCAGTGTGAAAGGAAACATGGAACCATTTCCTCCTAAAACCACACACTCACCATGCTATTTATTCCCAGCTGCTAAGAGTCACATTATCAGTCACATTATAAGGTGAGATCAACCCTTACTGTTTCCCCTGGAACTCATGTGAAAACTTGATAGAAAATAAACTAAAAGCAAAGATATTGTCAGAGAGTTTCCAAAGGTGCATCTACATTTTGGTGGTTTTTTTCCTGAGCAGTACTCATGCCATAGACAACAGAAACCTATGCAAGCAAGGTAAGGTCACATTACCAATTATTTCTGTGAGTGGTGCCAGTGAATTGAGCAGGAAATGCACTGAGAACTGGCAAGAGGAAAGGCCATCTTCCTGTTTAATAAGAACTCTGACTGACACAAGCACTTCATTCAAGAGCCTCATGGCTGCAGAGATTAAAATGCCCCAGAGACGGAAGGACACTGAATAATTTAGGGTTTGGCAAATCCACCTCCTGAACGTTGTTGGTTGCCAAGAAAATTCACTCTGACTCACATGTAGCCATATGTATTGTTCCACGAAAGGATATGAATATGTGCAACATCGGCGGCCCATAAAAGCAGTTAAAAAAATCCAGCAGTTTTAACAGATTTCTATCTGGTCTGAAGAACAGTTCTGGTCTGCAGACCTCCTTAGGCTTGCTGAATGGCACTTGTCCAAAGCGACCGGGCGGGTGGCCTGCCTGGGAAAAAGAGAGCAAAAGGACGGAAGCGGAGGTGACCTGGTAATGTGTCAGCAAGGAGTGGCAGGCCTGAAAAAGGCTCTATGGAGCCAACATGGGATAGAGGCATATAATCAAAGGCTACTTTGCTACAACAGTTCTGCCCTGCAGAGCTTTTTTTTTTTTTAATCCTGTGCAGCAGGAACCCTGAGGGAACCCTGAGGGAACATCCCAAGACTGATGCTTGGTGATGGACAGTGCTGTTGACACAACTGTCAGGTTATTTCATCACAAAACTTGGCCCCTTAATTGCTAAATTTAGTTCTGAATTATTTCAGAGAATGGCTGACTCTGAAGAGCTGCATGCTTGTCGAAAAGATTTACAAAGGGAACAAAACCAAGCATAGTAGTTTGGGTGTTCAGACTCTCCTCTGTTAAAAACACTTTTGGCTTTGCACATCTCTAAGATCTTCTGTCTTGGACAGCAGCATGTTCTTCACATAGTCACTAGTCAAACTGCACAGCATGTCTACGTGGTAACTGAGGTTTATAGTCCTCTAAATGGATATGTCAGTGAGAAACTGAAAAATGCTGACTCATCTAAAGCAGCAAAACAAGATAATAGCAAACAATTCAGATCTAGATGATAACATTTTTCTACTTTGCTTGATGTTACTCTTCTAGGTTAACTAGCAGAACTCTTCAACTCTGTTTCCAAAAATAAATCTCTTCATTCCATACATGTGGCATCTTCCCATTTTACACTGACCAGGTTTCTTGCCATTAAAAAAGTGCTACACTTCAAAAACTTGTCTGCATGCCACAAGTTTCTATCTTCACTAGTTTCATGCTTTTAACAAAATTTTAAAATCCCATCCAATGAGGATATATCCCTTGTATCTGATAACTTATCACTTCCCTAGGGTCTAGGTTCCAGCTGCTGATGTCTGCCATCATAAGGACTCAAGCATGCAAACAGTATTTGAAAGGGAGAAGAGATGAATGGACAAGACACAACATAAGCAGCCAAGATACACCAATATAAAGTAGGGATAAAAGAGGTATCTACATCCCTTCAAAAGCTGGAGCAGAGAAAAGATTTAAGAGCCCTTTTTCTTACTGGCATGGGCACCAAGGCAGGATTGCCCAGATCTGGAGCCCAGAAACACTGCTGTTCTTTGTAAGTAAAGGACCTCAGTCTAATTTTTTGCTGAGAAATCACTATTTGTTTTAATGTCCCCACAAACTATTTGGCAGTGGCACAAAGGTTTCTTCAGACAGCTGTGGGATATTACTGAACACTTCATGCTCCCAGCTATGCAGTAATTCCTTAACCACTGTATAATTAAGGGCTTTGTTGAGGTTCAGTGACATATTTGCACACTTGAAGTGCTGCACCTTGTTTCATAGGTCAGATTGACATGCACCCAGAAAAAAGCCAAATTTCTAGCCAATAATTTATCTGCAAAGGTGGATTCTTTAAGAGCCCTTCATAGCTGGTGGAGGTGTAGTCCATTCCCAACCTGCTCCACTTGTCCTCCCCTTGGAACAAAATCATTCTCTGCATTTGCTTTTAGTCAACATTAAAGCCCAAGTGCTCAGAGAACTGACTTGGACTTCTCGAGGTTGGAGCAGCTAAACATTGAGCCTTTTGTTCTCAACATGCAATGAAAGGAGAACAAAAATCCTGAGTGGGTGATTCTATCTTATTTGATCATAGTTTATAATTTCTTCCTTTGTTTCCTGTCATAGACTTCCCTGGGAAAGAAAAGAAGAAGCTTTCCCTGCCTGGCGTGTGATTTCCCTGCCCTTCTGCTGACTGGTGATAATATTACACTCTATGCAACGGGCAAAGGGGAAATGACCTGTCAGCACTCAAATAATAAAACTTGCAACTGCCACATTTCACTGCTGATGACTTACTTGTATTTGTCTCTTTAGAGCCTTTTTCACCCTGGAAAGTCCTAAAAAAAGAAAAGGTAAAATACATTGAAGAATTAAAGGCTGATTCTAACACGTTTTTTTCAGGCACGTGTTTCATGAAAATCTGCTGTAAAATCATGGGGATGACACATACAAATGAGTGCAGAGGAAAGCATTGTTCTTTTATTGTAAGTAAACTTAGTGAGTACACCACAGTGAAGATGGGTGTGTGTCTCTAAAACAGGCATTCAGAGAGCTGATAAAAATTTTAAACAACTTAAGTGCCAAACACGAGTCACCTTCAGTTGCCTACCTTTTTGTTGTAAGTGCCATTTCATGTTTGATGTCCCAGAAATGTAAAGATATGAGAACTAATTGAGATGTTATAAATCCTCTGCATTTTTCCAGTTCAGCACTATCTGTTCCTTTCATGTACAGATATTTCATAAAACTTAAGGAATTTTGGCTAAAGCTTTGATATATGTAAACAGAAAGATAAAAAATTGTCTGAAAGAATTTTAGATGAGTTTTCCAAAAATCTCACCTATAGAAAAGAAAAAAAAAAAGAAAAAAGAAAAGGACCGTTTTGTAATTAAAGACCAGTATGTTAAACAAAATTCAAAAGGTGCTCTAATAGAGAAGTGGTATTCTGGGCAAGTATGGGCATTCCAACCTGCTAGGACAGTAGAAACTACACACTGACTTTTCTATGGTGACTAAAACCCCTTAAGGCTTAATGTAATTTAACCTGCTTTTCTTAAGGAAGCATGTTCAATGTAGGTTTTGGCAACATTTTGTTTTTCACACATGATGAAATAACCAGCAAAACATCCTGCCCTTTCTCACACAGATGAAATAAACTGTATTATTTTCCATGAGAGTTTTTCTACATAGTAGAAGACTAAAAAAAGGAAACACAGAGCAGTCTAATCTCTGTTGAAAACATGATGTTTGGTAGAATATTGATTTTTATGGGAACTGAAATGAGTGGGATTTTGCATATCCATTGTACCTGCAGTGTGGGGTATTTTTCATAACCATAAGTGCTCCCACAGACTAGGGTGACTTGAAGACTTCAGTCACACTATTCCATGTCTTTCTGGCCTGTGAAGGAGGTTGGCTGAGAAAGACACAGGGCTGAAGCTCATAGCATTCCCAGACAACACTTCTGATTCTCTCATGGATACTCTGCAAGACATCAGACAACCTGCTGCAATATCTAACTCTGGATTTGGTTTATGCGTCACCTTTCCATTTATAGAAGAGGGACTTTTTAGAATAGAAAGTCTCCAGGGCAGGGAAGGTGATTTAGCAAGTAGTTGTAAATTCCCTGGCAGGTTGGAGCCCTGATATCAGCCCTGCCCTCCAGGCAAAACCTTAAAGGTAGGGCAAGAGATAATAATAGACTTTGCTGCAGCTTCCTTGTGAAGCACCTGGGTGCTATCAGCGATCACTCTCTGACTCCCTTCTCTGTTTGATGGCTACTGCATTCCTTGCAAAGTGCTAAGAGTTAAATCTAATGGTGGTAGTTTCACATTCTCACATGAAAAAAAGTAAAAAACTTCAGTTGTCAAAGGCCTCACACATCTCCAGTGGAACAGTGCTACAGGTTCGTCTCAAATTAGTGTTTTAAGGTCATTTAAATCCTCTAGATGCATAAGTATTTACAATAAGTAATTTCTTCTGGGTCCTTGTACCAACAAAAAAGCACAGCTCAGTTCCAAACAAGTTGTTTGGAAGTGGTCAGGCAGAATGCAGCTGGAAGAACAACGATGCCTGGAACTATAGGTTGAAAACACCTTTGAGACATGGTTGTAACCAGAACAAAGAGGCTCGGGGACTGTTATTCAAATAAAAAGATCTGGAGAGATCTGAAAGAAAAGACCATGTATATGACTATTTCTGAATAAGTTGTTCTAAAATATGTATTTCTATCATATGGAAGAATGTCATTTTATCTTCTATGTCTGTAATATTGCTTCTTCTAAATCCAGAAGGGCTAGGTAGAGTGATTCTGGTGTAAGATGGTGTATATAAAATCTACTGGTGTTCTAGCTTAAAATAAATGTGTAATAGTATTTTAAATTACCTGTATATAACATCAGTGTTCACATTTTCTGCCATCCACCTTCAAAACAGACATGGTATATCCTCTGAAGTGCAAGGAATCACAAACTGCTGAGTATATAATGATCTCAACATGAATGTGCTTGTAGCAGCAAAACCAGTTTCTACAGGGAGACGGAGATTCTGTAGGTGCTGCCATTGAATATTTTAATTTTCATGCAATTGCTAACTTGGGAGTCTCCCCACCCTCTGGTTGCTTGCTGAAAACAGATGTCACATGATACTCAAGGCACTTAGTTGATTTTTTAACTTCTATTTCAAGATCTCTCCCCTAGTTCAAGTCTGGGCCGAAAGGTAATGAAAAACCATATCTTTTCAGATTTAGGAAATTAGTCTGCTTTTTCTTCCACTATGGAAGCTGCTTTCTGTGTGACTTCTTCACACATCTCTGTGTTTAGGTTCTAGAAATATGAGGCACAATTTAATTCCTATTCTCTTTTGGTGACAATACCACTTGTAAGCTGTGATGGTCATGCCTTTTCTGGAGTCACTGAAAGAGCAAGGCTTGTTATGTGAGTCTTCACTGATGGTGGTACTGTATCCACACACATGCTTGTGTTTGTATTTCTTCCCTTAAGCCTTGGAAGTGCTAATGGGAAGCTAAAGTGGTGTGCCTTAGCCAAGAGTATAAACTACAAAGATTTTGCATTCTAAGTAAGAAAGAAGAAGTAAAGAAAGCAGTGGGTGAAAGGAAGCACTGGTAGCCCAATTTGATAGATGACAGTCAATTTGAGAAGACATAAAGTTTTAAGAGGTACATATGCATGGCAAGACCTTCAGACGTAGGTAAACTATTTAAATTCTTGAACTATTACTGAATAAGTTTCCTGCGGGTAGAGTCAAGTTCCAAGACACAGTCCCTCTACATCCCTAACTGGAAGTCAGGTCTGAGGCAGGTTAAAATAAGAACACATCTCTTGTACCTGTGACAAACAGAAGCTTAATACAGTAACTGGCTTTGGAGACTGCTATTTGGTGCTGAGACTGGCTTGTTCTGTACAGCAAATACTCCAGCTGGTTAATTCTCTCCAGTTGCACTAAGCCACATCTTTTGCAGGACACACCATTCTCTTCCTGGAGAAGACCCAGTATCTTCCCTCTGAAAGCTTTAGCAAGCTACAGTTTTGTTATTAGAAAACATCTGGGCCTGTGTGTATTACAGCATTGTTGCTATAGGGTAGCTAGTCAAATCAATACACAGTCAAAAGGAAATCAGCAAAAGTATTTTTTGACTGTTTTTATGTATATTGAGTTCAGGTATGAATCTTTCCAGGTTCAAAGATGGAAATTCCCAGGCACTCTGCAATCCTTTGAAACTCTCAGCTTTCAACTCTTTGTCTTATTAATTCTTTTGTCTTATCATTTTTTCTTGCCTCCCTATGTCCTATAGGTACTGGGTATTAGCTCCAGCCACAGCTCTACGACTGTGGGTCAGTCTGATTGCCTTGACACCTTGCAAGTAGTCAGTGGGAGAGCCTGTCTGCCTCTTTGCAGCAGGCTCTGCTACCTCTGCACCACACCACCCATGAGTTCTGTTTCCCAGGGTGGCACCAACTCACTTGTCTTATATTTAGCTACTACCAGTCTCATGATGTTTCAGAATATCCTCAGGTGAATTTACTAACTCCTCTGTCAAACCTATGAGTCAAGCCAGACAGCTCCTACTGTCTCACATATTTAACAGGGTTAGTCCTCAACAGTCTTTTTCAATCAGAAAACCCTGTGTATTAGATGAGACAATGGCATGTAACTTAACCCATCAGCTCACGAGCTTTTCTCAACCAAACAGCCAATAAGCCTCCAACAACCAAGGGAGAGAAATAAATGTTCCCAACAAAGCTGCAATACTGTACACTGCAAAGAGAAAGTGGATTATGAGGCCTCTCCTTTAGCAAGATCTCAGGACACAGGACAGACAGCCAAAAATTGAGAACTACTTTCTTATAGCTGGAGTGCCTTCCAGAGACAGCTAGAGCTGGAAGAAGAGCTACAATCCCAATATGTTGTCAAGATGTATCAGGAAAGACTGTGAGATTTCTGTCTAGTTTCCATTATGTTGCCACTGTCTTCTCTGGCCACAACTCTGTAATCTCAGATCTCATCACAGAGATATGGGTAAAGATAGTGAGCAACTTATCATGAAAGTGCTGGCTTGCATGTTGCCAGGGTCAAATATTCGCTTGGCTGAGCAATGTGGGCATCTAAGAGATCTGCTAAAAGGCAGCTGTGGCTGGGAAAGAGTTAACATTCAGCAGGAAACAAACCCATGAGAAGTAGGTGTAAAACTAAGATATGACATAGAAATATAGGAGGGTGAATTTCCTCTCTCCTGGATGTGAGTCCCAGCTCATTTGTTGTTTTTCCTTCAGCCATACCTTGTCTATTTGCCTGATCCTTCCACACAGCCATGAAGGAGGTGGGGGCTCATGAAAGGCAGGGTACACGAGGTACTGGAGAAGTGTAGTGAAGTGTCTGTAGAGCAAGACAGAGGATAAGACCGTTTCCCTCTTTGACAGCTAATCCCACTTGCTACCCCTCTCACTCCATGTACTCCTTAGGGAGCTGGCTGGTGTGTCTATATCCAGAATTGCATGAGCAGCTTTCTGAAAACCACTGTCCTGTTTCGTGTATGCATCACCAAACTCTGCTTTCATCACAGCCCACTTTCTTTGAAAGAGCTCTCAGTCCCTCCACCCCTCAGTGGAGACAATGATCTGCACTTTCCTCTGCTCATGCTCTCAAGATGTCTTCAGATTCCCAAATCTCTTCAGCTCCCACATAGAGCCTCTGAGGAGTCCTTCCTGGAAGCTCACACTGCTTATATGTTAACTCCTCTGACCTGGGTGCAAGGCATGTCTGCATTAATATGTGCTCATTAGTTTATTATTTGCTTTCCAGTTTCACCCATAGTCTTTAAAATTGTTCCTGAAAGATCTGGCATCTCCATTCCCTGTCTACCTTAATGGGGACTTCACCTGTGATGCTCAAAAATGCAAAAAACCCCTTATAAGACCCAGGCATGCTTTCACAATCATTCTGCCTGCCTGGAGGGGGTGTTAGGAAACATCTCAACTACAACACCCAAAGTGCCCTGTAAGAGAAAACAACTCCCCAGCTTTCTTAAATGTGTTAATAGGTCTACTAAAGCTGTAAAAGGGAAAAAGCTCAACAGGAAAGGTAGATGTGACCAGTTCCTTCCTTAGGCAGTTTCAATGACTTCAGCTCTGCCACTCTGAGCCAGCAAGGGCAATGGGGAAGGGAATTCAGGGGAAGTAAAGTGGGGCAATGAGCTGCACAATACAAGCACAACTTAAATGTTGCAGAACAAGACACAGGCCCAGGCAAGTCAGAGCATCACTCAGGCCTATGAACAGCAATTGGGTGTTGCCAAAGTCCAAAAGCAGCTGCAGGCAGGTCTGTAGTGGTCACAGAATGGCAACTCAAATTTCTTAATGGCAAAGAAGATGGTATTGAATTAATGAGTCTGAAATATTGTGAGAAAAAAATCAAGTATCCAGGACACTTTCAGAAAAGGAGTATACAGTTGCTACAACACTGAAAAGGTCTTTAGAACAGAGTGATAATCATTGAAAACTTCACACAGCATCTTGAGTTAAAGGAGAATATGGATTTTAGCTAAAAAAGAAAAACCTACAATAACCATTTGCCAAATACTTGTGGACTGCGCTTTAAGACTTACTTATATGAAGGCTCCACTAGACACCTTTGGACAAAGCTGATGTCTCTGGTAGTGCTAGCAACATATTAACAGATATTAAGATATTTCAGAAAAATATCTACATCAGCTCTAGTGATGTTGGCATTCCCTTGCAAACTCCTAAAAGGCAGACAAAGACAATTACATTATTTTCCCCAAGAAATGTGGTTTGTTTTTTTCTCTGGCTGTACAGGAGCTAGCTCACTACCAGGCACTTGCACACACAGAGTCCTGTGTCTCTGAATTGACTGTCTATTAAATAATTTCTAAATCATAATTTATATCTTATACTATTACAGAGCTCTCCAAAGCCATATTATCAATTGTCCATTGTCTGACATTTATGGGACAACTGATGTGTATGCATGAGTTACTTGGTACAGCCGAGTGCCCTCTAGCTTGTTAGCATCCTTCATCAGACCTCTGGAATCAGAATACCTGATTTCAATTTTGTTTCCTTGTATAAAGGGCACAGAAAAATGAAAAGGGCTTCAGTAGTATCAAAAGTGTTTCTTAACCACCTGGTGATGACCACCAACAGTCCCGCTGATAACTCAGAATCAGAATTCCACTTTGTTTCAAGGGACCTGTACTTTACTGAATCAAAACATAGACCCAAAGACTGAGACTTTGACCTTGCTTTGACATACTCAGTGCACCTGTAAAGGAAATAAATTTCCTTCAGATTTGCAAACCCAGAAGTAAGCACTCTGCATAGCTATTTGCTTAACTAATCCAGCCGAAGGAAAAATTTGCCTGAAGGAACATGTCAGCAGTTTGCTGAACAAAGGCTGCTTATGTTCCAGATGAATTTCCAGCCTTTTTCTGATTAAATCCCTGACAAATACTTCACAGACTAACTTCAGTTTGTGAAACAGGTTCTGACTATGATGGTTCATCATTATTTCAATTGTTAGATTCCCAGCTCTATGTAGGAGCTGAGAACATTCAGTACGTAATTGGACTTTCCTTTTCCACAAGTTTTGTGTTTATTTGACCACAAAATATTCGTTAAAGGTCACTTTCATAACCGCAATGAAAAAATCCTTGAATCTCATATAACTCAGGCTTACATGACAATGTTGTGGCCAAAATCATAATGGTGATTTGCTATTTTTGTTGCCACATGACAGATGCCAATCCAGCTGCTCTGTTCTCCCTTCCCTCCCCCAGTGCCACCAGAAGGAGATGAGAAATACAGAGGAGCTGAATATTGTAGGAAAAAAATCTGCTGTGAGCCAGATACTTTGGTCCCCCAAGTTTGCAGAGCACTGTGTGAGTGAGAGGTATCCAGATGCTGCCTTTGTATGAGCAGAACACAGCTGAAAAAGCAGCTCTGACCTCTCGTGCACTGGAATAATTCCTTTCTGTATATAAAAAGAAACAGCAAATGAGTCAGAAACGGGGAGAGAGAATATGGGAAAAGAACGGTCATATTTCAGACCAGGAAAAGGATGGGGATGGAACACAGTTCTGTAGACCCAAGCAGTTAGTCCAGCTGTCCCTGTCACTGCCACCACAGCAGCACAAGCTGAAATGGTTTCCTGCAGCACACAGCTAAAAGCCAGAAAAGCACCCTGAGAGCATCGGAGTGAACAGTAGAATTACACCCCGAAGTTCCTGTGAAAAGGAGCAAATCCTTAATCACTGCTTGTCAGTTATCCCAGCCTGCCTCACCCTTGCTTACTTAATGTTGCCTCAGAATTCTGGTAAGGAAATAAAAAAAAAAAAATATTCCTGTACTAACTACAAGTATCGTAGCACACCCAAATCTCAAGTATATATATATATCTTTTGCACTTGATTCTGTATATAATAAAATGTATTTGTATTTGTAAATGTTAAAATCTGGTTTTACTCACTCCTGAAGTTTGAAATGAAATATTTGTTTAAGTGTTTGTTGGGGGGTTTTTGTCATACATTCACACTGGCAAATGCTGAGCTGAGAACATTGGTTTGCCATCATCCGTATGGTCACAAAGTGCTGAGTTTTGCACAAAATAACTTTTTGCTTCAAAGTTTCTCAGATCTGAGTTGTTTGCACAGGTTTGCTATTCTAGGGTTGCTCACAAGTGCTGAACTATAGAAATGTTTGTTATTACATTAAAGACTCCAAGTGCCAGAAGGTTACTTGGGGGGGTTTTGTTGGTTTTGGTTGGTTTGTTGTTAGGGTTTTTTTAGGTATCAGTTGTACTGAAAAAAATCCAACAATTAACCAAACCCTCAAACCTGCATTAAAGCTAATGCCTTAATTAATCATCTGTTTCATTTCCCCACTTCCTTGTGGCAAGCATAAAAATTGTAAAACCAAGTTATGCCATTTCCATCTAAACTGTTAGGCAGGATAAAAGAGTGGAATTACAACCACTATATGTTAAGTCTTCAATGAACAATTTTTTAAACTATCTACAATTAACTACATAAAAATCTTAGAAGTGATAGTATTCATAAATATATATATAAATAAATCTTAGAAGTGATAGTATTCTTTTTCTGATGAAAAAATATATCTCAGTTGTGTCTCAACTGCAGGTGTATTCCACTCCCATTTGCACTGTGTAAACAAAGTAGCTTCATTTAATTAAATCCTGTGGTATCCTGAAGACCATACTTTGCCAGTCAATTAAAAGAGCTGAAAATTATAGAACAGATGCAAGCGAGTATCATATTACTTTATGGAAAGGCTCTCATCCTGAAAAAAGGGAAGATCCAGCACCCTTTATGCACTGTTAGGCATGTCAACAAGCACAGTCTTTGCCTTCCTCATTTTTAACATCCTCCAAATAAAATGAGAAACAGAACATGAATATACAGATGAGAAGCTTCATTTTGGATCTTTTGAACATAAGAGATACTAATAGAGGCAACAGTTTTTACAGAACTGTGTGCTCTGGCCCTAAGGCATTTCAGTGCAACTTGGGCATTTAAATCCCCAAGTACATATTAAAATATCACATTTAAATAAGAAAAAAGCAGGCTAAGAATGATTTACCTCAAGGGTAATTACATAAAGCAGTACAGTTAGAACTGACATAAAAGAAGTAGAGTGCTTCTATGGCAAAGTTCTTGGAATTCCTCTATAAAATTTCAAAATATTTTGAAAAAGAGGATTCGAAAGGATTGCTTCTTAATGGACAGATATCTGCCTGTGGAGAAGCCCTGCCTTATACATGGACATGAGCTCTCAAAGGGATATTTTAGAATTATGAATGCTGAGTTGGTCCCTTCTAATATAAGCAAAGGCTATGGTCCTATCTCATAGCAAAGCTTGTCTTAGAATATAGAATTTTATTTTTTTCTTTAGAAGTATTTAATAACTTTGCATTACTCAAAACTCCAAGAACTGAGGCTTTTCCAAATAAAGATGATGTAGTACTAACACCGTCAACAAGAAATTGCTGTCTCTATGCTGTTTTCAATTACTGTACAGTTGGAATTAATTATTATGACATCTGGTTGGTCCAATCTGTGAGATTCACTGAGTTCACTGTCTGGCAATTTGGTGGTCAAGCTCAGAGCAGCCAGCCTGTGAATGGGCACCACACCATATCATTCACCCTTTGACCGGTTTTGCAGCTAAGCTCTTTCTTTGCCACTGTCTCTTTTCAGTAATCCTCTTCCTACTGGCCAGTCTCATCTCTTTTCATGGGCTGTGCAGCTTCTGGGACATTGCTGTTCAGTGCATACATTCTCACTATATGTTTCCACATTGCTCTTTTTCATTTAACATTTTCATGGAATGATGCTTGAAATATTGTGGTCTTTCTGCAGCGTTTGTGAAACACATTTCACCCAATTCCTAGTGGGAAGTGAGCCTGGATATAAGTAAACAGAATGTAACCAACCCTTCTATCAATCTCATAGTTTACATCAAACTTCTACCAACTCCAAACATATGTCTGCAGCTGACAAAGTGTTTGTCCATCATTTTAGAAATATTTACAAGAGGAAGTGATGGGTCAGGGAGAAAGCGATCTGCAGATAAAGACAGTTGATAGTTGACATTTAGATAGTTGACCTAGGACAGTCCCTCCCTCACTGCACGGTAACACTAAGAAAAGCTCAGGAGAAGAACAGCTGGTTGAACTGCAACTGCACAACCTGCCTGACAGCCCCCTCTGGCTGTGTTCATAACTGTGCTTAACTTTGAAAGCATAAGATAACACTAGCTACTGTTGCTGATAGAGCACTGGTCATTATGCTCAGGACTGCAAAGATTCTGTTACTGCTGGTGGGACTCTCTGCTTTTAAGTTCATATGGCATCTCATGTAACTTCAGCCTGTGGGGCAACTTGTGAGGACAGGCTGTGTGTTCTTACCAGTACCCGCCATGCAGGGCCATGTCCCTCCCTTTGGTGCAGTGAAGCCAACAGTCAGAGTGTACCCTCTCCTTGTGGCAGAGGGAAATCTGACCCCATTGTTACAATCCCGTGCACCACAACTAGGTCAGTGACTCATATTGTGACTCACTGTGGTGCCTGGTGACTATAAGCACTCCAGTGGATGCCTGTTCTTGAAAAACATTGCTGCAGAGGCCAGCACTTCACAAAACATAGTTATATGAAGTTGGTAGTATTGAACTTTAAATGCAATGTACAAAAAAATACCCCAAATCCATAGAAAAGCAGATTCATTCCTCTCAGCTCATTCTTTGGCTCTACTGACCAATGCCCTAGAGAGAAAGACAAGACACTAGTTCAAATCTGCAATCTTCAGTTGGCAAGGGTTTGCATCCTTACTTTATCATGACATGGCATTACCCTGCTGTAATATAGTGTATCATATATTGCATCAAGCAGGACCCTGATAATGACCACAGGAAGCAAAATTCTCACCTCAAAGGCTTTAAAGAAAGATTTTGCTTAAATTACTGACATTTTCAAAATACAATATTTTGTGGGTCCTATGATTCCCTATCTGAAGCCATGCTTCACACCTTTTTCCAATGATCAGGAAGGTAAACAAATAGAACTGAGATGTTCCACTGCTTCGAAACACCAAGGAACTTTGAAGCAATAAGGCAACCGTAGAAAGTCTTGCCATGAAGTTATGAAATTTGGCAATACTGACAAACTGGAGGGTGACTTGCTGCTCCCTTATAATTAGCTCATAGGAGCGTCCAGCCAGGCGAGGAGGCCGAGTTACTGCACAGACTCCTTTGGGTCCACTTTGTGACATGGTGTCTGTGTAACAACTCAAATGTTTCCATGATTTTATTAAACATGATGACCCAGCATGAAGTCAGAATTCCTGGGTTTTTTGCTTTCTTTATCGCAATTTGGAGGTGGGTGTGCAACATTGCTGGGCAGGTAATTTTAGGAATTCTCCAAATTCTGTATATTCAGCTTCAGGAGAAAGGAGTGGCTTGCATAACTTGATTGTGACTCCTTTACCTGGTTTGGGATCAGCACCTCTGACTTTCCTATGCAAGTAAGAACTGTGACGTGTTCAGAAGTAAAGACCAAATAAAGGCATTCTGAGCAATGTGGTGAAGTTCTGATCCGCCAGCTGCAGTCCTGACAGCTGCCCTCAAACTCTGCTAGTCAAATCCTTGGACTTTCAAACTTGTGACAGACACATCACTTCCCCTGCAGACCACTTCCACTTATTAACAACAGGAAATGGTGTCTGAGAGAGACACGTGATTTGCCTGGAGCGCCAGCTTGGGTAGCCTGTAGGAAGGAACACTTCCTCTTCACATCAGAGCTCTTCAATACCGTGCTCTGCCATGCCAGTTGTTCTCTGTTTTGACCACTGTACCTCCTTCCCACTGCAAATAAGCAGCACTGAGACAGGTCCATCGTTGTAACTTTCACTTGAGAAACAAAAAACCAAAGCCCTCCAAACCATTAAAATGCAACATATATATCTGTATCTCCTTTGGAGCTACACTGAACTTGCTGGTATTTGTCAGTAACAGGTTCTTTATTAGTGTGCCCTCCACTCCACTGTCACCAAGGGGCTATGGCAACGTTAACCCATCTCTGCAGCAGGGCTGTTGCAATGTCTGCACAACGTGAATTCCTCTCAGCAACACAGTGATGTCAGAACCAACAATGACCAAACAGTGCCTGGACAACGGTTTGGATGACAAAACTTAGGTCAAGCAAATTTGGCATATTCTCTTGCTAAACGTAACAGACTCGTTTGTACGAGGGAGGACACACGGTCCCCTAAAGGGCACGTTCCCTAAGCCTTATCCCAAAGCTCTTTACTAACAGTGAAATAACAAAACAATTATTTAGAAGCACCACCTACAATACCACTTGTGGCCTAATGTTACGTCTGACAGCTGCATTGCTATTACAATGGCTTGTTTTTACTGACTGGGTTTTCTTGGCCAAGGTGTGATTCAAGCCATAGGGAAAGGAAAAATTCTAAAAACTCTGAAATGCTGCCAGCTCTTTCCGTAAAAATATGTTCTCATGGGATGGGGAGGGGGTTCAGATGTGTAGTGATTTGACTTCTTCCTCCCCATTTCTGTGAAAAGAAGTGACAGTCTGTGACTAAGGAGATCAAGAAACAGAAAATGTCCAGATGACAATGAAAAGATGGTGGGGCAATATTTGGAAGTAAGTCATTGATGATACAATGTCTGTTCTCAAAAGAATGGGTGGCTGGAAAGTGACAAGTGGTTTTTAGAACCACTTGAATAAAAAACTTGAACATGGACATAAACATAAGGCAGAAAAATTTTACCCATTCTTCATTAAGCTGTTTTTGCTTAGCTATCATGAGTGTGAGAAGAAATATGGAAGACGGCAACAAAAATTTCCCCAAATACAAACCCTCTGCACTACATATGTTGCTCACTACATTGCAGCCACTCCACAATAAATTACTTTTACCTGAATGTCTGGCTGTCCTAATGTCAGTGAAGTGCTGGTACTTCATCTGTTGCAGCATCAGCAGCCCAGCTCCATGGTATTTATGTTCAGGAGTTCTGACAACTTTATCCTCTAGATTTGCATGGCTGAGTGGGCAAACTGCTAAAATTAAACAAATTGTTTCCACTCTACCACAGGTGATATGTGATAAACAAGAATTCAAGGAGAAATTTCTAAAACTGCCAGGGTTACACAGTATCATGTATAAACACTACAGATTTTTTTTTTTTCAATTAGAACACTCTAAATGCATAAACTGTTTCAGAAATACATTTAAGCAGATTTTTCATTTCCAGCACATATGACTTATAGGCAGGTCTGAAAAGACATGATTTCTTGAATCAAGATAATATGTATTTTATCTACACAGTGCATTCCTACCATACTGATTTGATTACAAAATAATCTCAAATTTAACATTATGTTTCATTCTGGAAGGTGAAAGAGAATAGTGATGAACTTTTCTCCATCTTTAGTGATAGGGAAAACAAGAAGTAAGTATAAGATGCAGAAGCTGAGGATCAGTACAAACACTGCATTAATAAGGAAAAAGCTCTTAAAGAAGTGAGCTGGGGAGGTTTTAAGTCCCATTCACCAGAGATTTGAACACAAATATGTCTCAGGAATTTATAACTAATACTACCTCAGTGAGGAGATTATATTACTTCTCAAAGCTCCCTTTCATTTTCACATTTTTGGATCATTTTAGTCATACAGGGGAATATAAGAACAGAAGTATTATAACTTCCCTGAGCTGAGAGAGACTAAAAAGAGGAAAGAGGGAACACAGATCACTGGATTTCAGTTTCTCTCCTATAAGAGAAATCCCCACTATGCACACAGCACTACACAAGTTGAGATGCATTTCCAAAACTCTCAGGGAAATTCCCAGCTTCCTCCTCCTTTTTATACATTATAAATTAAGTGTTAAGACTGAGTACTTAATGGTACTGAACATCAGATGAACTATGGTAATAATGCTAAATAGTCTCACAATTTTTACAGGGATTATGGATAGAGAATGTGAGACTGCCAAGGACACACATTCCTTGGTGGTACCTGTACACTGATGAAAGGATCCGTGACTCCTCTGTGTCAACATTTATAACCCAGTCTGCCCACCATGCAGAGAAGAGTCATCACAGCAGTGACAATCTAAAGCCATACCTAAATTTCACTTTGGGCAGGGAGGCTGCTCTCTGCATTCTTTTTCTCAGTCCTGGAGAGCACAGCCTCTTCAGGCAGGCCTGCGTGGTAGACAAGTAGATTTCTTATCCTGGCACACTAAATGTTCTTCAGAGCAAACCAGAGGAACCTGTTTTTTGGTTTTTAATTGCCATAGAGTTGATATGGGTTGGGGTTTCACTGGGTGGGGTTTTAAAAATTAGTTTGCCCTTGACCCAGGGCTGTTCAATATTTCCAAAACAGCAAGAAGGGTGGAATAGACATAATCATTATTGAACTTGCAGGGCTCAAATACTGATGAAGATCAGGTTAGAATTTTGGCAATTTTGGCAAACTCGAAAAAAACCTTAAAACACCCATAAATCTCTTTTGGCAAATACAAAAGAATGAGCTTTAATGACAAGATGGCAATGGTTGGGATACTACTGTCTCAGTAGCAGATCTGTGAGAATAGATCTCAGGGTTATAATCATTCACAGAGTCAACAGCATTATGGTGCTGGGAAAGAAGCAGGCATGGTACTGAAGTGCCCACATCTGAGTATGGCCCGGACAACACATGAAATAATCCTGCTTCACTCTCCACCCTGGCACTTATAAAGCCTCAGCTGAAACACTGAGAGTGGTTCTAAGTGCCAAGGAAGGCACAGACCAGCAAGAGACAAAAGGAACCCAACTAATGCATTTAAGGTTCAGGAAACACTGCATGTGAGCAGAGACCAGACACATTGCATCAGTCACAGGTACAGGCAGGACAGGGGGTGCCAGAGAAGTCTTAGAACACATGAGGAGTGTAGAAATAAAATGTTTAAATGGCTGTGGTAGACAGGATAAGAACTGATGGATTTCATTTGCAGTGACTGTAATCCAAGTTTTCATTAGAATAAATTGATGAGGAGCACACACTGTCTCTATTATCACTGGTTTTTTTAAAGGAGGTGAACAATGTCACAGCAGAGTGACCCTGCCATTGGACAGAGTGATGAACTTAATCATATTCCTTTGAATATGATTTCATTTATAATGTAATGAACAAAAGAGTAACACAGGACACTGTATTGTAGATGGCTCATTCCTGAGCTTCAGACTACAAAAGAAAACTAATCTAAAAAATTATGTCTCAGGCGACATCATTCTCACAAGACCATGTGGATGTGAATGTTACCAATTCCTGTTATGATATGTAGCAACATAAAAATACTAACATGGGAAAAAAGAACCTCAAGCAAACCATCCTCTTCCTCTTTAATCTTTAACACAAGTTCTTTCTGTCCAACAGTAAAAAAAAAAATCCTCTGGTTTATGCCTATTATGGAAATGGAAAAGTCTTTGACACAGTAACTGCAAATCTTTCTAACAAACATTACTCCTTTCAGAAGTTAATTCCTTGCATAATAATCTATTACACAGCCTCAAGCCTTGGTGAGACACACTGCCTTCAGGTACCTAGGAATTAGTTAATCTTTTTAATTTGCTGTGACTGAAGGCTTATCTCATTTTCCTATGCCTCAGTCCCTATTTCCTTGGAATACTGAAGGCTAAAACAGTGACTAGCAAAGAAAAGTCACTAAACAGATCCACCACAATATACTCAAAACAGTCCTTTTCTTGTCAATACATAAAAAAACAGGGAATAGGCTCGATAGTACATTGGCTAGAATGCATATCAGCTACTCCTATTACATGCAGCTTTTTAAATTAAAAATATTTTATCAGCATTTTATTATGGTATTATTTTGAAGATGCCTCCACTAGTCACAGAATCTCAAAAAGTTCTGATAACCAGGAAAAGCACCACTCCTCACTTTCTTTCATTTAGGAAAAATGGCTGTTACAATTCCTAAAAGATCTTCGACGACTTGCATAAGGTAAGAGATATTTAGATTCAATAAACACATTTTCACATGAGAACATCTGAAATTAAAGATCCATTTTCACAGTTGGAAATATTACTATAATGAAGGTCTTTATGAGGGCATTCCTATGCTGGTTGAGGATTCAAAATAAGAAAGAAATAAAGTACATATAAGTCTCATTCAGATTCAGGGTTCGAGATACTGGGATCAAAGGATTGAACCTCATTAAATTATTACAATCTTGCAAAGAGCATGCTGCAGGAGAAAAGGAAACTAATATTCCCACCATCTGCTAAGAAACTGGATTTACACAGTGCAAGCACTACAAGGAGTAGGAGAACTTGGATTCTGACAGGGAACATGGACGTAATCCTGCAGCCCGGGATCTCTTGAGTGCTTGGCTGGACAAGAGAGACAACCAGAACAGGGTTTTTACTGCCTAGAAAAATCTGTCTGACAGTTACACTTTATTCAGTTTGAAGACAGCTGTAAGACATAAATTACTGGTGTGGTAACATGATGACCTTTGCTCACCTTTCTGCTTCTGAAATAACCACTCTGAATGAACTTTCCTGTTCGCCTCTTCAGATCAAAGAAAGCTTGTTAACATACAAGATATTTCAAACATATGCTATGTACTTAAATGCAAGGATATTATTAGACATATTGCCAAATAGGAACGGTTTTCTAGACAAGGCCTCCAAAGTAATAAAACACAGAAATCCAGAGGTTGCAGAGGACAGACTTAGCAACCTCACTTCTGAAAACAGTGCCAGGAACAACACTGGGGATATTGACTCATGGAGAGCTGTTTAAAATCCCAAGTAAACTACTGCACATCTGCATTATAACTTGGCGAAAAAACAGACTTGGAGATTTTATCATCTTTGATGAAACTCCCTAAAGTGACTCTTAGGCAATCTCAGATAACAAGTAACAGAGTTTAGGAAATGCAGGACTGCATTGGCTGATGTGTTGAAGATGAAGGCAGGCAACTCATAAGCATGCCAGCTTCAACCCAGTAGCCATTTGCACCTCTTGAGATTCACTAAACCCAAGTTTATTTGACAAAAACAAGTTGTGTCACCCATACAGAAGTTCAATCAGTGAAATTCAGATTTGTCTCAGAATTTAAGAGCACACCTTAACTTGTGACAGTTTATTCCCAAACACCCCTTTCAATGCAAAAGCCTTTCAGAATAGAGTTCTGCCTGAAACATCTATTTTTTCAGTATATTACCAGTATCTGAGAACAAAGGACATTACAGGGTGGTTTATCATATTAACTGTATAATGGCTATCACAAAAATCCCGTGCTTTTGCATTCAGCAAGAAGTCTATTACAGCCCAGTAAAGGAGAGACTGCACTGTAAATGGGTTTGGCTGTAACATTCTGAAGGCTTTTTGGTTCACAAATATTTCATGAGTCACTTCTGATTTCTTCAGATCCAGCCACTGGGCCATATAAACATATCATAATATTTTCACAAGTACCCAAAAATTATTTGAATGAGATCTCACAAACAATTGTGCTTCTATGTGTTACAATATTTGCAATGTTGATTCAACAAACTCCATTTGTCCTCTTCAACACATTTTTTTTCTCTAGCATATTGTGATAATAATAAATGTACATTAGTAAATACCTGAATTAATTGCACTCAAGATGGTTCAAACTACCACACTATATTTAATATAGTAAAGAAAAGTCCTGCATGATCAATATTATTGAGCTTTTAAAACTAGTAAAAAACTAATGTGACAGCCTTCTCCATAAACTCACAATTTATGGGAGGATTATTTTATTTCCTAGGTTAGGTTATGTCTCTGAACATGTCCCCAGATTATGCAGCTTTTCCATTAATTCCGCAAACAATTAACAGAAAAAGCAACAGCTGAAACCAAATCTCAGAGAAAGACTATTTCCATGACAGAACAAACCCATATAATCATGGTTTAGTTCCACATCAACGCTATGAGAATAACCATGTATGGGAGAAGAACAACAGAAGGCCCACAAAGCTATTTAGTTTTTTCCATTCCAAATACTTTTTTTTGTTCAAACCACGGCATCATTTAATTTCTTTAAGATATTAAAATTAAATTTTTAAAACATAAAACTATATAATCTGTTTCATATTCATTCCTCATTCTAGTGACATATTCAAAGAATTCTTAAATAAGAGAAGCAAGATTTACCCTTGCAAAATTTGTATTGCTTCAATCTCTGAGAACATCATCTTTCAATGTTCCCTCTATTTTAGCTACAGTTTCAAAAAACTGTTGAGAAGAAAGGCAAGGTTTTGTGGTACAGAATGCTGAAGAATTAATCTTGGAATATTTTTCAACACAAGAGCGGTTCTTACTAATACTGATCCTCTTCAGCAGCAATATTATTTGAAAGGCAGCATTGTTTTTAACATTCCTGTACTTCATATGGAAGTTCATTCAGAAGTTTCAGATGCTGCTCACCTCCTAACAGCACTGCTTCTTTCTGAACTACTACTTTGATCAGGAACCCCTCTTTTTATATCTTATTTTTTTAGTATATACTACAAGGAGAAAGCCTGTCTAAGACAGGTGTATCTTCAAAATTAACAGAGAAGATGGACACACCATGTTGGTTTGCAGTCACAGAAACTGTCTAAATATCCTAATGTGTTTCCTAACATCTCATGATCCACTAGGCTCGAATCAATCATGGGCTTGTCTTTTCCAGTAAACTTATGGTGTCACGTGATTCTTTTGTCTGATTTTATAGAATCAGACACTTTCTGAATTATTTGTAATATCTTCCCTCTTAACTCCTGTCAAAATGTATATTTCAGTTTACTGATTTCATCCATTCTGTGTGGCTTTAGTGGCTTTTCAAACCTCACCATGCAGTCAAAATAATTCTTTGGAACTGAATGGAGCAAATGTTTTTTTCAAACTTCTGTATTTTGCTCCAATTCCATTTAAAGGAATTTAAATTAATTGAAATCTAGCACATATGGATACAAGATCAAACACCATCCATCATACCAGTGCAATGCCTCTTTGAAACAGCACAAGTGTCAAATAAATTGGGCTTCAACACCATAAAAGTGGGGTATCAAAAAGGGCAGGCCAGATGGAAAACACCTGAAACAAAATCACAAGGTTCATAAAGGAATGTGGATATATCAGTCAAGAACTGAGGTGTAAATTCAAAGGAAAGACAAAATGCAGTTTGGCTGGTGGTTAACAGCCATTAACAAACTGCAAACAACAGACAGAGAGACCTCAATGTACGGTATGCAGGATCTGTGCAGAGGAAATGAATAAAGATGACCCTACAAGGCTGACAGTCGTGTTCAGTCTTAGGTGGCACTTAAGTCACATCCTACTTTGTTTGGAAACACAGCCCACAGTTATGTAAAGCAAGGCAGACTTAGCGTCAAGTCATGATTGCATAAACTTATTTACAATAGCGTAAATAAAGGAAGCGGCGTGAAAAATATGTTGAAAATCTGAGTGATTCTGTTCTCTTGCTCATGCTATTGCAATCTCTTCACTCCTGTGGTGATCAGCAAAGTCACATGGGGACAGATATGTCTAAAAATTGTACCTTGCCATCAAAAATACTGAATATGCAAAGAAAGTTTATTTCTATGTTGCAGGCATCTGGCCTATACTCTTCTGTGGACTCAAATTCAGGTAAGGTGACACCTGAGAAGAAGCAATATGGTATGTTTTCTAGGGACATACACTAACCTGCTTCAGGAGAGCTGTGCTGTTTCCTGTATATTTGAAATGTCAAGAAGTACATCAAAGGGGAACCTTATTCTTCAGATCTTGTGTTTGGTAAAACTAAATCAATTAATATTTCACTCTTCTAAGACTTGGATTTTGAATTCTTTGATAATTGGATGGAAAACTTAGTCAGTGCTTGCTCTGGCAGCAGTACTATCAGAAGAGGCACATCTCTTGATTTTTATTATCACTGCCCACTTGGGGAAGGTTGCATACTAAGCTGTACTTGCATGATACTATATCCAATTTTCTTTTCCAGATCTGACATATCATGAAGTCGATTGGTAAAACAGGCACTTTAGGATCTGATTTACATGTCTCTTGACATCAATAGAAACGCTGGTACTAAAAGACACTGCACAGCAGACACTCACTACACATGTAGATATCTATGAAACATCAAAAGAAATTCATGCAGGGACATCATCTAAATACCATTTTAAGAGTTTTTTTCCCCAGTTCATATTACTGAATTTCAGAAATTAATTCTGCATCTTTTATATATGATAAATTCAAATGTAGATTTTAAGGTATGCATTTAAGAACAAAAACCCTTGAAAGATTTTGCGTAGGTAAACCTCACACAGCTGTGTGGCTGCAAGTGTCAGATTCTATTTGTGCATGTCAGCAAAAACAAAATAATCCTATAGATTAACTCCTGACAAGGCCAGTAAAGCACACAGGCTTTCAAAATTGTTGAAGAGAAGAGACAAGTCCGTTGCATGGGCAGAACACAGCTCCAAGCAATACAGGAATTCATAACGTTCAAGTCTGTCAGTAAGAACCTTCCTGGGACATGAAATAAATGGTTTACATTTCATTAGCATTGATGGCTCTCAGAAGCCAAGGAGTTTTAACATTCATAAATCCTGTGTTGTTCTTGGTGAAGAAAAACTATGAAATCCACTAGTTTAAGAGCACCTGTTCATTACTCCTCCCTCAGATTTGCAAGAGGATCAGTATTCTGTGCAACCCAGGAATATATCTGTAAGATTTACAGATTTTAACTTTGCAAATTTTCAGATAAAAAGAAATTTTCAGGTTTCATTAGAAATCTTTACCAATGGCAAGCGAGTAGGAAATTTTATAATATTTCTATTCTAGTAGAAGTTTTTGTGCTGGTCTTACTATGCTAGAATTGGAAGAGGGTTAAGGATACTAACATATTTTATTTTGGTAAACAAAAATTATTATGTGCTTATTCTGCCAAGTACTCCAGATGAAAATTTCTATAATAAATTAGATCAGAGGCAGGGATTTTCTAAACAACACGAGAAAATGGTATTATAAATCTCACTGAACTCCAGCTCATTCAAGTCACTTGAAATAAGCATAAAGGATTAATACAAGAAGTGTGACAATTTTATCTTCTGAGCCTCTGTCTTTAACTCTATCATTTCCATACATGCTGAACAGTCTTTTGTGTGAAATATGTGGGATCTGTGAAATAGCAGACAGGGAGAAATGTAAAATTATCAGTATTGACCAATCCTGGTTCAAAGAAAATTAGTCCAGCTTTTGAGCTGGTAGGAATATTAATTGTTGGAAGGAAATCCTTACCAGCAGTGGAAGAAGGGGTATCCTTCTCAGCCAAACAGCAAATACAATATCTTATTACTTTCTCATATTAAAATTAACATCTCCAGAGAAGTGGAAGTCTGATTCAGAATTTCTGTGGATTTTTTAATGACTAAAAAAGGCAGGAAAAGTGATTGGTGATACAAAAAGTATCTACTTTTCATGTTCCTGTGGCATGGACAGGATACATAGATAGAATAATGGACAGCAGAACACTGAAAGAAAAGGGCAGTGGGCTTTATGTGAGAGGTAGCAGGATAGCTGGCAGTGTGTGCCTGCAGCCCAGAAAGCCAATTGTATCCTGGGCTGCATCCAAAGCAGTGTGGCCAGCAGGGCAAGGGAGGGGATTCTGCCCCTCTGCTCTGCTCTGGTGAGACCCCACCTGGGGCACTGCATCCAGCTCGGGGGCCTCGGCAGAGGAGGAACACTGACCTGTCGGAGTGAGCCCAGAGGAGGATCACCAAGATGATTAGAGGGATGGAGCACCTCTCCAACGAGGAAAGGCTGAGAGAATTGGGATTGTTTAGCCTAGAAAAGACAAGGTTTTGGGGTAACCTAATCACAGCCTTCTAGTACCTGAAGGGAGCCTGCAAGAAGGATAAAGACTTTTTACAAGGATGTGTAGTGTCAGTTTGACAGGAATGGCTTCAAACTGAGAATAGATTTAGATAGATGTCAGGAAGAATTCTTTACTGGTCAGGCACTGGTACAGGTTGCCCAGAGAAGCTGTGGATGCCTCAGCCCTGGTAGTGTTCAAGACCAGATTGGATGGGGCTCTGATTGACCTGGTCTAGTGGAAGGTGTCCCTGCCCATGGCAGGGGGGTTGGAACTAAATGATCTTTTAGGTCCCTTCCAACCCAAACCATTCTATGGTTCTATGATTTAATGAGTACCAGAAGCAAGCAGTTCATTGTGGAAGAAGAGCAAGCACTATTTTGACCAGTGAGGAAAGCAGATAGCATAATTTCAAATTATATTTAACTTCATTCTGACAAAATCATAAAGATTCTAAAAGTTAGTACTCAACCTCCATGGACCAAAATGTCTGAACATTTATTCAAACTTCAGAATGATGTTAGTTTTATTAAAATTAAACTACTTTCTCCCAGTAGGCCCCCAACATACCTCTCTACTCTTTGTAGCAGGCACTAGCATCTCCATTGTACCTCTGCTTGTCCCAGTATGACATATTTGCTTTTTCCCTCATACCTCTCTTAATCCCTATTGACTTTGAGTAGTCTTTTTGCATCTAGAGTAGAGGTAAAATCCTCAATTTATACCTCCTAATTATCCTTGTATTACCCTTGTGAGGTGCCTGGGGAAGTATGTTTCCTTCTCAAAGAAAAACATTGGAATTCATTTAATATTTCCTATTATTATCAAATTACTTATGCCCTTAAGGCATGAAAATGTGCAATCTTAAGTCATCTACACTTTGAGGGCAAGAGAAAAACTAGCAGATCCTTAAACATTTCTCCTTCCCTTGCAAGACCTACCAAAATGAAAATGAGTGACTGACGGCAAAAGAATTGTTGAAATCTTTCCATCCCTTTGGACACTTGGCATGTAAGAGATCTTCATTAAATTAACTTTGTAGAGGTTTAAAGGTATAATGAGAGACATTCATGGGCAGAAAAAGGTTCTTTACCCATCTCTCCAGCTCAGGGGCAGGAATTCTACAGAAATTCTACAGAAATTCTACAGGAATTCTACAGAAATTCTACAGAAGTTTGGGGGATTTTGCTGCTGATTCACAACATCCATAAACCAGCGCATGAAGACACGTAATTTTCTTAAAACATGGGCCTTGCTTACTCTAACATCTGTGTTCCATGAAATTCCTTATTCTAAATAGTTGAAATTACAGATTTGTTCTTCATTTCACAGTAATCAGATCAAGACTGTCATCGTTACCAGCTGCTGGTAATTTTGTCTTCCACACAAGAAGCTGTTTTTCCTAACAAGGCTCTTATTTTAAGACACTTCAACTTAAATTGAACAATATTTTGCTTGAAAAACACAGAATCTGTAAAATATCTGACTGGGAAGAGGATAAAATTATCAGTACTGACTGATCATAGTTCAAAGAACAGTAGTCCAGCCTTTCATCTGGTGGAGAAGTTAATGACAGGAATTGAGAAGTGATGGTCAGTAATACTGCCCAAGCTGGGGAGCAGCACATGGGAATGCTCCTGTTAACTATGCATATTTTTTTTTAAAGTCTGAAGTTTCATTTCCCAAGTGTCATGCTCTCTAAAGAACTAGCATATAAATATATTTTTGGCAGCCAGTAAACATTCCAGCTGGAAATGCCAATACCATGTAGCAGTGGAAAATAAACAACTCTTGTTTTAACTCAGTTAATAATATTAACTCGGTTAATATAATGGACAATCAAACATAAATCTCTGATCTCCACAGAAATTACCACCATATCATACCATAGCAAAGATTGTTTCTGATAGATATGTCACCTTTAAGATTGAAGATCACAATTTGTCAATATTTCAATGCACCTCTCCTGATATCTATTAGGTAGGCAGATGTCTATGAGCAATATTAATTTTAAGAGTACAGAGATTCACAGGAATTGACTTGGGAATTGAGCTTATGGAAATGATTTGGGGAATCTTTATTTTACTTCCATTGATTCCTCTTTCTACATTTCAATTTTATGACCTTGCTCTGCCAGCTGAACTTTCCATACCTTGGTTTCTCGTTTGCTTTCCTACCAAATAACGGTGTATTGGTTGAATTGTGAATTTTTTGAAAGCACAACTTTCTGTGCATTTATAAAATGCTTAAAACAACAAAATCCTATTCTGTCATAGGCTTTTGAAGGACCAACAAAAGAAAATCTGTGTAGATTGTAATAGCTTTCAAAAAATACCTGAGAAAAAAGAAAAGGTTTGGGGTGATCAACTTAAGATACTGATGTCAGCTTCCAACAAGTGTCAACTCAAAAAAAGTCTTTAAAAGGGGTGAACTGAAGCACCCATTTAAAAAAACTCAACACTGTAATGTACTCAAGGAAATTCCATATGCTTCATGGACTTGAATCACCTGTTAGCATGGCACATGAGTGCTTTTTTATTCTAAATATAGAACACACATATCGAGGTCCTTTATTTAATCTTAAAAATTGCTCCACACCCAAACTCAACTAATCTACCACGAATGACCCAGAACTCCTCTGACTGCATTAGAGACAGCTGGCATGCGAGGAAATGCAATGTCCCAAGTGCTGTGGGAGAGCTGTATACTTTGGCCTGACAGGCCACTTTATTTCAAACTTCATGGATAAACAAATCTGTTCCAATTAGTAAGTACTAAGGATTCCTGTGATAGTTTGATTTTGCAAACTGGAACACATTAAATGCCACGAAAGAATGTGCAGTATGCAGCAACATGAAAATACAAATATTTACAATTTTTTTAAATTACAAGGCCAAAGTTTTCAAGGAAAGGCTCATATAGGAGTCAGAGAAATAGGAGCATCTCAAAAGATCTTAATTTCAAAGGAATTTGTTGTTATTAATTTTTTCAAAACTACTCTGTCCCTAGAACAGGAGGCTACTTTTCTTAATATTTTCTGAAAGACAGAAATAATAGTTGAGGGGATTTACCACTGTGGAGCCATTAAAAATGAAAATAATGAAACCAAAATCATCATGCACAGTCACACACACTGCCCTGAAGGCACTTCAATGCTCACATGATTTCACTAAAGATATCTGTAAGTAGAGCCCTGGAATGGAACTCAACACCTAAATTTGCACCTTGTTTTCCCACTAACCTATAAACAATGTAATTTAAACTTTTGGTGCCTCCTACTGCAGCTAACCCACTTATTTACACCATTGGTGCATCCAGAATCCCAGATGCAATTTGCAGCTGGTATCCCCCACAAATGTAGTACGTTTGTCAGGGTTTTTAGTCCAGATCATGTGTTATGGAAATTTAACTTGGAGACTATTCAGGAGAACTTTAAAACTTTGCACGGAGGCTTTGTCTTTCAAAACCAACGCCACATTTCTGAGTGGGATTGGTTTTGATGCAGGTAAAAGTGCAGTTGCCTAGAGCAGGTGATTCTTAGGGCACAACTGGAAGTGAGTAATGACCAGAGCTGCAAGCAATCAAACGTGTGCCTGTGGTTGTCTTTAGAGGAAGGACCAGGGTGTGGGAGATGACAGCTCCAGCTGGCAGTGAGGGCAATACATCCCCTTAGCTATACCAGTCTCTACCATGGCTTTCCTTCCACCTTTCCCACACACTTGGGAGCAGCAAAAGCAGCAAGTTGGTCTCTTCTCCATATTTAAACTTCATATGCCTGTTTTAAGGATGCGAGTTTCATTTTTCTCTTCTTATTAAAAAGGGCAAAACAAGAGCTGACCTGCTAGCTAGGAAGCATTTCAATACTTTTTAAACTGCTTTTGCTAAATGAGAAAGGCAAATGAAATTCTAGTTTTACTTGTATTTTTAGTAGTAGAAATTTTTAACGGACTGATGGAAAACCTGTTTGAAACTTGGATGAGCTTCCTCCCAGTTCATCTCAGGTGGCTAAAAATGGTTGGCCATCTTCCTTACAAAAAAAAAAGAAGAATAAATGGAGCCCCTGTTGACCAAAACCACTAGAGAAAAGTATTTAGTGGCTGTGATTATTAGTGCTACTGTCTCCTTCTAAGTGTATTATTAAAATTAGAGCTCTTACTCTTACAGCTAATGATTCTGTAGAAGTAGCATACAACAGCACCATCATTACATTTCCTAATTGCATCACTGATACCTATGAATACAACTGTTCGAAGGTCACAAACTGTGACGTCAGTGGCAGCCTAAGGGTGTAGCTGGGGACATATTTTGACTCACTATTTGTAAATGATCAGTCTAATGACCAGTCCGAAACTGAGCCACTTCATCACAGTGGAACATGTTTACTATTTTTCTAGGTATTTTTCTTATTGTTTAAGTAACATTCATACCTTAGGAAGAAAAATGCAATGCTGCTTTCTTCCTGTATGCACTGAATAGTTTACTTTTAAAGCATAGTGTGACAAGCACAATATTTGGCAGTGCCACAGGATCTTCTCAAAATTGCTGTCAGCTGTCAAGATGGCACAGCCCTAGGCTATAGTGTTGCTCAAGGGAAAAAATAAGCAGGAACTTGCAGATATAACTGGCTCAGTTGCTTTTGAAACACCTGAAAGTTAAAAAGGTAAGCTGATTATATACTTTCAATCACAAGTTTTGGTTGAGTCTATGAAACAATTTAAGACTGTGGACAATGTGACAGTTTCCTTAGTCCATCTGTGAAGTCTGATTTCTCACCGAAATGCTACCTGTAGTCTGGGTACTATGGCAAAAACTTTGGTGTTCCTGAGTTTTCAGCCCAGCTGGTAATGTGAGCCATTTCAGAGTTCCACCTCTACTTCAGCAGTTAAAAAAACCAGCAGCAAGAGTTCTCATTATACCTATTTGAGAGAACTACACTGGTTACTGACTGCAGAGTTATCATCAGATAGAAAAATTCAGACATAGATGGAAACCAAGACACAGGAAGCCTTAACTGTTCCAAATTCTTTTGTAATTTGAGAGAGAATAGTAACTTGACTTACAAAACCAGGGTGAAGGGTGTTTGCTAGGCTTGCGATTTGTGATCCCCTCACTCTTGTAGTCTCTCTCTACAGTGAATAAATTGATGGGTCACATACCCAAATCATTAGCATTTAACATACAGCTAGGAAGTAAAGGATACCCTTCCTTCTTGCCCTATCCTTGTGGAGTGACACAACTTTCCAGTCACAGCTCCACACAGCAGTAAGACCAGAAAAACAATCTATTTCAACAACCACATGATTGCCCAAGTAGCAAACAATTGGAGGAGAGGAGGGAAACAAAAACCATCAGAGATGGAGGGAGCTGATGAAAGGGGAGTTGGGTTAATGGTGTCTGCTGGGCATATCTCTGATGGTACAGGAGTATCTTTGGGAGAGCATATTCTGGCCTGTCCAGGAAAAGGTTGCCCACAGTGAGATAGCTGGGGAAAATGGTTGAACATGGTAAGATAACAGTCCATAGGACAGGGGGTAGAAGGTAAATGGACAAGTCATCAACACCTTTCACACAAATTTCACAGAGAACTGTACCCACAGACATCTATCTTAGGAACACATCCTACTGTAAATATGACATTCTACAGTAAATATGACTAATTCATAGTCCTCCATCAGTCAGCTACTTTGCTCATACTAGCTTGCTTTTCCTTTCTGGGTTAGTGATTCAATGAAGAGCTTCCTGCACTATAAAGCCAACAAGCAATTTTATGACAAACCTTGCCAGCACTGTATGTTACACGCGCCTCAGCAAACAGAACGGCAGAAGCACGTACAGCTTGACTAATTTCAGGGCTGAGATACCAAAATTACATAGGACAAGGAAACACACATGCTATAGGTGAGAACATAACCTATCCCACTACCTTCATGCCTGGAAGCTGGATCAATACATCACTGAGTTGGCACTTGAGTGGACAGCAGGATAGGGCTATAAACCTTGGCATGAGAGAGGTGGTGGAGAACTGGAGTTCAACGAGATTTGCTCTATGGACTTGAGACAGTGGTGCAGCCCACAGAAAAGCAGCTTGGAAATGGTTGTAACTTGGATGCCTGTGCAATAGAGACTCGAGCAGGGTTCAATCCAGTGGCACTGCAACTTGTGTAAACATATCCCAAGAAGTTTTAAGCACAAGTCTTCAGTGCTGCCAGCATAGCTGTGGCAGCCTGAGCCCTACAGGCCCCAAAGGGATTGCAGGTCTAACATTGAACCCCACACATCCCTGCAACTCTCCTAGATGTAAGCTAAGTTAGTGAGGGTAAAGATACCTGAGGAATATTTACACCAGCTGTGCTTCACACCTGAATTACAGAAAATTTCAGATATGGTTTGCAGGGATTTAGCTAGCTCTTTTTAAGTTCTGTCCTAAAATAGCTACGTTCCTTAATGTGTGTCAAATTTAGCAAGACCTGGACATGGTGCATGACAACTACAAATCTTTCCTCCAAAGGCTGCTTGTTTTATTGTTTTTCACAATAATTAAGAGGTTACTGCCTCAGTCTTTCTGTATTTAAATGGTCGCTCTGGCTATTCAGCTACTAATTAAAGAATTTTAAGAATTGTTTTGTTTGCTACTATTTTATTTCAAAAATATTAAAAAGCCAGCCCAAACCTTATTCTTTCCTTTTTAGCCAAGAAGTTATCTTAATTAATTTAATCTGTGTTTGCATATTTTTTGTCAGTATCAACTCTAGATTACAAGATAAGGCAACAATGACTTTGAACTCCACAGGGAATTTATTACAACACACTGGAGTATTCTTATCATACTTTAAAAATCTTTAAAAACCAAACAAAACTATACGGTCCCCTCTTGTTTATACACAATGGGTTCAAATACGACGTGACCAAATGCTCATGCAATGTCAGGCAGGATACACTGGTGAGTTCTGAGATGTAGCAGATTGGCTGTGAGCAATTCATGCTGCTAGCATTCCCTGAAACATATCTCTTTGCAAATTTTGGCTCATTTGGAAAGGTGAAAATAAAGTTTCCATAACAGGAGAGAAAAGAGTATGTTGTACCCCTTGCCTTTTATTACAGCATCAGGTAATTAAGTCCCTTGCTTTAGAGTCTGACAATTTTTTATTCTGTTATCACAGCCTACTTTCAAACATACTACAGAAACCACGCTCTCTGCACGTCTTTAGAGTAACACAGGATTTCTTCCCCGTGAGGACATGATGTAATTTCAACCCATGACCCCATCATGTCAGATAACTTCTAGAATTAATATGGGAAAGATAAACTTCTTTCATTTATGTTGCCTATGTGGCAATACTCAGCTATACCTCGCTTTCAGGTGAGAGCTGTTTTATTGATCTATCTGGAAGCCCAAGAAAAGACACGTCCTCCCAGGCAATTCCCACTGGCAATAGGTTCAGCTCCTACCCCACCAGACCAGTGCAGTGAAGAGCCTTCCTTCATGGAACCGTTTTTTCTCTTTACATCTTTTCCATATGTGCCAGCTATTTTTGATCTTTGTGGAATAACACTTTGTGGAACATTCTGCTACTTTTTAAGGCAAGCAGCTGCATAAAAATATTTGTTTTTCTTAGAAGGCCTTCCCAAAATTATTTCCAAGGAAGAAGTAATGTTTTTGGGTTTTTTTTCTTGAAAGCAATAAAATTTATTTATTAATTGTGCGGGCAAAATAATTCACTTTACTGGTAGAGAGAATTGAAGCAGACTACAATTGCATAATGTGAAACTCATTCCTGCCTGGTCACCTCCAAAACTGAACAAGTTTCATGAGGTCTGGTGCATTCTTGTTCTTGTAGGGTCAAAATTATCATCTTGTTGTTCTTGTGTTTTGAAACTGACTGTTCATAAGCATTTGAAAATGAAACTTGGAAACAGAACTCAATTCTGCCAGGTCAGAGAAAAAGAGTCAAAACTGGACTTTCATTTCTAACATCTTATTTTGAAACAAAAACAATAAAAAGGAACTACATTTATATGAAGTTCACTTAGAGACCATGAAATTCTCTTAACTTTTAATATCATCCATTCTAAATTATTTGACTTTTTGTCCATGAAACACTTACAAAAAACCTCTTCAGAAATATCCTGATTGAGTGAATCACACCTCAATAGGGTGCTTGCCCTACATTACCTTCTATCATAGCTGTCAACATATGCCTACCCCTCATTCACAACTTCCCTACCAACCCATGGGAACTCAAAAAAGTAGCAGGAAAGTGAAGTAATTGATATGAATAAATGGCTGTAATGCTAAAGATATGGTTGTTTCCAGCACCAGTCTTTGTACTATTTCTAATAATTGCTGATGGGTACATTGACCCAGTGGGCTTGGAAATTATTTTACCTCTCCCCTGAACTCTGGAGGGGAGATTGTTGACCTTTTCTTCTTTGTCTGCTCTGTATGTTTTCACATTGGTAGGTGTCAATAGATTTTAGGTTTGTTTTTGAGGCCACTGGAAATAGCTGAATGAGGACTCATAAAAACAACCCAGCCCTCTTCAGGCAGCAGTTTGGGAAACCTCTGGCTTAAAATTCAAGCACTTGAATAATGGGCAGGTCTCTGTCCTACTCTTCAATCTGACTGCTTATGACCTTGAAAAACTTCCTTTACTTTCCCCCTGCATTTATAGATAAGAATTTAAGGCAAATAAATGTGTGAGGCAGAGATGGGCAAGGTGTTCCTCTATGAGCTTCTTCAGGTAGATGACAAGTAATATGCAGGTCTACTGAGGTTTGCATCTGACAGAGGTCTTCATCTGGCAGCTATGCCTATTGCCACACACTTCAGAAAGAAATCTCATGGTTGGAAAGAGAACTGTGAAAATGTAATGTTTTCATCCTGCACCTACAAAAAAAACCATTAAAAAAAATACTTTCCCAGGAAGTGAAAGAAACAGAAATTTCCTCCTGCCACTGAACATGGTGTTCTTGTTTATGTGTCTGAAGGAAATGGGGAAGTTGCCTCAATACACCCAAAAAGATCTGTGGGTACAAGACATGTTTCTTATCAATATTTGACCTTCAGTCTCTCTTAGTCTTGGTCCCAGAGAGCTGTGTGTACCCTGGCTACAACTCTTACAGTTAGGTAAGACAGCACCTAATTTTTGCTTGCTGGCAGACTGGATAAAGCAAAGAGGTCCACTGTAAGCAAATGAGTTGTACAAGAGCAATGTAAGTAGACATCAAGGAGTGGTGTCATCTTACCTATTCTTAGCCATTTTATCATCAACTTGCATTTCCAAGGAGAGGATGAAATAATTTTGCCCTTTCAATTCTTAATCAGATACACAATAGTTCTGCCACTCCCATGAGGCTCAGAAATAGCAGAGTGCAGGAAGCAGCAAAAAATCTTGTTCATGAACCAGGCCTAGTACAGGAAGGGACAATGCATTTTGTTTGCTCTATGACTTTTCTCTGATAGACTGTAAAAAATCTCCCGAAAGCTAAACTTAGAAGGGATTTGAGCTGCCCAGATACTTGGCAATGTAAAACCTTTCCAGAAAGATTTCAAATACTAAAGGTATTTGAACCCTTCCCCACAACTTGAACTAACTACTTCGGCATGTATCTAGATCTTCACAGTTCCCCCAAAGGCTAGGAATCATAGAATGGTTTGGGTTGGAAGGGACCTAAAAGATCATTTAGTTCCAACCCCCCTGCCATGAGCAGGGACACCTTCCAATAGACCAGGTTGCTCAGAGCCCCATCCAACCTGGCCTTGCACACTCCCAGGGATAGGGCATCCACACCTTCTCTGGACAACCTGTGCCAGGGTATCACCACCCTCACAATAAAGCATTTTTTCCCAACATTTAATTTAAGCCTACTCTCTTTCAGTTTGAAGCCATTCCCTTTTGTCCTGTCACTACATGTCCTTGTAAAAGGTCTCTCTCCATCTTACTTGTGGGCTCCAGTCAGATGCTGGAAGGCCACAATTAGGTCACCCCAGAGCCTTGTCTTTTCTAGGCTAAACAAACCCAGTTCTCTCAGCCTTTCCTCATTGGAGAGCTGCTTCATCCCTGGACTTGCTCCAACAGGTCAGTGTTCCTCCTCTGCTGGGGACTCCAGAGCTGGATGCAGTGCTCCAGGTGGGGTCTCACCAGAGTAGACTAGAGGTGGGGAATTCCCTCCCTTGGCCTGCTGGCCACGCTGCTTTTGATGTAGCCCAGGATATGAAAGGATATCCAAAAGGAAGTCCTGGATAGGAAAGAGATAGTCAAGTAAAAAAAAAAATCTAAAAATAACAATGTTACTATTTTTTTCAGGTCTTTTTTGTAAGCCCTGAAGAGCAGAATTTGTCAGGAAGCCAGTGTACTTGAGAGGGGCTCCACTGTCTGTGATCCCACAGCTCTTGCCAGCTCATCACCTGCACTCTGTGAGCTTCCATGCTATGGCAGTACAGGTCTAAGATACCAGCATTCCTGACGGAAGAGTTTTTAGAAGTTTTTAATTTTCTGCACTGTGCAAGTCTTTTCAGCACTATAAAATGAGAGCAATACACTTACAAAATCCCAACATAATCAGAAACAGCTTGCCTGGCTCCTACAGATGCTCACAGAACTACAGGATTTGTGCTAGTTGAAGAAGTACCCTAAAAGCAACACTTAGAACAAGCAAAATCTGGAAAAAATGAGTGAATAAATACTTAGGATGGGCTAACACTAAATATATTAGTGTATGTTTGCACAGTACGAAAACCAACAATTATTTGGTTTTCTAACTCCAACAGTCATTAATAGGCACATGCAAAGTACACCAGCATGGGAACTGGATATGATACAATCAACTTCTCGTGTTGTTGGGGGTTTTTGTAAGTGTTGGAATGCTGACAGCCTAAATCATCATATCTGAGGGAGAGTGAAGCCACAAAGAAAGGTCCTGCAAGAGGCAGGATATGACAGATGAAGGCATCAGTAAGATTCTGATCAAAATGTAGTTCCGGTCAACCAGGCCACTACGTGGGTGGGCTGTAGGGTGAAGCAGTACCAGGAATTTTACTAAGACAGGCATTTCTGGTACAATAGATAGTGAGAACTGGCACTCTAAATTAGTGTTGCTGGCAGTTGGTCTCACACAAGGCCATAGGCTTTGGAAGTTCCATTTACTAATTGCATGTGATTAAACTGCTTTGTCTTTATTATTCCCATTCCTCAATTCTTTAGAAGTGTTTCAACATACTTAGCCATGTATTTAGAGCCTTATTTTTCCTGACCATTTCCTTCTCCTCCTGTTTTCTTCACTAAGTGACCCAGCCCTTCCTCCAGCTACCTCTCCTGGGGTAGCATCCAGGCTCCCTCTCTTCCTTCATGACCAAGTGGAAAATTTTGTTTTGGATGGTGAAGGAAAGATAAAGGAAGGAGAAGGGGAGAGACCAGGATTATTTGGTGTGCTATGCATGATCCATGTGTTCTCTATATGACACCAAGAGAACTTCCTGATCACATTTCCGAGTGAAATCTTGCCACAGTTTCTCACATTAAATAATATTCTATTCCTCACTCTGACAGAATAATTTACTCCTTTAAGAAAAAAGAGACTTTGACCTGCAAGTCCAAATCCAACAGGCACTTAGAGTTAGTACTATTGTGTCCAGGGAAATGAATTTTTCATGCTTATGTCCCTTTCTCTGCTCTGGAGGCTACTGCATCACCCCTTGATGAACTGCTTCTTCTAGCCAAGATGATACATCTAATGTTTAAACACATTCCCAGCATTAATGGAGGACAAACTTCATGTTGACAAACTTCACCTACAAACACCTGCTAAAGGAGTTATCTAATGTTTAATAGGTTCCATAGCCCTAGAAATGTTAGCCATCACATACAGATTGCAGAGTCTAACTAAATGGTCCAAAACACATTACCTGCTACAAAATTCAACCCATTTCTATGTAGCTAGTAATGATTTTAACCAAAATGTTAGCAAGTCCAAAACAAGAGTTACCAAGAGTCCTACTAAAATTTCCCTTAGGTCAAATGCAGGTAGGTATTATTTCATAATTACAAAAAATGAACATCAGGAAAAGGACAAAAAGATTTCTGTGAACAATTAACATGAAAATATTTACAATTCTAAGCACTATGTCATTAACTCCATGCAGGGTTACAGCACTTACACTGCCTGTTGGACAACTTGAGATTTGTAATTGTGATTTTTCACAGCAACTTCTGGTATTATTTTGTAAATCTGGATACCAAATTTACTGCCACAAACCTTCACATAAATTAATGTGTGGATGAATGACATTAGACATCTGTTTTAAAGACTTATTTTTTTTAAATGTTAAAGTCTATATAACAATGGGATTAAAAAAAAAAACACACTAGAAAATCTATTAAGTAGAGAATAATTCTCTACTGGACATGTGAAAGCCAGTAGGAAAAATCACATGTGGAGCATCTTCAGTTTAAACTGAGGTTTGTAGCCATGAATTAAGACTTTCTTTAGAATAGGCTGTTCTGAGTCACTGTGCACATCACGAGCCTGAAGAGGAAATACACTGCAAATATCTCAGTGCATCCCTTCAGCTGAAAAGTTGAATTAGCTGGAAAAGCTCTGACAAGTTACAGTGATGGTGTCTTTTGAAGTCTCCAACTGGAATAAGTCATGAGATTGCAAAACTGCAGGTGCCACATCTGGCATTTCCAGCAGTTCCACAGAAAGACAGACTGCACATCCGGGTTGTGGTGCTCATCCTTCCAACAGGCCTAGAGGATGGTGATCTGGTAATGAAAGGCAGGAAAATGGTACAGGGCTCAGAGAAAATGAGAATTATTCTCCCAGTGAAGTAAGTGGGGGAAAGTTGTAATTATCCCTGTCTGGAATCTGGGATGTTGCGGTTAATATCCCTGTTCTCGTCAATAGTTCAGTGAATTTCCCAGTGGCCACAACAGTCATGACTTCAGTTTTATATTCCACACTCTAGAAACACATTTGGATCCTGGCTCAACACTGACTCAGTGGGCAAGGTGCCGTTGACTGAATCACAAATACCACTTCCTGAGGGACTCTTGCTGCCTGTAGTGTTTCGAAGGACTGCTTGGCTGGTTAGCTGAAAATGAATCTCACAACTTAGGAGAACAAAGTTGCAGAAGACACACAGTTTGTATGGCATTGTTCAAAATACACTATTCTATCCCACAGTCTTTGAATTAGGTTATTCAAATGCAATAGCATTTGATATGTGTTATACAATATTCTTTTTTTCTTAGGAAGATAAGAGTTTTACTCCAATTAAAACTCAGAAAGCATGTCTATGCTTCTCTTGCTTTATGTCCTTCTTCACAGGCACTACAAAGCACCTCATTATAACAGAATGGACATCTCATTGAATAGGATGCTTTTTCTTTATCAGGAACTCATGATAGCTCAAATTTTCTAAGAGTCAGACTTCCATATCTTAGGTTGTACAGCATTTTTAGAAACAGACAAAACCAGAACAAGCAACATTTAGGTCACGGTAATATCACACGTCATCAAAACAAATAAAATACTGGTAGGGGAATTTTATATGGTACTATTATCAGAAATTACAGAAATCAGCTCATAAATTCCTTGCTAAATCTCTGGTCAATAGTGCTGATAAATGTACTTGCCCTTATGATACGCAAAAGAAAGATAACAGCCTCTTCCTCTTGGTGGTAGACTGCTGGCTGCAAGTAGCTAAATGATTAATTCCTAGTGAGGATCTGTGAGTTTATCATGAGGTTATGCTTGCATGCCAGTCCTAACCACTTCAGCTGTACAGGGACAGCAGAGCTGTTTCTGCAACCCTGCCAAGCCCAGGCATTCTCCTACAGTTTTGTGACTCTCCTGCTGTGATTTTCATTAGCTCATTTTGGCAAGTTGTACTTAGACGTTTGTCCAGTCCTAGGAATATGCACGAAATAAAGCTATAAGTAAAGGATACTTCTGTTTAGATTTCTCATTGTTAACCTAGTTGTAAGTTCTCCTTTGAGAGCTTATATAAAATACATATGACTACTTGCATGTTCACCAAAGCAGCCAATATTTCACATCTTCTTTAGTGGGCAGTAAGCAGTAAGTCACTTCTCATATTAAAAGGGACTGAAGATTTAACTAGTCTGGAGCCTCGGCTAACTAGATTTCTGAAAAAGTTTGTCCAAAAGGAGACTAGTAGAATGAGAAGACAATTGTATAAGCCTAACCATGAATTGCTAACACATTCAGATTTCTTTCTGAAGTTCAGTGCAGAAGGAAAATTATTCTGCTGGTAGACTAACAGCACTGACCTCTTATCCCATATCTGAATGATGGAAACAAGAACCACTGGTAAGCTTGAAAATTCAAATTAGAAATTCTCAGATGACGTAAGGCAGGTAGCATATGTGCCAGGCACTTAGAGTTTACCCAAATCTTTTGCAGTTGATATAATTTTAGCTTATACAGGCAGCCCAAATAGATCATAGCATTCACAATATTTCTATACACCCAAAACTTCAGGTTCTAAGTATTTATTGTGGAATTTCACATAGTTACAACCCACCATGGTGCTGCTGTGGAATACAGGTTTCAGTACAGTTGAGGTGGCAATGATACTATATCAGAACTCGGGAGTTCACTGTTTCTTTCAGTCATTGCATAAGATCTACCATTCTAAGGCTTTAAACAGACCAACAGGTAAGGACACACTCTTATTGTTAAACAATTGTTTAAAAGCAGTGCTTATAAACACTTATTTTATCAAGAGCTAAAAAGAAAACATGATGTTGACTTCCAGCTGCTCAGCTTTTTGACTCCTTTTCCTAGAAAAACTTATTTAAAATAAGTGTTTCTATTGTTTCAGGAGGTAAATTTCACATCAAGATTCAGAGATCTACCTGTCAAATCAAAGGTGCCTCAGCACTCTCCTGATGAGTCACAGCTCCTGGACTCTACTGGCTGTTTCAAGCTACACTACTTGATACATGCTTGCACAGACTTGAATGTCACATGCTCAAACTGTGGTTTCCTTATGTTCCTTAAATGATTTTGTCTTTCCTCTTTTTCTGTATGTTCTCATCTAATGGGGTTTTTTTAGGAATCTGTCTGCTCAGTACTTACCATAGATAGGGAGAAAATGTCAAACGTGCTTATAGAAGTCAATGCAGAGAAACACAGAGCTCCAAGTGTGCCAAATTATCTTGCTACAGAACTGAGAGCTGTGAAACCATAACTGGGCAGCACTGTCAGTTTAATAAACCTCACTTTCAGGAACTATCTCAAGTTAATGTAGTGACATGCTTTGGGGATCAAAGCAAACACCTCTGCCTGGCACTGAATACTGTTGTGGAATCACCTACTAATATATCACCACACTGTGAAAGACAGGATAAATTCCTTTTGCATTATGAATCACAGGGGGGGAAGAACAAAAGGCAGAGGAATAGCAATTAATCACCTACAACTATCTGAAGCAAACAAGTGACCTAGTAGCCTACATTGCCTTTATTGGAATTTAAGTTGAAAATCATCACTCTTATGAGCTTAATTTCCACATGTATCAAATTTAGACATGGAAACACTAAAAAAAAAAGGGTTCTTGGCCTGGTTCAGAATGCCTAAAGCAGGCATTTGATGTCCTTATGTTCCATGAGAGCACCCCCTAAAAACACTTAACAGGTCCTTTGCTTTATTTGCAGAACCATTGCAAAATGACATTCAGTACCTGCACCAGAAACTGTCTTCCTCCTCTTAAGACATAACAAGTTAGCTTCTAAGACCAGGAGCTTGACAAAAGAGCCAGCAGCAGCACACTCACTTTTTGCAGTTACCCTGAAAGGAAAGATTGGAATTCCAGGCTCTTGTCAGCTTAAGGCATGAATTTCTGGCTTTTGTGGAAAGGGTAGTGTAGGGCAGAAGTCATTCTTCACCTTTTTCTGATGAGAATGAGGCCCTGAAGAGAGACAAACAGAGATCTAATGCCCAACAGCTTTCAGGAAATGCTGTTCCACTGGGACACATGTTCTACAGTGAGCTTTTTCTATAATTTGGTGGATATACGAAAACAGTGATGACTTATTATGGGCCAAATGCTGATTCCTGTTGGAGCAATATAAAAATGTTATGGAGCAACTGAGCTTATAAACGTGTTTCAGAAGAGAGTTTGGGTCTCTGATTTAGTAGGTGTTTTGGTCCCCAGACCTATTCCATTGAAATGAACAGGAAACAAGTATCTCCCTAAGCTAATTTTCTTTTAAATAACATTCAGTGCAGCACGAGGTGATTTTAAGTAATATTCAATACAGCCTAATACAGTAGCCTAGGATTTGTCCTGATGCTCCTTACTCCCACTGAGTAATTCTTATTCATAGAAGTAGTTCCATATAATGAATTGTATTACACAGACTATGTTAGAAATTTCCATTTATCTCAGGGGAATTCACATGGGCTGCAAAAGCTTTCCTATTGGACTGCAACATGAATGTGCCTCACCAGGTGCCGTGAGGGGAAATCCAGTTCTTTCCTACAGTAAGTCTTACCTTAACAATATCCCACTATATACACTACTTACAACTCCAACATTTTTTTGCTTTAAAATGGCTCTCTTTTGGTTTCCTTTTTTCCTTCATTTTATTTACTTGGAAACACCAACTAATTTGCTGTTTCTATGTCGGTGATTTTACACCTCTACTGTAAAATTTCTGTAAACTCTGTCAAAGAGCAAAGTCACATCTCTCTGGGATCACCTTTTTGTAAGACCTTTCATGAGATCAAACTCAATTATAACAGAGCTCTATTTTTCCTGGTCTTTTTGAGTCCAAGACCACAGTTCTCCACCTTCTTTGGCTGTCATTGACAGCAAAGCAACTTTTCTGCCTGCCAGAAACCTTGAAAAACGCAATGACACTTCTCTTGTCTGCACTCAGAAAAGCTCCTGCAAAGGCATCTCTTGTGGAACTCTCTGATCAAGTCATCCTGTATCATCTGCCTGTTCTTCACTGAGTCAACTATACATAATTTGTTTTCACTCTCAGAGCACCTCATGACTTGTGCCCTCTAGGCCTGTCCTCTCACATTCATCCTCTGGCTGCCGACTCCTCCTCAATAACCTGTGTGCCCAGCCTCCCCTGTCCACATAGGAACTTTTCTGACATTAAGTCTATGGATAAGTATCTTTCAGCCTTTTCCAGCAGTGGGTTCTGTTTCCATTTCTGACAACACTTTTTTCTTGCCCTTCTCCTGGCAAACAAGGTTTATTGGTGCCTCTTCCCCCTATCTCCCCACTTTCCTCCCTACCTTTCTGATCATGACTACAACAGCTCCAGCTTGCAGCCCAAGATGCTGAACCTTACAGATTTATTAGCTTGGAGTCTGCTCTATATCTTGCCTTCTCCATCTTCCCTGTAAATGCCTGTCTCACTCATGCTTGGTCTGCAGAAAGAAGTGAGCATACTCCTCACGCCTCTTGGGGAGCAGAGGGAAGATGCACTCCAAAAATTTCCCACAATGGAGGCTTTGTTGTAGCTCATTTTGAGATATTTTGGTCAAAAACACACATACATTTCAAAAGAAAGAAAACACTGTCATTTCCAACAGTTCTAACCAAAATCACAGAATGGCATAAAGGGTCGGTATGGCCAAGAAAAAGCCATGGAGACAGAAAGTAAGTATTTCTGTTTTCTGGCAGGAATACCCATGGTAGTACTGATGACAGGTCACTATATGCCAGAATGTCCTTCTGGAAGACATTGTAAAAGGCCTAAAAGACATTGTAAAAGGCGAAAAAAAGGCCTATTTTGCAAACAAAACTTATTTTTTAAAGTTTTGGTTTTCTGTTGAGCTTATCATATATGAGAAGGCTCTGTAATTTCTCTTTTTCTTTTTTCTTTTACTTTTTTTTTTTTGTCCTCTTTGATTGTCCATAAAAGCTGCAATTGCTATGGGCAGGATAGGTGTTCAAGTTCCTGCAGGAGAGCTAGCACAACTTTCTTTAGAGATGTATTTACTCAAAGTCTACAAACTTTAAAAATCAATCAGCAAACAAAGATTAGGGAAAGTAGCACAGTGTCTATACCAAATAAGTTACAGGAAGCTAACTAGAAAAAAAAGGAAGAATGCAGCCAAAACATCCGAAGGAGTGGTGGTGTTGTGGTGGTGGGGAAGATAAGTACTATTATTAGAGCACCCAAGACACACACTATTATTAGAGCACCCAAGCTAATTCTGTTTTTCCTTTCTTCTCAGCACAGTTTCTTTATGAGCTTATGCAGGAAAAATGCTGTTGTTCAACAGTACCCAGGAAACAACTTATTTTTTCTCCTTAAAACTCTTTATCTTCAACAGCTGTTTACTTGCAAGTGTATTGAGACTCTGACACACTGGGCAGCACTGCCCTGTGAGCTCTCTACACTTCCATTTTTCTGTATCTGGTAATGTTATCCATCAGCTGTAAATTCAGAGCTGATGAATTTTTCTCTTCAGGGTTTCTTCAGTACTTCATAGAACAGTCCATTACTAATGTCAATAATGTTAAGATTTCCGAGTTAGTTTTTCTTTAACTTGTATTTATTTAGATAAGTAATGCTTTATTCATTTATACTGCTGTCCATCATCAAGGCACTTGGATATTTACACTCAAAACAATCCTGCATTTTAAGGATTGTAGCACAATTCTGTGCCATGGCTATAAGTGATCTGCATCTCTCAGCCCAGCTGCTGCCCCTGGGCAGACAGGGCTTCCTGCCACTGATCCTGCACCCCTGGATTCTACCTGAGGTGTGAGACCTGCACGACCTGCTGTGCTCTCCCCAGAGACCAAGCCAATAACAGCAGGCAGTGCCGCGCCCTACTGAGGGCAGCACAATTAATTGTCTCTCCACTAAGAAATCTGTTACAGCATTAGTGCTGCTTGGTAGGGCAGTTGGTAAAATCAAAAACTGTGTATGTTAGTTTAGGCATTTGTCTTCCTTCATGAGTAGGAAAGCCAAAGACAGAGGAGGAGGAAGTAGAACCCTAAATGATCTTTGCAGGCAACCTTTCACAGAGATAAACAGTGCCAATTTTCTTGCCTGGGCTGTATTGCACAGGGGATTTAGGATATGCTGCTTCCTCAGACGTGCCATCGCTGGGATAGCTTGCAGAACTCAACCCTCAACATCTGCTTTTTGCCCCCAGATTTTAGCAAATCTTTTTTCTCCACAAGTATGCCAACTGGCACACTTTCAGTTTGTTGGTTTTCCCGCGGAATGTGAATCTGATTGACTGACACACTGCAGAAATAATAGTCCAGATCAGCTGTTTCTGTACATTTCCAATGTTAGATTTCAATGTGCTATTCCAGACCAGTAAATGGTAGGGAGACAAAGGATTCCCTTGAAAAATATCCTACTTCAGGATTTAAGATCACCAAATGAAGCACAACTTAATCCCTAAAAGAACCCGTATCTGCTTTCTGCCTTCTCACTTTACTCAGAAATCTTCTTTTCTGTGTTTTCCCAGTGCTAGCAGCACTTTAGTTTCAACTAAAGATAGGCCTACATCTAAACACAAACATAATTTTCAACTATTTAGGATCTGGATGTAAGATCTGTAGTTCAGACTAATTTTTGCTTTAGATATCAGCTGTCTCAACTGGGCAATTTGAACAAGTGTCAAAGAGATTGCTGATTTTCATAATCAATGAACGCTAAATGAGATAGAGTCTAAAAGCATACTAAAAACTGAAGCATAGTTTAAAAGCAGGTGCATATCAAGCTGATGAAGAAATCCTCAGATGTGATCACTGCGGTTCAAAAAAAATATCCGTATCCGGACAGCTCACCGAAACAACAAAGCATTGTATATGAAAAAAGAACACTTGTCAAGTAGCTGCTCTCTGTGCGTGAATGGATCGGGCCCAGGGAGCGGGCATTTCACAGGCACTCAAGGGGACACTGGCTTAGTTCGGAGATAAAACCGGCTACTCCTGCTGCTTACAAAGCAACAAGCCGTGCCAACGAGCATCCCAGGGAGTCCGGTGGCTCTCAACAGATAACACTCTGCTACTTCTACCCGCAGAGATTACACAGATAAGAGGAAAAGCGGTAGGCAGCAAGGAAAAGGAACAAAATTTTAAATAAAGAAACCTGAGCAGCTGAATTATACCTAAAGGAAATGAGATCACCATTTACTTCAGATTCCAACCACAAACAACTGACAAGTAATCAAGAGTCATTAAAGTAGAAGAATTTTTATGAATCACATCCAACTTAAAATCAGCTACTCTGGAAATTCCTGGGACTCATACAAAGTGTAATTTGAGAGAATAAGATTAAAGAGCAAGCTTTATATTTTTAACTTTACGAATGGTGATAATGTAACATTTGAAATCTTTTTGTTTACATTTCAAAATCTAATGGTTTATTCAGTCATTCCTCTTATTATCTCAAGAGCTAGAAGTAAATTGATTAAAAAACGTAACTTGGCTAACATCAGAGGGAGAATACAAAATGTTTTACTGTAAAAGTAACCATGTTTTTCAAGATAAAGATAGAATAATCTAAAACAACTTTATACTGGAAAATTTTCCTCAAACTTGTAACACATTTTCTAACTGCCTTAAAATCTTTTCTGTGATAATCCAAAATTAACTGTAAACCAACACAATTTGATTTTGAAGCTGCATTCCAATACACGGAGCAATTGTAAATATTCTTGAAATTCTATACCCAGTTTGGGCTACTTAAAAAAAAATCAAAAAACGAGAAGCTATTATCATTATGTACATGACAAGTCATGTCAATCTTTTGGCATGACTTCTAGATGTTTTCTTAGCTTTTGTATTGTTAATCACTAACCAAATACTGAATGTGTGGCTTAACCAGTCTTTTGTGTGAGATGACAGAGGCTTAAGCACACATAACTGCTCATATGTAAATTTAGACTTCTCCATTCTTAATGTACCACAAGTAGAGAGGACTTGCAAATGATTATTCTACTTCATGGTAAGCCATGTTGGCAAAACAGACATTTTACTAGACAAAGGACTAACTGTGATGTTACTTATACTTGATACAAACTAGAACAACCACCAGACTTAAGGCAATGTAAAGCCTCAGGCACACCTGAGCTCAGACTCTGCAAGTGCCATGTCCAGTGCCCCTGCACTGTAACCCATTAATTTTAGTAGGACCTTCCACAAGTGCCTGCTCACAGAGCCAGGATCTCAGATTTAGGGTAGATTTCCAAGAGTGGTTGCAATTTTAAGCATGTGGAAATTCCTATTAGGCTAATGAATGTCTGTGACTGAGAAAATCAATATGGAATATCAGGGTACCACAGTAAGGGATACTTTTCCTTATAGAACAGCCCTTCTCTAGCAGTTCTTGTTACTAATATTTATAGTGTTATTTAACTCTCTGTGAGTTCTAGTCTTTTGGGGTTTACTGATGGACCACCAGAGTCAATGTGTGGTGGATGGTATTTCTCTTTAGTTTTAATATTTTATCATCAGCTGTGAAAATGAACATTGTAACTAACAATACCTCCACCCTAGCAACTTCTGCAGAACAATGCAAACCTCACAATCTCTTTCAGCACACCACCATATGACAAAACCCCTGTATTTCTTTAAGAGGGTCAGTGTCATCATCTAGCTGGAATGGAATGCTTTCTTTTTTAGATTTGCTAGGTCAGGCTGGCAGATTAGTCTGAAACATTCAAGTTACTTCAGCTATAAATTAAAAGAATCAGCATGATTTTTACTGGGAACTGAAAACTGAAACAAAGAATCACAGTAACCCAAGAACTTCCTGACTGTGGATCTGATCCTACGTGCTCTGCAGGGTTGGACCCACTGCATCCGACCTCTGTTTTGGAGAAGTGCTATATGACTGCAGGGGGTTCACAGGCTGGAATCACATGAGCAGCTCATTATGGATGTACATATTTTCTTTACTCTGTGCTATAATCCAGGTGCAGAAAAGAGAAATTCATAAAACCCTATTGTTAACAGCCCTGACTACATAATACACTTGAGATTTTGTGAGTAATGTTTTCTCGTTTAGATGCTGTACTCCTACTGAGCAGGTAAAGTGTCTTCTACAAGGTCACCTGGACCACTTCCTGGACCACCTCTTTTCTTCACAAGTCTTTTTCCTTCCTTCCTGCCTACACCTCTGCCAAATTCTGGTAAGAGACCAAGGTGATGAAACCACAGACACGTATAAGGAAAAGGAAATAAATACTGGAAAGCACAAAGTGGCTCTCCAAATACAAAACTTGTTCATGAGTCTGTATAAGAGTTTCTCTCTTGAGACCCATGGCTAGTCATTAATCAGTATCTACTGGGCAAATAAGTTCCACTTATTTTACTCACTGTTCTTCAAAAAACACTTTGATTTTGCGTTATAAAGATCAGATTTTCCTCTGTCCTGTCACAATCCTATTCTGGAGAGATAGCATGGCTTGTAACAGGGCTCTTCTAAACCCTTGAGACATGCAGTAGTGAACAAATGCTGACCCTGAAGCTACCAAAAGTCCGTTGGTAGCAGAACCAGTCCTGTTTCATCCCTCCCACTCCTTGGATCTGAGCATTTCCTATCTGTGCAGGCAGGTCCAGCTTTGAGGTCATGGAGGTCATGGCAGAAATGCCAGCTACAGATTTTCCAAAGTCTCTGCCTTAAGACAGGGCACGTAACAAGGGTCCAAGGGTTTCTTTCAGCCAAAACCTCACTTTAGATCTTGTGCTAGCCATCAGCCAGCTCAGTGAACTCAGGAACTGGAAGTCATCTAATTTATTTCTGCTTCCTTAAGTCACTTAATGCTCATAGAGATCATGCAGTCTTGTTTGCTGTGAGATTACTTGGAATACCAAAACAAACTCATTTGCTGCCAGCTTGGAGATCTCTCTACTAAACCACAGTTTCAGTTCAGTCATTCACCTGTAATTCATTCACCTATCCAGGTGCAAATATTCAGACCAAAGGAATTCGATGGCACTAAACTGGCACTGCAAACATGAGAGAATTTCTGATCAGTAACTGTCACCAGTCTGATTGAAACAAAGTGACACCACAGCCCAAGTCACTTCTCCTGGTGGCCTTCTAGATATATTTAAGTAATACAGTATTTTGGTAAAACTTAGGTACATGACAAATGGTAGAAAAAGGGAGTTTTGAAGCTTGCTGTACCTCGTGTCAGAGTGAAAACGGCAAAAGGTTTTGGCTGTTGGTCCTGGGAAACAAGTCTGAACCTTCAGGTTTTAGGGGGGAAATGAGGAACAGAAGACACCTACACAGCTTGGTCAAAGGTTCAGTGAGAAGATAACTGCTCACAATTCTACAGCACTTCCCAGGGAACAACAAATGTGAAAGAGGAAAGCTGGTTGCTCTGCAGTTGACTTTTCTTCCAGAAGGAGAGTTTGAGGCCTAGCACCTCTTCCTTGGGAGTAAGGAGAAGAAAGGAGAGGTGCTGTCCAGGCCTGGGGAGCCCTCTTCTTCCTGCATCTTGTCCCTTCCCTGCTTTTCCTGCTGAATCAAACCATGACCCATTTCTTCATTTATTATGTGTAAGGTTGGTGTACTAAAATTAATTGAGTAAAGGTTACAGACCATTTTTAAAATGTGGATTATTCCTCCCTCTCTGGAATTGATTCCCCAGGATAAGTTTACTCGATAACCACTCTTCTGAAGTGAAGAGAGTGCCATGGGGATTCTACCTTCATATTTTCTGCCCTATTTCTTAGAGGATTTAATTGCTTGTGATGTTGATATATTAAGCCACCACAGAATGAGAGAAGAATTACTCTCCTGAAATTCAGAAAGGTTTATTCCTTACCTATGTTCACTTTTGGACTTCAAGCTTCAGCTGTTTCTCTTAACTCAGTTCCTGCCATTCAGTGAAGTGAACCCAGTGTGCTTTCAGCAGCCATGAGCTCTGTTCTGATGTGAGCCTGGAGATCTGAACAGAAAGGAATAGAGAATGTAAGCAGACAGTACCCAGATAAAGGCACGGTTATACCCCAGACTTGCCACAAATAGAAGGTGGGGAGGAAAGAAGAAAGCTGAGCCATCCTCATTAGCAGTCATTACATGTGGAACATAGAAGGGTGGTCTCCCTAAGCCCTGAATTGTCCAGTTATGAAAATGTTTTTCTTGAGGGAAGTTCAGGTCAACTCCTGCTCTGACCTGACCTTTGAAGAAACTGTACTTCATCAGCTACAAAGCCTATGGAGACTTACCTCAGCTTAGTCACCTGAACTACCTGAAGGTAAACTCTATGAATATACCCACAAATATTATGTACTGGTTTGCTGTTATTCACTGCATTGCTATAACATCGCAGTATAATGTGAAAAAATCACATTTGACTGAACCAGGAAAGACTATCCCTTCTTAGATAGACATCTGCTAGTTTGTATCTCCATCCTCATCTTATGAAATGAACATGCTTTGAATACTTCTTTGGAAGACAGAAATTATAAGAAAACCGTGACCAGTTTCTCACCAGCAGCAGATTGCTACGGGCAAGAGAGCTGTAAGTAACTTTGGAGAACATCAGTTTAGCACCTGCTGTGAGCCCTGTGTCCTAATAGATTGCAGCTGGCATGACGAATGCTCCCTGTTCGCCCCATTGTTCTGCGTTTCTGCTGGAGACAGCTCTCTGAAAACACACCCAGTGCTTCAAGCACGCATTCTGGCCCAATACTCCCTCCCAGCGGGCTGTGTTTAACCCACATCTGAAAGAATGTAACCCTGTATTAATTAATAAATCACTTGTGCTTCTCTCATTATGGGTAGCATCATATGAATAAAATACACCACATTTGCTTGTATCTCTAGGCATCCTTATTGACATTCTATGTTTATCACTAATGTATATACATAAATGTTATCATTCTATGTCATGTCCCCGGGCATGTTTCTCGTGTTTCTCATAGCTCTCACATTTCTCTTTTGGTTTTATAAACGCCTCCAAGGCATTGCTGGCTGCCGCCGGGAAGCCAAGGAGCTCTTTCCAGAAATCTTGCTCTGAACAATGCTGCCCTCCCTGACCGTACCCCCTTCCCCCGAAACTAAAAAGCACTATTAAAAATTCCCCCCTTGAGTCACTCCGGCAGCTTTGCCTACAGAGGTGAGGGCCGCGGCACCGGCTCACTGCCGAGCGATGGGGCGGTGCGGACCCGCCCCGGAGCGGCCGCAGCGGGGGCGGGCCCGGCCCGGCCCTTTATAGAGCCCGCTCGGCTGCGCTCCGCCAGCCGCTCCTGCAGCTCCGCCGGGGCATCCATCGGCACCGCCGCTCCCCGGGCTCCGCCGCAGGTAAGTGCCGCGCTTTTAAAACCCGCTTGTCATCTAAGGGCAGAAGTGCCGGGTCTGAGTCGAACAGAATGAAGCTGCTCTTTAAATTAAATTTTAAAAAAAGAATAATAACCTGGTGTCATGCCGTATTGCAGCAGCGGGGAAGGTCAGTTCTAGGTGCTGCAGTGTGTCAGAATTTTGACGAGGAATCAGCAGTATTGCTCTTCGTGATGTGAAAGTTGGGCCTGAGAAACTGATTATGGTAACAAATGATAAGTTACTTGCTGCCAAAAATGCTAAAAATAATTCTCTTAAGTATGTTTAAGGGAAAATATATCTGCTGAAATCACATCTGAATCTGAAAAGCATGCACAGCCAAGTACCTGAGGCACGATTTAGCTTCTTGCATTATGAAACCTGCTTACAAGTAAAGGGTGTGTCTACATTAGCACTTTGATTTTCATGTCTATTTTCCAAATGAATCCAGTGAGCTCTATTCCCCATGTTTTGGTTCGCACCACAGAGTGTGTGAACTTTAGCGTGTGCCCTAATGAACTTTAGAGTACTTCCACTCCATTTCTCCCCAGAAAAACCAAACTGGAAGGTACAATCAATGTATTAGCAGGCACTCAGTCTGCAGGACCAAATAGAATTAGTCCAATATAGAAACCTCTGAAGCAGGTACAGTGTGGAGCAAGTCTTCAGCACCAACTTAGTTCTGTACATCCTCTTCTATTGCAGTGCTTGCCAATGTAAATATAACTAAGATTCCTATGGAATCTTTTAAAGTTTCACGGTTTTCTAGAACTGAGGATGCTTTTTAAAAAATCATCCCATGACTTGCATTGCAATTCAAAAAAGAGAAAAAGATATATTGCTATTTTACTGTACTCCCCATTGTTGTTACAAGGTAATTAGCTACCAGTCCCTCTTGCTAAGATTGCTACAATGCTTGGCTACAAGAGCCAGCTGCGTATAAGAAATCAAGACAGAACGTGTTAAGCCTCTAATACTGTAAATAAGTGAGGTAACATCACAAGCAGACTTTCAAGGTTTTGCAGTGGTGAGAGGCACTCAGTGAGGTGGCTGGGCTTACATATCAACAAGATGCAGTGGGGAACTACAGAGGTACTGAAAAAAGAAGCTTTCCCATTCATTCCCTGAAGTTAGATGTTCAGTGCTTTCATTGTAAGGTAGTAATGATCAATTAAATATATAGAAACAGCTGGGCAGCAGCTAAGTAAATGTGCCAACTTCCAACTTTTAGTCCACACTGCAAAAACTGAGTGTGGATTTTTCCAATTTCCCTTTCCCTGCTTCATTAATCAGTTGTATTGCTGAGTGTACAAGAACAAAGCTTCAAACAATAATCTCTAATTTAATATGTGGAGATAATAAGCAGATATTCCACAGCAAATTAATGCTTAAGTCTTCATTGTGTTGTGACTTATTATGAAACCAACTGAGGACAACAGAAGCAAGAAAGCTGACATTGCAAGCTATAGCATGACATGAAGTTCCTCTTTTATTTTCAGAATCAAATAATACAGATAGAAGAGGCACGAAGTGAGAAGTTAACAACATGAAGTTACTCATCTTTCTTCTAGTAGTCCTTGTCACGGGACCAGATTCTGTAAGTTTTGAAATAAATGGTGGGTTGGTTTGCTTGGAACCACTTCTGGGTTTGACTACACTTTCTGCTTTGGACACTGTAGCAGGCTTTTGCCTTGAATTCTATTTTACTGCCTTTGCATGCACATATGTACCTGCTGTGCATATACCTCAAAGAAACCTGTTTCGAGTCCTTTGGTTTTTCTCCTGATTCTGTTCCACCTTAAGGCATTCATATAGCATTCAGATAGTGAAGACATTCAATAGTCAAGAAATCTAGCTTTTCTGTTTTTCTCTTAAAGCAATTTAGATATGGACACTGAGCACCAAGATCTTGCTGGTATTTTCTGGAGGTGGATATTGGGCCTTAGCTAAATTTTCCCCTCCCCTACTTGAAAGTGTGATGCTAAAAAAGGAATAATAGATACTAATTTGAGTATTTTTGACTATCAACTTGTATGACAGTTGGTGCCTATCAGCAAAGCCATTCACCAACATTATGGAACTATATTGTTATCATTACTTGTTTTAGCTCAAGCAAGCCCATTTGACCTCTGGAAGAAATACAGTAAAAGCCCAATCTTATTTAATTTCATGGAGAGAGAAATAGCCAGACTGAAAAGCAGAGGCAGAGCCTTGAAGGACAGAGCAAGAATCTATTGTTGTATAGATCTACTATCTTTTATTCTATGGCCCAAATGTGAAGCACCAAGGTCACTAAAATGACAGAGGCAGCTGGTGAATGTTGTATCTTTGCTGCAGTGCTTGGTGAAGGGGGAGAAGCTTCCTTCCCTGTTTTAGGGACACTGACCTTTAAATGCTGCCTGGGTTCTTCCAGCATAAATAATTGCAATGTTTCCCTGATGCAGTGGACCAACTTGGAGGGGCTTTTCTGAGGGTTTGTTTGCATGATGTGGGATTTTTTTTTTTTTCCTTCCCTCTTCTGCTTTGCTCAAGTACAGTTCCACTCTTCATTCATATCCAGATTCTGCAGAACAGGTTCAGCTGGTAACTACATGCAAAAAACCTAAACTGTTGAAGCTATGCAGTAGGGAACAGAGCTTGGGCCCATAAAAGGTAATCACACCACATAAAATAAACTGCTTCCTTAAAAGCCTTTCTTTCTTTTCCCTTAGGGTTATAGCTGGAAGTACTACAACATGCTATACAAACGCAGATCAGATCACAAGGGTAAGTATCTGCTTGTTCTACTGGAACCTAAAATCTTATTCTCTTGAAATTATATCTTCATACCAGAAGGAGGGCTCTTAATGACACTTAAACACCTAAAACTAGTTTGCAATCACATTTCACCTCATTATTCAAATGTTTTGTCTATAATTAGCAATGTTTTTTACTTACAGAATGCTCTTGTTTGAATGGAGGAACTTGCATTACCTATTACCTCTTCAGTGGAATTAGTCGTTGCATATGCCCAGAAGGATACACTGGGATTCACTGTGAACTAGGTAGAGTATTTATCTTCCTTAATACCAGCTAAATTGATTGAAAAGGTCTAAAAAGATAGTCAAATAATTAAAATGAAATGCCAAGTGAAAGTATTAACCATAAATGGGGCTTGATAGTCTTTAGCACTTTACTCTAACAGAATAAGTGAGGAGAGACAACTGAATGTTGGTGCAACATTTAGTCAGGATCTCCTTTTTTTGTCTGCTTCTTCAATAAGGTTGCTTACCTCAACCTTTCTTTTTAGTTTGTAGTGAAAAAAGTGAACTTGTTCGTGAGTCTTCAGAAGCAGAATCAATTGTATTGTGAAATTCACTGAAACTATTAAAGAATTAATATCCATGCTTTAAAATGTGAGATACTTGATGCTCAAATTCACACAGGACAAATGTAATAAAAAATATATATAATCAGTCTAGATTTTGCATCATTGGTTTTTAGTTGTATTGCAAGAACTTTTTCCTCATTAAAAGGCTTTATCCATGTCTGTCACAGAACAGTTATAAACAAGAACATGCTGCTAATAAAATATTTCTTTTCTCAGACACTGACAGCACATGCTATAGTCAAAATGGGGAGGACTACAGAGGGATGGCAACAGAAGATGAATGTCTGCCATGGAACTCTCCCTCACTCTTCAGGAGGGGTCTTTACAATGCTTACTTGGAGAATGCTCTGCAGCTTGGACTGGGCAAACACAGCTACTGCAGGTATGAAAAGCATCACTCTCACTGGGATGACTTCTATTGTCACAGCCCTAGAGGTGCTCAGTGAGGAACATGTTTTTAAAAAATAACAATATTACAGAGATGATTTTTGACTAAAAATATTTGGAATGTGACTCTCTGAAGTGTCTATAGAGTTCTTCACTGAAGCTGATTGTACTGCAAAATTTACAGTATATAAGAGTAATAGTCAGCTGCGAATTATTTTCTCTGGTGTATCTTGTGACAAAACATTTGGTTTTTTTCAGGACGCTTCATATTAAGATATTATCATTTTTAAAAACTGTTTTTATGAAAAGAACACTTTCTTTGTCTTTTAGAAATCCAAATGGGAGGAACCAGCCCTGGTGTTACACCAAAAAGGGACGTGCCATTAAAGAAATATCCTGTAACATAAAGAAATGTGGTAAGTAACATCAGTTTCAAGACACCTGTGTGTTTTTTTTTATTATTTTATTTTTAATAGCACAAGGTTGATGTTTAGTTGTAAGAACATCTGAACAAAATTTGTCCTCTCACAGGGCCTTCATGTGGTCAAAGAAGCATGAGCAAGAACTTCAAGATTGTTGGTGGAAGGCAGGCAGAGATTGAGTCTCAGCCTTGGATAGCTGGTATCTTCCAAACCATAAGGGGCACGGACCGCTTCCTGTGCGGTGGCAGCCTCATCGACCCCTGCTGGGTGCTGACGGCAGCGCACTGCTTTCACACTCTGTAAGTTTACAGTCCCCTGTGCTTCTATTTGCAACAGATTTCTTCGTGGGCTGCTCACTGAGCAACCCTTCCAAATGTACCCCAGTAAGAATGTTGTGTTGATCGAACGAAACAAGAAGAGCAGCCAGAAATATGAAGCCTCTGGGAGCCCACATCCAGCAGAATGAGCTAGCAAGATGTGAACTGTTTGGTGGATGGTGCCATTTAAACAACTTAGCCTGTACTGGAGCCAGGGTTTCATTTTTACCTTAGCTGTTCCCAAAACTCGGTAATTGTACTGATGGTTATGAGCTGTATGAAGAATACATCTACAGGTATTTTTTGTTAGTTTTCCTGTGGAAAGCTGATCCTTTTGGCATCCTTCAGAGGATTCTTAATGCTAACAGCTTGCACTAGTAGCAACTAGATAGGTGTGCATTTCAAAATGTCTGAACACCTAAATCAATCTCTTCAAATGGAAAATCAGAATGCTTTCCTTTAGAATACTGGATAAACTTTCAAAGCTAACTAAATTTTGTTTTTTCTTAACATCAAAATAAACATGAAACAGAAGTGGGAGTGGATCTGAACTGTTGACCTCACTTTCAGAAATCAGTACTCTTCAGCAATCTCTTTACTCTCTCAGGTCAAGAAGACAGCTAAACAAATCTGTCTATAAAGTCTACCTTGGGAAGTCCATACTGAATGTTACTGATGATAAGGAACAAGTATTCATGGTTGATGACATCATCTCTCATCCTGATTTTACAGATTACACAGGTGGCAATGAGAATGATATTGGTAAGTGTCATCTTAATATGAACCTTTAAAACATTGTGGCATACATCTTCTAAAAGAAGTAGAACCAGAGATGAGATGAAAGGGAACAGGAACTAGGTGTTTCTAGATGAAGGGAGCAGGAATAGCCTGAAAACTAGGCCTGTGCTGAGCACAGGTTTTTCCACTTGCATAAATTTGGTTTGTGGCACATATCAGATGTATTATCTGGCAGACAGTCAACTATAAGCCTTATCTTATCCCTGGACCTGTGCAAGACATGGCTTTTCCATAAGCACTGTCGGCAGCATTCAATTTCTATCATCTTATTCTGTGTCTACAGAGATCCTACTATGCAGAGCAAATGACAAATAACACATGCATGGTAGATTCCATCATGTAGCATGGGAATGCCATATCAGGCACCACATGAGCTGAAGGTTACCCTGAATTAATCCTGACTTTTATCAGTCTCTGGATTTCACAAGCCTATTCCTAGAGCAACAAAGTCAGAGATGGGTTTTTGCAACTTGCACAGAACAGACTTGCTACTCTTGCACTTGATGCTTAGAACTCTACCACCCCTTCCAGGTTCCTCCTGCTAAAGCAGCAGTCAGGAAGTTGAGGTTTTAAAACATCTAAAGATACACTTGCAGAAGTCTCTCTTCTCTGAGCTGTCAGCCCCTATCCTTCCAGGAAGGAAGTTCAAGTTGGAGCACTTGCCAATTTTAGTGCTGGGAAATTTAATTTTGTTAGCAAATAATCACTGTCATTCCAAAAGTAAAGAGGGGAACTATATGTAACCAAAATTTAAATATAATTGCAACTATTCCAAATACTCTTATTGTTGGAGAACTTGAGGGGAAAAACTTGCTTTACAGATCTAACTGTATCTTCTCTGACTTGTTTCATAGCTTTGATAAGGATAAGGACAGCTTCTGGACAGTGTGCAGTAGAATCCAAATATGTCAGGACGGTCTGCCTGCCAGAGAGGAACCTTTACTTACAAGACAATACCCCTTGTGAAATAGCTGGCTATGGAAAACAAGATTTTTGTAAGTGAATGATTTTCCTTTCCAAAGTTGTACTTCCACAGTGTGGGAACTTGATGTTTTTCACACCATGATCTGTGAAGTATTAAAAAAAGTTTCTATTCTATGTACTCCATATGCATCTCTCAAAGATGATTTTTGCTGGCATCTTCTCTAGTTGTCCATGGCATTTTCTTATCTGATGCTTCTCACACTTATCAACCATACAGAGTAAGCCACAATTTTTTTCATTCCTGATGTGGTGAGGGATAGAAGAAAAATTACAGCCCTGTGAGAGTATTAGCAAAGGATTGCATTTGTGCAGAATATCCTTCAAAAACCATCAAACTTTCTCTCTAAAAAGGAAAATTTATATTTTGCGTTTGGAATACTTGTTCTTCTCTCTGAAACTTAATATCTTAACAGTAAAAGCAAACTAATACTACATAAGCTGGAAATAAGAACCTCAATGCAGAACTGGAATGCTTATGCTAATTTCAAGAGCTAAAAGTGTGTTATATGGGGGTTTTCCTTTTTTTGTGGGTTTTTTTGAGTTTTTTTGTCTTGGATGGTGAAAATAGTGAAATATTCTTTTGTTTGCAGATGACATCTTCTATGCTCAAAGACTGATGTCAGCCACTGTGAACTTAATATCACAGAGAAAATGCAAATCTGACTACTATGACAATATCAGAGTTACTGACAACATGGTCTGTGCTGGAGATCCCACATGGCAGACTGATTCATGCAAGGTAAAACTGGTTTATCTTCTAAAGAATTCTAAATGCCTGTACACTCTATGGTTCAGCTGGTGATGTCTTATAATTTTACTAGTCACAAGAGTCTCTCTTTATATAGCAGGAATTGAGCATATCCAGTTCGTGTTGATCTATAGTGTGGCCAAATATATGGAATAAGGTTGTAACCTAGAGTTAGGTGTTGCCTCCCTCCACACCTTCCTTTGGAAGCACAAGAAGTACAGTATTTTAGTAATTTTTTTCCTCAAGACCTTATTTACCTTATTTACAGTGTATTCAAGTAAAGGCTGATAGATAGGCATCAGAGGAATACAGCAACTGTTCTAATCTCAGCTTGCACTTTAATTATAGCTTTGCAAGAGATAAGAGGTAAATTAGAGGGGGACAATGATCTCCCCCAGGTTCCTCAAAACTAGATTTACTTCTCTGCACCCTCACAGGGCAGAGTGGCCAGAGGAGTCACTAAAAAGAACAAGTGTCCTCAAGTGTACCTCCAAAGTACCTTATGGATGGGAAGACAATTGATTCTGTGAAGAATTGGGCCTGCTGGTTCTGGCCTTAGATCATTAGCCTAATATCTGTGATTATAAACTTAGGATGAAGGGTTGTTTGCAAGGTAACTATTCTCTCTGTATCCTGGTATGGGGAACAAGAGAACTCCTTAGCTATGGAGACTGTTCAAGTCACAACAGATGTCAAACCTTCTGACCCATCTAATTAATGTTCTCAAAGATCAAAGTTTTAGCCTGAGGGTATTTACTTCCATATTTAACTCTAGAAAAGCAATAACCACATTCTCTCTGTTATAAAGGCTCCATCTGCAGAAAATGGCCTAATATGTTCTCTTTCTGTTGTCAGGGAGATTCCGGTGGCCCCATGGTCTGTGAACACAATGGCAGGATGCTGGTTTATGGGATTGTCAGCTGGGGAGATGGCTGTGCAAAGGAAAACAACCCTGGTGTTTACACCAGAGTAACTCGATACCTTAACTGGATTGACTCCAAGATGAACGGGGTGCTTGCCAAGAGTCACTTTCTTCCCGAACCAAAGTGACCTTTTTTCTACAGCTGGAGTGAAACGAGCAAGACTCAGCCTGTACTGATACCAGGACAGTAAAACCTGAATGTCATAAGAGGCTTTCATTTTAAATGCTTGTGTGGTCTGCCACTCACATCAGTGTTCCTGAGGCATGAGGCAGAGAGATGGATGATATATTATCTTACTACTCTGAATTACCTGAAAACCACTCAGTGGGAAGCTAAAATATTTAACATTTAAATGAGTATTCCCATGCACGATACTATGCATAACAAGTTATCTGTCCACTTCATTTATGAGCCAGCATTTGGTCTGGAAATATTGGTACAGTTTTAACTTCAGTATTCATTTTATACATGACCTGAGACTAAAATCTCTCCTCGTTATACTGAATAATACTAAGACTCAAGTGCTACAAACCTAACCAGTTAAGACCAGTATTGAGAGAGTGATCAGACTTTGCATCAAAAAGTGGAAAAAAAAATGTAGTAGCTGTGTCAGTATTACAAAGTCTTAATGTATTCCACTTAAGAACTGTGCTGTAAGAAGGTGTATTGGAAAGTTGCTGGACTTCTAGGTCACATCTGTAGGTGTCTGGGTCCCTTGGAACATGTGGCTATGTAACCTCTACATGTAATATGTAATGAGGAAAAGGTTTAAGGACTTGGCACTCATTGAATGCTGCAGGTGTCAAAAGTGAGAAATTTATTTCCATTGATTTAACTGATATTATATGGAAATTAGTCCCTCCCCCCCACTTATGCTTGGTTTTATTTTTAAACTTGTCTTTGTTTTATAAATCTGAATTGTTTTATAGATTTGCATTATTTGTATGAGGGCTGGAACCTCACACTTTATTTAATTATTTTTACTGTGTTTAACTTATTGTTTGTATTATGGATTGTAAAATTTTATTAAAAAAACCTTGTTCTTATGTGTCTGTCCTTCCTCTGTTGAAAGGAGAAGGGTATGACTCAGAACTGCCATTATTGCTTTATTACTAAAGTTCCTTGGTAAAACATAAGTGTTTGAGCTTATTGATTATTAAACTATTTGATACACATAAGCTAAATTATCTTTCCAAAAAGCACAGGGGTATTGGTAAGAAGCATGCTACATCTTGTAGTTTACTGCAGCCTGGGTACATGAATCTTGCACACTGGTGAAGGAATGATAGGAATAAGAATCCTAATGAAGTCTTGTCCTTGAGACTCAAGACTGGAGCAGGTCCCATCTCCCCTATTTCCAGCTCTGTTGTTGTTAAGTCCATACCCTTTCTATAAGGCAGGGGTGATGGTACTTCTGTTTTCCCACTAAATGCCTGGGTCTGAGTTGTCAGGGGCAGGGGGAGTTGACAGCCACGTGCTGTACTGTGACTAAGGCCCTGCCACCCCAGTCCTGGGCAGGGACAGCGAGCACCGCTGAAACCCGAAATGGTTACTGACAGCAGGGTTGCCAATGGTTGGGCAATACCACTGCTGGTTGTGTTCTGCCAACAGAAATAGGGTAGCAGGGGTAACCACGGGGTGCTGTGCAGTTAGTTGGCACAGGTGTGCTGCTTGTGCACTGCTGATTAAAGTCTGTGCAGGGAGTTAGTTAAAATTGCATTGTTTCTAGACAAGGAGTTGGAGATGTCCTGTGAGAGACTGCAAGAAGAGAAAGAAGGCACCTCTTCACTGCTTCTCTAGACAGCAAATAACAGGACAGCATGACCAGAGTTGGCAGAGAATGGTTCAGACACAAAGTGAGCAATAATAATAAAGTTTTAGACAAAAATACACTATGTTTTAAGCATGTCTTTTGGCATGCTACAACTTTCTCACCTCAGTATTCCATTTAAACAGTTATCAAAGTACTATAATCAACAAATCTCCAACAAGTGGAGAATATAGATATCCTCAGGATATTTGCATGTGATTTTCATTGCAATGAGCAGCATATTTGCCATTGACTTCTCTGGGCTTTTTCTATGTATAAAGTCAATACAATTTCAATTTCAACTTATTCCCATCATTAGGACTATAAGTAAGAATGAAAAAGGAGTAATAAACAAAACTTGTATTTATGTCTCTTTAATTTTAATTCTAGGAAGCTCTGGAGAAAGTATGAATAAAGACAGAATCTTGAAAGCAGAGGACATTTTGATGCTGTTTGGGCATGCAATATTATTTGTTCTTTAATTTATGTTGGATAAACTGCCCCAACAAAAATTAAGTCTTTAAACACACAGTATACATACATCTCTGCCCTGGCTGCTATATATAACTTTATATACTCTCTTTCAATGTTCCCTGCATGACTTTGGCCCCAGAGTTACAATATCATCTGGTTGGCTAATTATCAGACCCTGGGAAAATGAAGGGCAGAAGATGAGAGCACAGTTTTGCAAAACTTCCTCTTCCTGCAACAGAATCCACAGGAAACATTTTCTTTCCCTCTTACAGAGAGTGAGCAGATGTAGATCCAGGTTGAGGTGCTGGTGAAGATGAAGAGTAACAGCCTAGAGAACTGTGCATGGAGTTTGGCAAACATCACAAGACAAATACCACAGAGAGGATGTTTTTGGAAGATATTAGATATCTGGTGTTTACTAACATACATGCCATACAAATTTTGACATCATAAAGCTACTCTTGCTTAAGTACATAATTCCTTGATTTCAGGTATGTGGCAGGCAACAGAAAGGAGTAGAATAGAAGTAATTAGAAACAGCTGAGAGGTTGGCATCAGCCAAAGTGGAGAGATCATGCTCTCGAAAGCCTTAAAAGCATAACTAAAACTGCTGTTCCTACTTATCTTCGATACTTCCACAGAAGAAAGATATTAAGCAATGAGGATAAAGCAGTATCTGATGTGTCCAAAGCATGGGAAGCTCATTTAATCTGTCAGCTCTTAGAAGGAAGTGATGCATCCTGAATGGACAGACCACTTGACCTTATATAGCTGAAGCTTTCTTCATGGAAGTGAAACTAAAATGTGACTCAAAGCACTTCAAAATAAAATCTGTGTTAAATAAACTAAGGTGTGGGGAAACATGATACATAGTCACCTATTTATTGCATATGCTACACCACTTCCATGTGGAATTGTATGCATGAGAAGATTTTATTTGTGCATGCTGAAACCCGAACTAAAAAAAACCAATATGACTATTTGGTCACCAAGCCTTTGGCTCACTTCTGACACTTAACCACAGCTCTTGCTTTAGGGTAAATGAGTACAGAATTTATCTATGAAAAGAGAATCAAACCTTTCTGCATTCATCAGTCTTGTAATTTCAAGTTTCAGACACATCCATCTCAAGCTGAAGTAAAAAAAAGTGACATACTTGGAAAAAACCGTATTTATTAAAGAATAAATCTAGGTTCAAACTTCATCTGGCATAACCTTTCCAAATCCATCACATCTCATGCAGTATACAAAGGAGCAATCTGAGCAGAATTTGGGTTGTGTTGTTTAATCTTTTGGCAAGGGAAGGAAGTGGAACTTTAAGTAGTGGAAATGCATGAAGTTGAAGGAACAAGCACTATGTACTTCATGAGCAGTGAAATGGGATGTAGACACACAAGTCAAGCATGAGAACACGTGCACACATGAGCAGAATGCTCAGTTCCTGTGTCCTGTTCTATAGCTGCAGCCAGCAAGTTGACTCATTCAGATTTAGGCTGCATCTGTCTGGTAGGGTATGCTGATGATCTTTGAAGCTGGAAAGGACTGTGAGTGTCCCAGCATCCAAACTGAATTCAGAGGGAATTTAGCAATCCAGAGTTATAAAAGATGAACTAGCTAACAAAGACAAACAGGAATAACCAAACACACAGAAGTAGATGAATGGTGACTAGTCTTAAAACAGATCCAGCAGGCATAGCAGACAACAGGCTGGATTTAAGTCAGCAGTATTGAATTAAAAAATGTAAATATACTGATACATACACCAGATCACAGTTTGTAAAAACTAGGAAGACACTCAGCTGTGTCTTGTTTTGAGTGTCATTCTTCTTGAGAACGCAACAATAATAATCAATGGTTCAAAACAGACAAGGAGAAAAGATTGAAAATATTTGGTTTATTTTATCCAGAGAAGCAAAATCTACAAGGGACATTTTCTTCAAAGGGGAAAAGGCTGCAGCAGATAAGGGAACAAACTGTCCTCTGTGTCTTCAGAAGATGGAGTGAAAAGTAATAAACCTGATTGCAGGACGGGAAAGTGAAGTGAAATATTATGAAATTACGCTACTGGTATGAGTAGTGAAGCACAACAGTAAATGGCATTAGATATTGTTAAACCTCATCCAGCTGAATTTTTCAGAATAATTCAAACAGAGATAAAATAGTTGGTTTGGGCTCTCCCAACGAAATTGGAAGATATTTTGGGAAATTATCTAATCTCAGGTTCCCTGTTTTATTATGAAATCAATGAACACGCTCAGTGTCTGAGATGACTACATGAAAGTACAGACATTACAGGGAAGTTTAGAAATAGTGTTACACAATTTACCCATCTTTTTAAAAAGTGGCTTGAAGAAATGGGTACTATGAGAAAAAATGGTCTGGATTTTTGAATTAAGAATTAAAGGCAAACCTCTTAATGGTAGACGAATAACTATAAAGAGTTTTGAGCAACCCTTTCTGTGACTTTTAACAAAATAGTATTCCAGAAAGGACTAGAATCAAATTAATTTCTTCCATGTCCCACTGGGTAAAATAATTGCAATGAATAACATGTGCAACTGGCAAGAGAGTAAAATTATTATCCCCCATTGGATAGTGGAAATGTTATTTTTCTACCAAGTAACTGGAAAGTGGTTTGTATGTAATGCTATGACTTGGCATCCTAAGCATGAATTACCTCAGTATGGTTTGAGCTAGAGGCCTCTGGGTGTGATAAAATCTTCCAAAGCACAGTATTATCATAAGGAGGCAATCAAGAAAGAAGTTGAGAATCACAGGCAAACACCAGGCTTTGCCAGTCACTGACTGATGCATTGTAGGATCTGATGCCTGTTTGGTGACAGTATAATTCCAGAAAACCAGATGAAGACATTTACACATCCTCAGGCAGTTTCATGTTTATTAGAAATGAAGCAAAGTATTTCTGCTAGTTACAGCTCAGATATTCGAAGTCCAGTAAATTCAGAACATCAACAGTAGTAGTTAAAAATTACCTACCACTTATTAATTCTTCCCTAGATTTTCTTGCCTTGTTGTTTTCTTTAGCCTAAGTTAAAACAAAGCATCACCAAGTGACATAAATCAGAACATCACTACAGCTGTTGAAATTGCAGCTGTTCCATGAAGATCACAGCATGTACTTGGCATTCCTACAGCACGTCAGCACCAAGGACAAAAAATCTTCACTAATGTTCCAACTCCTTCATCTTCAAATGCACCTGCAAAGTCTGACATATTGCAAATTTCTGTGGTTGGGTAACTTTTTTATTTTTAAACACGCTTACACATTATTAACAGCAGCCCCATGAAGAACTGCCTCAAACAGGTATCCATGACCATCTCAGTCAAATTTTGCTCTGAGCCAACCTTGCAGGACAGCAAGAGGCTTTAAGTAGCTGCCATTCAAAATTGAATTGATTTGTCTCAGAAATTATTCCAAGTGATAATCTTTCAGAAAAATGAGAGAAACTATCTGACTTAAATCAGCATCAGAATTCAAGTGCCAGCTCTCAAGTGGGAAGACAATTTTACCTCCTTAAGTGGTTAACAGATTCTGCTTGATTTCTGGAAGGATCTTAGCTGTCACTTTGCAATTCTGCTTCTTCACAGAATATGTCCTAACCATCCTTGCCTTGGGTGTTTGGTTTAGCTTTGAGTGTCAAGTGGGGTATGGGAGGTGGAAATTGAGGTGGAAGAATCCCTCAAAAATGTGGGTAAAATTCTCATTGAATCTATCACATGAAGACTGAGCACAATAAAGTATTCAGTTTTATAGAAGATTGCTGGAGAGACTGAATCTAAGCTTGGCTGTTTCATTTCCCTTAGAGACATTTGGGATCAGGTGTATTTGGACATCACATTTTTATGTATCCTCTATAAGAACAACCAACTGCTAATTTCATGTCAAACTAGACATAAACAGATAAATTTGAAATCTTTTTCCAGAACAATCCAATTTCATCTAAAATAACTGCAATTAGGTTTATCTTTCGTGTTAAATCTTTTGCCATCTAAGGACACATCTGTCTTATATTGACTGTATCCTCTATTTACAATGGGCTTGTTTGAATAGATACAATAGTAAGAATTCTTTTGTTTATTACCGGGGGAGACAAATCAAAGAAATTTATTACATTCTGTAGCTGAAACTAGGCTACAGAAATGTTTTCTGATGATCAACTCGACTCAACCTTAAAACTACATTAAAAGGGCTTTTAGAACATTCAGGGGGGAAATTATATAAGCTACTAGCTTTACTGCAAAAAATTTGGAACCATTTTTATTTTTACAGTCATATTCTAGCCATAAAATACACATGTGTCCCCCTAAAGCATGAAAACAATCGTATGGACAGGAACAATATTGACTGTTCAGAGCTGTCAAACATATAAGTTGATAAATGGTGGAAGGACATAGAGAGTGGATTTCAGTCTCCCAGGGATGTTAGCTTGTGAATGCTTTCAACTACAAAGCTTAGGAACAAGGTTTGTCACCTGACTGTGATCGATGTCAGCACTCTTTTAGATCGACAAACTTGTGATAATAATAAAAAGATTTATTATTAACCACAGCATTGAAAATGTCAGGAGGCAGCAATGTTTAAAGAACCTCTCTGGAACTAGATACAGAATCTCAATGAAAATACACGAGACCACAGGGCCGGGCTATACACACCTGTGCTGGCACTTGTGCTGATAGACTTCATGTCTAGATAAGAAAAGAGATAAGTATACAAGTATAATGAAATGTTATAGTTTTCACTATATTAGTTTAAGTAAGTTAATAATCTTTGCCCAACTGACAATTTTACAGATACAAAGACTCTGGTAACAAGCTCCAGATTTCACAAATACAAGAGCTTTTCTGCTATGCTTTTTCCTACTAAACATTCATGACAAGGGTTGAAGTTCTTATGTATTTCATAATAATGTATTTCACCAACTTAATCCTAAAAGATCTAGTACGCTTGCCTGGACACTACAACTAAAACAGTCTGTGGGCTATTCCAGTGGCAAGGAGCATTTCCATGGGAGCTTTTTTACTTAGAAGGTTACCAGTAACCCAGCCATGCTCTTGGTATCATTGCACAGGAGCCAATGGCTCATTTTTCCTATTAACAAAACCACTGCCAAATAGAATTATTAGTATTTAATTACAGAATCTTGCTACGAAAACAAAGATGCATCAAGACAGGCTTTATACAGATTCAGCAACAGAAAAGAAATTTAAAAGTTTTCAGATCAAAGATATGGGTAATTAGATAAATTTGGGAACTTGTGAGCTTTTAGAGAAATAATGTTTTAAAGGGACAACATAAATATAGCACTGAAAAGACACCTTTATTACCGAATGATCTACAAGAGCAACTGAATTTTTATTTCCAGAGTTAGTCCTACTTGTTTGGGCCAGCCTCCTCTCTTGTTTGACACAAAACTACCTCATCCCTACAAAGCTCCCAGCAGACAAGGCGGCTTCCCTGCCTTAAATACCAGTCTTCTCTATCAAAAATTTTATGAACATCTGAAGAAAAAGTAAATATGTCTTTTATTGATTGGCCTTGATACACTCAAACTTTGAAGGGCTGCACTTGCTTTTGTTCAAGTATACGTGTAAATTATGTGCCAGCAACCTCTGAGGGGGGCACTGAGGCGCCAGCAGCTCCACTGCTCTCACCCGCCGCTAGATGGGGGAGCAGCCTCGGAAAAGGAGATGCCGTCGCTCGCAGCCAAGGTACAGGCAACTCACTGAGCACGTAAATCACACTGAAGAGCTTTTATTTATAGCACAACCTTTGCTCCCCTTCCACCCCCAGCGCTTATAAAAAGGTGAGCAAGGGATAAACAGTAGATGCTCAGCCGTTTACGTTTATAACCCGGCACTTCTGCCTGTGACCCTGCCAAACAAGACTGTGATGCCTCACTGACATTAATAATCTTGCATTTTCCTGACCTATCTAGATTTCAGGCAATGCTAGCACACTTTCCAGCAGCAGGATGGCCAGAATGCTGCCCTTATGGGAACCCCTTTTCAAAACAAAGCCAGTTATTTCATGAAACAAAACCCCAAACCAAACAACAAAAAACCAAACAACAACAAAAACCTAACAAAACCCAACCAACCAAACAAACCAAGTTATTTAGTGTCATGCTCACAGGAAGGCATGGAAGGCATGGAAACAGCGGGAGAAGTGTTTAAGGGGAACCTGCAAAAGCATAGTACACCACATTACCTTTTTCCTCCTACAACACACGAGTTCGACTGGAATAGCACAGGCAAAGATAAACTGGCACACAGAATAGGAGCCGACTCGGCAATACTAAATCTTACCTAAGAAGAGTTCCAGTTATAATTGTTTTAAGTGGGAGTGATGACAGTGATCCTCCCTGAGCCGCATTAAAGCCCTAGGTCATTAAAACGTGCCCGCCGACTGCAGCCGCTCCAGAGCGTTTCCCGGGAGCATCTCCCCGTGCGCCCCGGCCGGCGGCGGCTCCGTCGGGCGTGTTGGAATACAAACCACCCGGGGATGCTGCCTCCCCCCTGGGGCACCCCACACACCCGCAGTGATGCGAGGCTGTAACTCCCGCTTATGAAAATATTAATTTTTATATTATTATGGAAACACTAACCTCAGGCCATGCGGCCGCGCCTATGAGCCAGCTCGTTGCTCTGGCCTGAGAGCTGCGGAGGGTTACTGCTCCTGGGACGTAGAGACCAGAGGAGGCATCGCAGCACGGCATCTTCCTGGCACTAAGGCTCGGCCGCTTTTGTCCAGACTGCCTCTGTTACACGCTACACACACAGACAAGGACTTTGCTGCACCCGACTTAGAACAACATAGCGCAGTTTGCTCTGAACTGCTTCCATCTCTTGGATTTGGGATGCTCAAAGTTTTAACTTCCAGACAACACCCACAAAGTTTCTACTCACTCCTTAACTGCTTTTTGAAGGTAATGAAGACTCAGGTAATAGCCAAAATATTGTTTATAATTTACTTTTCATGGGTCTTCATATATGACACATTCAGGCAGGGAAGCAAAGTACTGTCGAGTAACTTCTGAACGTGCTTCCTCCAGAAGCTGCATCAACTTTTTCAGAACACAACTGAACTTACATTGACTAATTATTGTGATCAATGCACAGCTAAAATGACAAATCTTATCAAACTGTTCAAGAAGTTGTCCCATTCTGAAAGTAAAATGGCATTGCAATATCAAAATAGGTGTAACACAAAGATTAACAGAACATCAAGCCAGAGAGCACTTGCATGTGCTTAACAAATAAGCCTGCACACCCCTTCATTACAGTTGTCTGATTTGTACTATCACTGGTCACCAAATTTTAGGAAGCCAATGACCCAAACATTATCATTCTGGATATTGGATGCAGGAAACTGTTAAAGCACCCATGACTGGAAAATGTAAAGTCAAGCAACTTTTTCAGGCTCTGATTTATCAAATTAACATGTTACATTGCTACAAAAGAAATATTAAATGCATGGCAAAAATAAAGAATCCTAGTTCTTCATTCCATTAAAGAGCACTTTAACAATTATTTTCTTCTTGACACATGAACAGAACTCATTATTGCTTAAAGAAGCAAATGCTACTTTTCCAGAACAAAACTGAACACTTATTTCATCTCATTCTGCAGATGTCAAACAAACATGACATCAGTCAGAATGCCTGAGATATTCTGCATTTCTCACAAATTACCCACTCCATTAGAAAATGATTTTGTGACATTTAAATAGGTTTGTTACATACTCTGTTAGACTACTATAAGAGCACAGCACATAAAAATTACTCAGTTTCTAGGTTACTAGTGATCTTCCTTACATTCTAAAATGATACCAAATCCCCTGTTCCTTTTTTATTCATTTCTGCCACAAGTATATGATATACCATGTTTTGAAAGCAAATGAGATTATGCTGTGGCAATCAGCATTGATTCAGAAGTTAAAAGAGGAGGTAAATAACTGTCATGATCTTCAGTGATTTCAAAAAAATGTTTCTAGAATTGATATCTTTGGCAAAAATTGGTGATCTAAATGCCAAGGATAAGTCAATACATTTTTTTTCTGAAAGGATAAATTCTAGCTGAGAATGTGAAGATAATTCAGCATGGAAGAAATCTGCCTAAAGCATTCAGTTATAAATTAAATGAAAGGTAACAGTCAAGTAATCAATGTCTTCAACAAGATTCATTTGACCTATTAACACACGCTACATATGCTCAAGATTGCATTACACAGGAAAAACCTCTTCCACGCAAAAGATGGGAATTAAATAGCTGTCATTTCCAGGTCCTGCTGGAGAAGGGAGTTTAATGAAGAAGCTCCTGTTGTTACTGCCCAGGCTGCACTCTGTGTGGCAGCCTTCCAGCTCCTGCAGGAAGGTTACTAAAGCCACAGCAATGAGAGATTCTTAACATGTGTTGCTGGAGCAAACAGGGCCCAGAGAACTGGTATATTCTAGATTATGGATGAAAATAGAATTCTGCACCATAGTGCAAACACACATTTATTGGCTTCCATAAGTTAATTCTTCTGTCAGTGCCTTTCATCACGGACAGCTCCTGATTTTTCGACTCTCTGAACCCAAATTTTATCGTGTCTTTCATGGCACTGACATAGCTGATAACTTCTCCAGATCTTTTGCAACACGGTGCAGATACATCACTATTCAGTTATCAAACATTCAGTTCTAAAATCTCAGTATCAGATGTTCTGTCTAAGAGCAGTTCCAGACAATGTAAGAGCCACAGGTGTATCTCCTGCACTCTTTGGATGGACTCCTGGTCTCCTCACCACTGAATCTACTCTGACCCGTGTGTCCCCTCACTGCTTCGGTGGTTGTCTATCTTTAAAAAAAGGTTTTACCAGTTGCCACATTTCTCTATTCCCTAGATAAGTATGTCCACTCAGTTCAAATGTGTCCATATGCCAGCGTTTGGCCTGGCACAGAATTCAAGAAGTAAAGAAATGGAAAGGGAACACTATCCCCCCCCAGACCTGAGGCACTGAAGCCACTTTGTGAAAGAACTGGACAGACAATAGAAGAAAAAGGAGGGGGGACTCAGAGGCAGCAGTTAGGATAAAGCCACACTTTGGCACAAACCTTTCAAGAATGGGTGGAAATTTTGCTCTGCCAAAAAAACAACGGGGTGCTCAAAATATCTTGTTTTGTGGGATGTGATACACACATATGGAATTCTGACCAAGATTTACAGATAAACTCTTTATTTTATAGCTATTGTAGATAATTTTTTAGGTGTAGGAAGGAATCCATGATCTGTGGATGTTTCTTTTCTTTTCCTAACTCTCTGCAGAAGGAGGGTACAAGGCAAGGATGACTTTCCAGAAGCTTTATTGGGACTTCTGAATGGTTAGGTAGCTGAAGAATGTTGGGACCCTGCTTCTAAACCAGGTATAGACTAGCACAAACTTGTAGAAACAATCATTAGTTCTAATACTATATTTCAGTATTTACTAGTCAGACTGTCTTGGTTAGCTAAGGAAGAAAATGTCTTTAGGGACAGAAATTAATATTCTGAGCTACAAAGCAAACCAATACAGGACCTGGAAGAATATTCACAGTGCATATGCCCAGTTTTCTAAAGATCCACATGTATTCATTGAAGGAGAAGTTTTTACATTTGCAACAAAAAAAAGGAAAGTCAGAGTGTTCACAGTTTAATAGGAGGAGAAGTGATTATCCAGTCTTATCTTCTGTTTTGATGCAAATCATTCCCACTGTTCCATTCGGTGTAGATGTGTGCCTAAATGAAGTCTTTACTACAATACAGGACACTTTCTGATTTGGTCCATAAATATTACAATTATGTCAGTTGAAAAAGCACATAGAAAGCACTTGAATTTTGTCAAAAAACATGTCACAGCTTTATTTTAGCTGTTGTAAAGGGGTTAAACTCTGCTAAAGAGGAAAGCAGTGCTTCAGCAAATGAACCCAATTTTCTTTCCTAACTATACAAACTGTTGCATACATTTTCCCCTCCAGCAATCTCATTTTCGTTGTTTCACACTACTGCCCTGAATAGTAATTTAGCTTTGAATAATTGCCCTCATCATAATGCAGATGTCAACACCAAATGACAGAGGCCCACGCTCCGGTGTATGCAGGATTAAAATGCAGACTCTTGTACGCTGAGCCAGTGGACCATGTGGTTTTTATTTTTCAGCTGTTTCCAGCAGATTGAAAATTCCACAGGCTACAGAGCTTTGAATAATTTAGAAGGTTGTTTGGAATACTTTGTAGCTAGAAAAGTTCATAAAGAGGGGGGGAAATCACTTCATTTTAGTTTGCTGGATAGATTTGATTCCTAAATAGTAGTGTCTTCCTAAGGAGGAGAGACTAAGAACATAAAACATGCCACTGCAGGAGAACATATCGATTCACTTTATTAATGAGATTCAAAAGTAATTTCATCTTTGAACAACGCTATTTCTTTGCCTCTGACAGGAGAGGAATAAAACCAAGCTGTGGACTTGCTTAACTACTCAGAACTGACAAAATTCAGGTAGGTGTGGAATAAATTAGCCTGCAATAGCTTTAACAGCACAGTGTTGGGGAACCAAACACCATGGCAGTTGTTAGAAGGAAATAGATAAACATATTTATTCAAATGCACTGGTGATTTAAGTTAAATTTGTAAAAAAAATTCAGTTAAATGTTTTAAAAGTCTGTTACTTATGGGCCTCTCTTGAGTTACACAGCATGCACCCAGCAAGGGAGTAGGGTAAGGTCAGATTTCTCATTATGCGTGTTTTTCTGTCTCCTCTGCTTGTGTCTCCCTCAGCTGGAGCCAAATTCAGAAATGGTATTTATATTGCACATCATTTTTCAAACAATTATTTTACCAAATATAAAATACATGGTAAAGAATCTCACATAAAATAAAAATTAAAATCCTCTGGAAATCCTGTTTGTCTAGATTATGTCCTAAGGAATAAAACAGCAGGACTTGAAATTGTTTTTCAGAATCAAGCCCAAATATTCAGCCCTGACCTCAATGCCAGCAGGTCCCACTGAATCTGACAGGCACTTTCTTTTACCCTAAAGTCCAGTTTGTCATGAAATGACAAACATATTGAAGCGAGATCAAATGCCTGCAAAGACAAATATCAGACAAGAGATTCAAAATTACAAAATGCACAAATATGAACTTTCTATATAGTTTATATTTTGCAAATGTTTGCAGGTCATAATTTCAAGGCTAGGCTTCAGCTCTAGCGAGAGGCTGACAAGGAACTGAACTGCTGTAGCAACAGAGTTCTTTCTCCTAAGAGCCCCTTTGGGCCTTTCCTCACTTAGACCTGTCAGGTCTCATTGCTCTGAGCTGATGACTCACTCAATTAAACCTCAGCTTATGCACTTTCACACTTCTGCCACAGTCTGCATTCCATGTACTTGCAGTGCTGGGATTCTCCTCGAGATCTTTGCTGTGCCTTGTTCACGGTGTTTCAGAAGGAGCAGACGTGGCAGCAGTGCACATTTTCTGGGCAGCTGTCTAGTAGCTCTGGGCTTTCCCACAAACACATGAATCCATGACATGACCTTGAGCATGCCAGATGCACGACCTTCTCCCTCATCGGCCTCAGTCCCATGAGTCAGCGTCAATATCTGCTAAAATATTCATGCTCCGAGCATTGACCGACCGAGCAAAGGGAATATAATTCAACAAATCTCTTCATGTCTAATTAGACAGTGCTTGTACTCAAAGTGGAGCCTACCAGAAGCAAACAGCCAACACTGCCAGATTCATGTAGACTGGTAACTAGTCACCAACTTGCCTGCAACTTTACCCTCCTCCAAGCAACGAGTGGGGCTCAATCACTGACCGAGGGAGGAGTGCCGGTGGTTCTGCAAAGAGCAGAAGCCCTACAGATCATGCAAAAGCCAAATAACTCATCTGCTCTTTCTCAAAGCCACGACAGAATCAAAGGGCTGCATCTTGAACAGGTTCTTGGCTTTACTCCCATTTGGACTTGACTCCCATTTCAAGGCATAGCGGAAGACTATTCAATAAGAACAAATCATACTCACAAGTTACATCCTTTGTTGACTGTAATCACACAACTTAAAAATTAGCTTCTTGCACTGGACTTTCATGATGTGTGTTGCCTAATTTTGTGACACATTCCTAGGACTAATGAAAATACAAAATAAAATAAGCTGAAAACCATAAACTCAGGGAAGTCACATTAATTTATGCATCCACCTAGTAAGTGCTGTTATTGTTTTTCACATAGTACATAGCAGCAGATAGTTATTTTCCATGGCTCAAACAGCTTCATTGTTTCATTAGCACTTATAAATTAAAATGATGTGAAAAAGCATCAAAGCATAACTTCTATTAAATAGGGAGTTTACTATCATCAACACAGACTAAAATTGATGCCTTGATTGAATTTGCTGCAAAAGTTGCACTGCCTATCCAAATGAACAACGCTGCAATGTCATGTGTTCTGTACCTAGATGGTTGCTTGTATGCTCAGAAGGAAACTAAGCTTAGTGGTGTATGAAGACAAAACTCTTCAGGCATTTAGACTAATTAAAGCAGGTAATTCAAGCACAAAGGAAATGGGCAATGAGATGAGTCTTCATTTGGAATCTCTAAGGGCAGTTAATGTGTTAAAAATGTCATATTGCTTGTGAAGAGACATGTTCATACAAAGATATTCTGACATTGTTAGCCATTAGTAATTTTTTTTTTCATTCAGAAACAAGCTAAAACCTATATAAACCAAAAGGAATGAGGAATTTAGATTTTCATGACTGTTTATCCTCATGTAGGGACTACAAGCCTTTCTACCAACAATCAAAGCAACCTCTGACTGTGAAAGCTATCTTTTCCTTCAGCTGACACTGATCTCAGAGGACCTAGAAGGAGAATAATGACATCTTTGAGAAATGGCTATGATGCAGACCTCCATGCTTACAGAACAGGTAAATATTGATGTCAGAAGATGATATGCAGCAAATATGTGTTCTTTTTCTTTTCCTGTTCTCTGTGTACAAAGAGGCCTTAGCATGCTTCCTAATATAACTTTATGAGGGTGTCACCAAGCTGCCAAATGCTTATTATCACACTGGGAAAGATCATAGCACAGCTATTAAAGCAACTGAATTATGTTTCCCACCTGGGGCTGTGTGTCAGGTATAGAAAATAACTTTAAAATTCAGTCCCCATTTTGAACCTGCAATGTTCTTGTCTTCCTTCACCTCAGCATCTCTCCTGTGGTCACAGACAAGACTTAATTTAAAACAAGCAGCAAAGTCAACAAAAATCCTGTACTGCAGAACAAGCTAAATATTTTTTTTTTGTGAAGCACCATTAGTATTTAACAATGTCTGTAGTTAGAAATAATGCCATTTGGGATAACAAAAGCTATGAGAACTTGTAATCATAACTGGTGTTTTGCTCAAAGCCCAGAGTCAAGGGATTTAAGTTTTCATTCACAAGAAAAATTGTGTCTTTCATGGTTGGAAAGAGGAAGTAATATCATGACTCAGGTGTTTCCTTAAACAAAACAAAGAAATAAATGAAAAAAAAACCCACATGGATCACAGAAAAGAAAGCCCATGATTTTACAGGATGGTGGGGAAGGGGAGAGAACGGATACAGACATTGCACAATATTGAATACTTGAACTCTCTATAACTGTATTTGTGGTGCAATTATTTTAAACATCATACACAGGGAAGCCTAAGAAAACAGAAAACAAATCTGAGTGGCTTTAAGATTGCATTTCATTTTCACATGCTGCACAAAAATAAGAAAAACACAGAACTAGACCAACATATCTTAATTCTGTCATGCAGAATCTTTCAAGCTCCCAAAATTAGTGTTAGTTTCTATCTGCAATGAAAGCAGGCCAAGACTTTCAGTACTCCTGTAACAATGGAAGGGTTCAGAACAATCAGATACAAATCTCAGCTCTGATATTTGAATATGGATTATGAGTATTTACTGTGAATTTTCATCCTAGATGATTCTAAATCTGGAAGAGTATGGTTTTAAATGGGCTTTTCCATACACCATGTGAGTAGCCCTACTTCTGAAGCTGTAGTCAGCCAGCAGGCTGTAACTCAATCTTTAAATATTGCCTGCCTTTTTCTAAGAATTTTCACATTAGCCAATAATTTTACCAAAGAACTAATTTCCACAAATTGCATTTATGTATTACCCAGCAATATTACTGCTGTCTCTTAAGAACATTTTTTTTTCACATGGAAGCACGTTTTAAGTCTTAGAAGAAAAGCCTATTTTCTAGGCCTGTGTGTAGCAAGAAGGACATAGCACACTTTCACATCACTGTTTTTTTCTTCATTGAAAAGCCAGCTTGGAAGGACCCAACACCCAATCACCAGAATTCAACAGGATAACACAGGAAAATATGAAAGAGTGATGTAATTTCTTTCCTCCTGTTGGCTAGGCAGCATTTCCCCTCACTGACACTCATTCAGAATGTCCAAGCCAAACACGAGGTTGAGAATTTTAGCTGAGGTGAAGACACACACATTCATGTAACTGTACTGCTTCCATCAACCAAGCCAAACTGCCCAGACCCAGCAGGGCATCTCCATGCTGCACTGCACAGGACTGGGTGTGCATTTTACTAAGAACCAGTGTAGAGGGAAAAAATCACTTAGAAAAATCACCCTCTTACATTAACCTCACTTGCTTATGACAGAGTGGTTGAAATAGCCTTTGCAATTAGATGGGGCAGGATGAATGTCTTTGGTGGTTTTGGGCACTTAATCAAAGTATTCTGAAAATGTAGCAAACATGAAAGGTTACCTTGAAAGCAAACAGCAGGAGCGAGTCCACTAATAAGCCACAAAAGTACATCCGTTAAGGATCTTGTAAGGTCTTATTTGGGAAAGCTGGTAAGTGCCAAATCAATGAAGATATAATTTTAGATCACTGAGTAAGAATGCAGCAAATATAGTCTAGCCATTTCTGAAAAAACAGACCTAGTCATAAAACTAGGAAAAAAGCACTGTCTACTGTTTTATACCAAGATGCCACTTTGAATAATTTATATACAGCATCAGGTCACAGAGGATTCCATAATTTTACAATGAAAGAGAAGCTGAAAGCAGAGAAATTAGATACAGCTGCTTGTCACAGCACCAAAGTAATATATATATATATATATATATATATATGTATACATGAGGGGTTTTTCCTCATGCAGAAGGAAGAAGGGGTTTTTCCTCCTGCAGAAGAAAGCAAGAATGCTAGGCATCACTAGCCTCCACAAACTTCTCCCAGAGATGAAACCCAAATGGATTTCACAGAACTGTTGTCTGCCCTTGCTCTTCCCTTCAAGCCAGAAGACTGTTCTTAGCTAAGGTAAAACAGGTCGACTCCTCTGGCTCAACTGGAACAACTGAGGGATAGATCTTTGTGATTTCCTGACCTCAGTCCTGGTTTTCCCATCATCAGATGGCACAGCTTTAGGGTTACTCTGACAAGCATTATGTGAGAAAGCCCAAAATGTTTTTTACAGCTTCCAGATAAGCACTTTGCCTGATCCTGGCACAGCCATTGTGCCAGTATCTGAGAAAGCTATGATGTAGAGCTGACTGTTGTTTTTGCAGCAATAACATTTGCCAATATTTACTCAAGGAAGAGGAGTGGCAGATGGTTACAAATGAGTCATTAGTAAATAATGCAAGAATATTTTTTAGCTAACCCTGAAGCAATCCCTTGGGATTGCTGAAGATCCCTATGAGACACACAACACCGATTTCATGGATGTAGCTTTGAGGAGAGTCTAGTTACAAACTTAGAGGTAGAATGTTGATTTGAAGTAAATTTCAAAGTGGTCCTTTGTCTCATCTCCATCTATGCTTCCAAATCATTGTTTATTAACTACATTTGCAAATGTTAGTAGTCTTTGAAGTCAGAGAGTGTTCCTGGAAGTTCAAATCTGGTTTCATAGTGTCATTACCTCATAAATAATTTTGTATATGTAAGTGAATGTAATGTTTTTTTCTCCTAAATTAGACATTGCAATGCATGCATACTCAAAATCAGACATAATAGCAGCTGAACCACCGAGATGAACAAATAATTGTGTCAATGTGGTGTGACTCATACCCTAAATAAGAAAATTCTCATAAGGGCCAGCATTCTTGTCTATTGAAGTACATTCATCTTCTCTCCTTCACTGCCACTGTGTAGTTATTGCTTATGGATTCAGCCTTAAATGTAGCACAAGCAAAAAATCAGAAAATTTAAAACAAATTTATGTGAGTCAACAGGGAGTGGATTTTACTGGGAGCCACCATTCACTGTGACAGAAAGATTTCAAAATGAAGGCAAGTGAAGGCAAGGTTATACAAGCAAAATGTCAATTATGATTCCTTTTTAGCAATACAGTATATCTCATGAACATGCCTTCATTCTGTTTCCTGCAGTGGATTAACACATATTGCCCTTGACTTTTAAGCCCCAGCCACAATGGGCTCAGCACCATGCTATACTTCCGAAAATTCCCCTCCAGCCAGTACCATCTTTAACCACAGCAATCAACTGGCCACCATATGGCTTAGTCATTTCCTTGCAAGCTTGTGCCTTGTCACCAGTATTGATCCACAGAACAGAACAAGCAGAAAAACCATTTTAGCTAATTGATCACTGAAGGAGGCAGTGAAAGTTTCAGACTTCCACTCCTCGCTTGTGCTTCAGTCAGTATAGGTTTAGATCTGAAATGTGGGGCTGCTGCTGCCTAGCATCATGGACACAAGGCAGCAACAAAAAGTTCTACTGATGCCTAGAAAGCCCCAGCACAGCATAAAGTCATTGTAAACTTAGTTAGATGACTTAGCACTGCTCATCGGTCACCCAGAATTTGCATTACACTGCTGAGTGGCTGAACAACACAATGGCCCATTCCCAGACAAAATATAAAATCAGAGCTGACTATTAGAACCCTGCCTTTTCCCTACAATCAGAACTGAAACATTATATCCTAGAGGTCATAAGCTGCATCAGTACTCTGAGAACATCCAACAACTAAAGGGCAACTCTATTCTTTTTTTGCAAGCACTAGCACCTGACACAGAAAGACATCATTAGCCATTGGTGAACAACAAAAATAATTAAAAAACCAACAAACTGCAGCTCTCTTTCAGTGTTAGTTGTTTTTTGTTAGTCATATTTACTGACCTTATACATGTACTTTAATTAGACATCTTTGTACAGGCACATCTCTTGTGTGCAAGCACTACACACACTTATATGCTGTCTGATGCTTGAGTTCCTGTATGACATGGAAGTAGAGATCCTTCCAAAAGCACTAAGCATCTCCTCAGACAATAACCACATCATAACTTGATTCTGAGGATCTGGAAGACAATGAGTTATTGTGCCATCTCACAAACGTAAAAAATAGTATCTTCTAATCAAGAAGATGATTAAAATGTATTTCCTGAACTATGCATTTCTTTATTTTGAAATATTTCAGCTTACAATGACCAAGTGCACTCAGATTTCTCACCCCAGAATCAGTTTCTTTATTGGTAATTGCATCTTTCTCCAAATGATTAGGAAATTTCAGCTTATTGGGTGCAGCAGTAAATCACTGTACAGACAGTGTTCTGGTTGAAGGGATAGAAAAAGTGATGTATTTGATTTAGAGTTGGCTGGCACTTGCCATCGACCATGTAAATCCTCCACATTGACATGCTGATTAGTGTGCTCTATAATTTATCAGCCAGATGTTCTGGGCTGGAATTCTGTGCCTCGTAATCCGTGCTCTAAAAATGCTGCATTTAGCTGCTGTTGTTACCTGCTAGACTATAGTTCAAGACTTTTAAGTGCAGAAAGCTCCTAAATCATCAAAAGCAAGCAAAGAAGATACCATTAAGTTAAAAATTTGTCTCTTTAAACATACATTCCCAAAAAGCAAAATGTAGACAGGTAGGCTGCTGAAACTTCTAGATACTAATGATCATAAAGCCACGTGTGTTATACCGTATTTTTTGAGAGTCCAGCAGAAGCTCTTTACAAAGTGTCCCTGACAGCCCAGCAGCATCACCACTACAGTTTACAAGGGCATTAGATTAGAAAAAGCTACAATCTATGGCAAGCAGGTGCAACAGAATGATGCCAGTTCCCCACCACCACAGCAAACCTACCCAACTGCAGCAGTGCTTGTCAAAAGAAGGATCCTGAATATGGCTTTGAAGAGAAACCTATCCTAGCAACCTATCCTGCCTGTTCTCTTTTTCCTTCTGTTTAATTGCTTGGCAGAGGGAAACAAGCAGCAATGCTGTGGCCTGCAACAATAACTAACACGAGAGTGGCACTTCTGATGCCAGTAATTTTATAATAAGATGAGAATAGCCACTTCCAAGAGAATAGTCTTGTGCAGACACTATTCAGCAATTTTGACCTTTCCGGTTTGCTTTTCAGCAGTGCTCCAGCTTGCATATTTCTCTTTACAACTCTAACCCTATAACACTTTGGCATCAATAATCTTCAGATTTTGCACCCTCACTGACTTCAGGTCAGATATTGTGAAGTACTCTGCAAAGAGAAATTACACTAGTGAAAAAGTTTAGGAAAAGGATATGGTCAGAGTTCTATAAAGAACAGAATAGTTCAAGAAAAACCAAAATAATAAAAAAGAAAAGAATGTTATGTTCCGTTACAGTCTGATCACTAGGAACCACCACACATATGAGAGGCAGAAGGGAGAAAGGCCAATAAATCAAAATTTTTGCTTTACTACAATTAATTTCTAAAACTTATCTTTTGGTCTGACATAACAGATAGTCTCCTTAATTGAAAGTTTGTGAGATTAAATATGTATTTCAAAGCTGTCCATCACTATGGCATCTGGATGCCTTTTGAGACATGCACCATTAAAGCAAAATCACCACTCTGGCCACTGCCTTCCTCGTGTGTTCAGCTGTCACAGCCCTCAGCAGAGAACACATGGGGTCTAAAGCAGCAGAAAGACTCTCTTTATGAGAGAAAAAGATACACCTGAATCATCTACACACAATGTCACACAGCCAACACCTTGTGCTCTGCTGAATATTGTCTCCAGGACAGAGGAAAGCTAATTGAAGACAAAACATTTACAGTAACAATAAAACCCAAAGTAGTCATAACGAGATGGCTGGCAGCTTGATAGATCTGCAGTAATTAAAATACTGAAGAGTTTTAGTTCTTAAGCTTTTAACAGTGGGAAAACAGAAGACTCACGTTCCTGGGTGGGCCAGGCAACTGGTGCAATTTAACATATATGGTAATTTAATTGAAAAATTACTATGAGTTTGGAGAAAAAAAAGCCCTGGAAAAGCCTTCTCTTCACTAGAAAGGACAGAAAAAAACATTTCAGTGTAGTTTTGACCAGAGGAACCACTACTTCCCTGCCATCCTTCCCCTGGTTACATTCTGTTTTCTAAGAATTAAAAGATTAAAAAAAAGAAAGAGGAACTGAACAACTAAAAACAAATTTGTGGTTGGTTACTATTTAAAATATCGGTATGTCTAAATCTATTCATTCAGAATGGCCTCAAACCTAAAGGACTGGTTCTTGTTTCTGTAGTTCATGTTTACAAAACATCAAGATTTCCCAGTTGTATCACAATGATTTCTAGGCAGGATTACACCAAAAAGTCCTTTGATTCTTGACTCTGCAACTGCATCATAATAAGGCACCTCATTTGTTATCTGTAAAACTGTGTTATCAGTCTTGCAGTAACTGGAGTTTGGAATAATGTAAACAAGATATAAAAGATATTTTGGTGCATTGATGTGATTGGGTCAGGACAGCAAACTGAGCTTGTACATCTTCTGCAATGTGAGCCTGAGACTGCTGCTTTGGACACCAGGAGTGAGGATGCACTCTCTAATGCTGATACAGAGAGGTTGCTGGCTGTCCCAGTGTATGCATTCAGAGCATCTCAGTGGCTTTCCCAGAGTTTAGTCTTCTATTGGAGACACTGAAAAAATTACCACATCCTTTCCTTCGAGTGAGACACCGACACAGTGTACACCTCACCACTTCTCTCTGTGCCCTGTACCGAGCAAAAGCTCATAGTGCCTGCTCTGACATGATGGAGTGTGAAGGCAAGAGCAAGCACTGCCATTGGCAGGGCATCCCTAATCAGCTCAAACCTTCTGCCTCTTGTTTCCAAGCCACCAGCCCTTCTCTTTCCGCACAAGCCTCATGATCTCTGACACCATAACGTAGCTGTGGTGCCTGGCTTGGGTCTCCAGATGCTTCATATCTGTGGTCTGTCTGTCACACTGACTAACAACCCATTTCCATTTCCCTCAGCTTAGGGTGACCTGACGAAAATACACATTTTTGGGGATATAGGCAGTAGCATTATATGCTAACGTTAGAATTTGCCCTCTTGTGTTTATATATATCCTGAACTTTAAAACAGCATTATACTTTGCTTGAATAGTGTATTTCATAAGTTTGCCATCATAAACAGTGATGTTTGATAGGTGCTTCTCATTTGCAAACTGAAATATGTAGTACTGCATTTAGGATTATATGTATAGCAGTGGCTAAAAGCAGTGCAAAACTCAAACTCTGACATGAGTATTATTGGCACTCAGCAACCATATGGAAGATTAAAAGAGCAATATTATTCATATAACATCATTGCAGAGGCATTAAATATACTGGAAAAAAGAAGAGGTCTACAGTATTTTATTCCACAGTCACTCACAAGTAGAGAAAAACACAAACCTTTTTGTTTAGATTTTAAAGCATCCTTCAAGTACTACCACTGAAGTCTCTACTAGCCAATGTGTGCTACAGAAGGTTATTCTACAGCATCAAAGAGTAGACATATTTTCCTATGTTGTTACAGTGGGCCTCCAAACCCCCTGCCCTGGCCCAGGAGCACCTTGCATACAATGTTCTCTCTTTTACAGAAGATGGATTTTTTGGTCTGCTTTAGGAGTGACACACAGAAAAGGACAAATATATTTCTGCTTGGGATTTCTTGATAAAAGCTGCCTGCACTCATATGACACTGTACTTGCACAGTAAAGTCACCTGCTTTTAGGACATGCCAGAACTACTGTGCATGCATAGCTGTTTTACTCAACATTTTCCAGAATGCCTCTGACAATGAGCATGCCCAGGGTTTCTGGAAGCACAAACCTGGATTAGATCTGTTGGGCACTTACAGCAGCATTCACCTCAGAAATTTCATATATAGTTGCATTTTTTGCTTATTTGGGAAAAGAAAAATAGGACAGAGTTGTTGTTATATTTTTAATTGTGTGTTAGTTTCGGTCAAAACTAGAATTGCCATTTTTATCTATGTATTTCATCCACACACAAAGAAGCTCAAAGTCTTACACACAGTCAGAGCCATTACATACAGATGATATTATTCTCAGTACTGGAATATTTATTTGCATGTGGGCCTGTTTGCTTACATTAGTTTCAAATCAGCTGAAAAAAAGAAAATTAAAAGAAAATAGTGAATAGCCTAAGTAAAAGAAAACTAAGAGAGACTTTCAAGAAACTCCAGGGCACACAGCAAGACAGTGCCAAGGTTGGAGTCTTAAGACTCAGCAGTTTTTTGATTTGAAGCTCCCACCTCAAGCAGAATATGCTTTTGTCTCTCAGCTCAAAAAACTGTAGAATCAATTCAAAATAATTCCTACTGTCCTCTACCTATAATCAGGCTTCTCGCTGTACGACTTGTTCAAAGATTTGGAATAACCTGGCTTTCTTAGCAGTGATTCATAAAAGCAACAAGAAATGTCATAAATAGCAACAATTAGGGTTGATATCATTTGGCACTGGTGCCAGGAGGAGGCTGCCTGCCAAGGGGAACATTCCTTGCAAGTTAGTTCCACAATGTGCTGGCAGGCAGAAGTGCCTGGAACCAATCTGCTGTTCTGGGGCTGCTCCCGGGGCACCAGCCACACAGGGCAACACGGGGGGGGGGGTTTGGGGAGCCCCCCGGGGGGCATGGAAACCAGGGCATTCCCTCTTCATCTCTACAAGGGAGGCTTTGTGATACATGGAAGCATTTTACTAAAGCTTGTGGTGTAAGGCACAGCTTTAGCAAAATTAAAAAGCACACTAGGGAGGTCAGGCTCTGCTTCTCATTTGTTTGCATCTGTTAGCAAGCCTTAAACTGAACTATTTTATTTAAAATACTGTGTTTCACAGTGAGGAAAGTGTCAAGAGTTTTAGCAACCATCTCCATGACAGAGTTGATAGTTAGTACAGAGGATTGTTTCAGGATGTAAAGCATATTGTAGCTTTTGGACTTGTAAGCATCAGATTTTGCATTCTATAATTAGAGGGGCAGTTGTCAGAGAAGGGATTTAAAACAAAAGCAAGTCCATGTTAAGTGCAGTTCTATCTGGAATCCAAAAGGTTAAGGGTAATTTCTTTAAATCCTTGATTTCCACCAGAGAGAAATGCAGGCTGACTCTGCTGAAGGCTGAATTGCCCCTCCATTTTTGAGTATGGCATTTCCTGATACATTTTTATATCTGGTAAGGTAAAGGAATGTGTTTACCTAGGAACTTAGTATCAGATTAGGATAGTAGATGCTACCACTATGCCACCTTACCAGAGCACAGCAATTACATGAGTGTCTTAAAACACTTTCTGAAGTTCAGAAAAAATTAAGTAACTCCCATCTCCTACTGTTCATAGTAGCTGTGAACATTTTTATTTCACACTAAGCAAGCACAGAGTTCCTTATGCTGACAAGTTCAGACAATTTCAGATTCTCAGATCCCATTTCCAGGATGATTGATTACATTTGAATCTTTGTGACCTTAAAAGAGGAGCAATTTCCATGAGAAGTTGAAAGTTGCAATTTGCTCAGTAAAAGATGGCAATTTTTGCTGTTGAGAACTTAATGGAAACATATGTTCTGCAATGTTCTTGATTTTAACCAAAACAAAAAAAAAAAAAAAAAGAAAAAAAGAAGAAAAAAAATCCCTTTTATGTCACTGTCTATCTTTCTTAAAATTTACCAGAGTTAATGATCACCACCTTGATTCCACAAGCTTTAAGATAAAGATGGGGGACACTTTTGTCAGAAGAGAGTAAGTATCACTGAAGCTCTGTAGAACTTCACAGATTTAATAACCATACTTACACTTTCTATATTTACACTTTTTTGGCTGTTAAAATCATCAAAGATCTTGGTTTCAAACCCATACTAAATAAGAACTGAAAATAGAAAGAAAAAAGTAAAGAGAGAAGTAATTTTTGAGAAGTTTAGACATTTTATGGCTTGAAGTAGCTTGATTCAGAAAACTCTCACTTCTCTCCAGTGAGATAGTATTAGAAATAGTGACCCCTCCAAGTGTCCAGGTTTGGAAAAAAGACTGCAGAGTCAAAGTGCACTCCACATCTAAGAGTCCATGACACAAAACTTTCTTCTATCTCTGTCTCAAAGCCTATTGATATGAAGCATTGACTATTCTGAACTCAGGTACATTATTCCATTTCATTGCTATTGCCCTGTATTCCAATCTCTAGTTATGTTACCTTGAAAATCATGAAATGATTTGCTGACTTCTTTCTTGAAAGGAGATTTTGTGATGTTTTATTGATGAAGAATTTTTTTAAGCAAGACATTGTATAACCTGAATATGTTTCATGTCTTTTCCTAGAAAAGGTGATATTAAAATATGTGAACAATGTACTTTAGTTAATTAAGTACATCTATACCTCAGTAAAAAAAGACTACTGTCTGCTGGCTGATGTTGCAAAAATCTTTACTTAAAAAATTTCTTTGCAGTTTTCAGTATTGTCTTAAATACAGGAAAAGCCTTGAAATGAGTTTTTAAGTCCTGAAAACAGAACACTGAAAGTGTCTGGATGGAGACATAACCTTTTTAAGCCTAAAAAAAAAGAGGATTTAAGAGGACTGAACAGCTCAAAGGATTAGCAATGAAAGACAGACATTTTCACATATAAACTTGTCTGAGTTTATCCAAATTCAACAGCAACTTAGGTCATCAAATTAAAAGAAGCTTTGGTGGTTCACTGGAAGCAAGTCTGTGGCTCTCAGCCCAGTTTCTAGAGAAAAGATACTCATCAAAAACATGACTCTATTTGGCATTCTGGCATACTGGAGGTTTTAGAAAAGACAAAGCAATGAAAATATACAGAGCAGTTCTCTTACAATAAGAGATAGTAGTGGCCCAGATAGAAAAGCATGTGGGGAGCACAACCTCTCTTTTTTAATTGTGGATACACAATACAATCCATAATCCAATAAAAGCAGATTTTTATAGTACTACTAATGCAGAATTTTCTAAGAACACGTAATGTACTCAGTAAGTGGGAAGGAGAGTTCATGTGATTTACCACTGAATTCCTCATTCCTAAACCTAAACTCTGTTTATACCATAGTGTGACTTACCATTTTACATTGTTGTCATGGGCTTTCTTTTCTACAGTCCTTCTCCATAGAACTTGACCCAGAGAAAGCTGGACTTCTTTCTCTCAGGGACACCTTAGGAATGCATCATGCTTTTATAAGGCACTGCTATCCTAGACACACAGGGGACACTGGTGGGCCTCACGTACTTCAGCAGACAGTGGTGTCAAAGGCACTGAAGGCCCTGTGATGAGTCATGAGCAGAGCTGCCAGGCTGGGGGCAGCTGCAGGTCACTGCCCATCCACTGGGGCTGAGACAGCAGGAATTCCACAAGCAATCAAGTCTCCTTCTTCCTCAGCTAAGCAGTCATCAGATGAGACTATTGCATCCAATCACCAGCTCAACTTTCTTCAAAAAAGTTATTCAGTGTCATGAGCAAGCATGTTTCTCCAAGTGTAAAAAAACCAAAGCTAGACACTAGGAAAAAAAATTTTCTGAGAAGCTACAAGTTAATAATCTTTCCTCAAGCAAAAAAGTGATGGAGGCAGAAAAATACCTTTTTCCTTAGATGATTTCCTATATATAAGCATATGAAATTCTAGACATGTTCACATGGCTGTAAACTCATTGTCACCAGTAACCCTACAAAGATAAGCTGCATTTTCATTCAAAATATTTCTGTACAATTCTTTTAATCAAAGCACCTATGGAACTTGGTATTTAGTTCTCTTTATTCCCAATCCAGTTCTCTGCCTAAGTGATCAAATTAATTCTGTGCCTAGAAATCAAATAATGTCCTCGTGTAGGTGTTAGGAATACACAAATGCCTACATGTTATCAGCCTGTTTGCCTCTTCTGCTTTAAAAATGAGGAGGGACAGGTCCAGACCACTCCAGCTATAAATGCTTTCTGTATATCATTGCATGGCACACTTGCACTCACCAAACTCAGGCTGGTGGTAAAAATAACCCTCTCTCGAAGAGCAGACGTTAAGTTATCTACTAGGGCTTCCACCTGTTAACATTTTTCAGAGAGGGGCCCTGTCTGGAAATAACTCTGTATTTCATGATGAACTCAATGTGCTTTGCTGGACAGAACCAAGATGTGACTCATTGCTCTGAGCTGTGTAAAGATGACATCTGTTTCAGCCATGGAGGCTGAGATGTCCGATAATAGACAGACATCAGAGGTGGAGCTGGAAAGAGACAACAAAAATCTGGACTCTTAAGGTTTTTATTTCACCCGAAATAAATGTTTGTGCGCTCTGTGTAATCTCAGGACATTTGTCACAATAAGGAAGACATCATAATAGGAACAGCAGGCTCTGCTTTCTAGAAGGTAAGAAAACGTTTGTCTCAGTTTCTCTGTTTAAGCCAAGCTTCTCCCCCCTGCTGTCACAAGATCATAACAGTAATCACTGGGATAGTCACACTTGCTGATCACTGTGATTCGCTCCTGTTCTTGCATTACAAGTCCTGCTCTCAGGTTATTCTCAAGTTACCTGCAAGAGTTTTGGGAAAGATTTCAAGATGTGGCAGGGAGGGAATGGACATATATCAGGACAATATTTATTAAAGGATACTCCTATGGCCCTAGCCATCATGATACTAAATCATCACATCAAATTAAGCAGATGGCTTATTACTGAAACAAGTCAACTGTTCCCTGTACTGAGCTCCCAGTTCCTGCCTGTCTTATCAAGCTTTTATGAATTTACAATTTTTAAATTGAATGAAATAACATTTTAAAATTTACATGAGGTATATGTATATATATAAAACATTCTCTGTTTTTTTTCAGCATTATGTCATGAGATTCTAGAACTCCTTGAGTCAAACTTTTCTGAGTTTAATCATTATTTGGCTATTGGGGTCATAAAATCATGCATTTAAATATCAGGAAACATACTAACAACAGCAATTCTGTTTAATGCAGAGACTGCCATTATCATTGAGAGATATGACAGACAAAGTAATTACAATATTTTGGATAACTGTGCACTAACTGTACACTAGCATTGTTCTGCAAAAATCAGAAAAAAAGGTGCAGTACAAGATAAGCATCACATGATGAGTTCTTGCTCCTGACCTCATAACACTGAAGGTAAGTTAAATGTATATATACAGAAAAGAGCCACAGCAGTATATAACCACCATTTATGAGATATGCTGTGAAAAGTAATTGAAAATGTTTTGGTTTTTACATAAAATATTCCCTGTCAGAAAGGATACAGTAGGGAAGAAGAATTTTTTATCTTAGGATGTGGCAGCTCAAGAAAATTTCCTAGCAATGTATAACAGCAAGAATCAAAAAATCACTAGAGAGAGTGTAGTTTAGCTGCACACAATACAGTGAGGACAGAAGACTAGGTGGAGGGCAGTTTTGACTGTTAACAATTCAGAAGCTACACCACGACAAAGTGAAGACTGTACCAATACACAGGCTCATCCCTACTCCTCATATCATGTTTCCTACAGTTCCTAGCAGTGTGAGCTCCTCAACATTTCCTCAGCTTGATACCCAGCAGTGTAACTGCTGAGTGATCTTCAAGGGCCCTCAGTGCTGTACCAACCAAGACATACTTTTCTAGGAATTTTAACAGATGTCCCACTTTCCCACCTTTCATTTTCTCCCCCAAAATAAGAAACAACCTGCAACCACTGATACACAGTGGTGTCAAGACAGAATAGCTTCCTGAACTAGTCTTTAACATTGTAGGGAAAAAATAGCAAGTAAAACTTCAGAAATAATTCAGTCCTGATATATGTACTCTTTCACAGGGGCAGAGCATGTCAGCACAACAACAAACCCTGGTGAAACTTCTTTAATAGATTAGCCTAAGAGAGATACAAGCATAATATTTTTGTCAATAGATAAAGGAAAACAGAAACAAACCAAAATTTTAATATCTCTAGCAGCTCTTCCCCCAAGGCTTTCCTCAGGGACAGGACAGTCCATCTGGGCATGCACCAGTTACACAGTCAGTGATAGCCAAGTGAAACAGAGCAAGGAAAAGGGATTCTTCTCCATGTAGCTACCACATTCTGAAGAATTTTCTTCTTGTATGACTTACATAGACAAAACAACAGAAATCCAGGTCTTTCCAAATAAACAATGCAAAATCTCTGACTCAAGGAACTCTGAATCTGCATTTAGTTTCCCACAGAAAAACAGCAGCTTTGTACTTCCGGTCTGCCTGTCTTATTTCAGATTACAGAAAGTATTTTCACAGATCACTTAGTGGGGTGAAAAGTTAGGATTTGATGCTACAAGATCCCAAATCTGTTTTTTCCACTAAGGAGAGCCTGTCACTGAGTTCTCAGTGAGAGCTATGAACTGTTCCTGTATTTCTGAACAGATTAAAGGGGATCAGTTTTAAAAGGGGATTTAAAATTAGCTTTCATGCAAGTGATTTTTACTCCTTTTTAAAAATTTTTACTTCATATATATATTTTGAACTGAGAACTCCTGTCTTGCTGACAATGAGTTTCACACCTTGGGGTGTTCCTCTTAAAAACTTGACTTTGTGTCACAGCCCACGTTGCAATGCTGCAGACCATTTAAAATCTAAGGCACTCTCTCATCTGGAAACCACAGGGGCAGCTCCTGGCGTTCCTGCACAAGGTAAACTCACAAGAATAAGGGACAAAAAGTTGTGTGAGCAGAGATTACACCAGGATTGAGAAAAGCACCTGTTGGCTGTCTCTCTTACAAAACAGGAAGTTTCCTCTACCTCAGTGTCTGCAAATTTCCAAATAAAGACAAGGTCTTTTTGTCTTTGCAGATGAGAACACACAAATATAACAACAGTTTACACCACCTTACTGACTTTTCCATGGTAACTATATGCAATTTCTACTGCAAGAAGAAATATTTGTCTTTCTGCTAGTTTTCTGTGTGCTGCTTGGTATGGCCAATTCTTCAGCAAATAGAAAATTAATATTGTCCCACATGAAGTGGGCAGACTATTCCTAGAATTACTAGGAGAAAAGGCACAAATGATCCGCTAGGAAAAGTTTACAGCTCTCCTCTGTACGTTGTGACAACCCTATAAACTGTTAACAAATGGGCTGCACTGTGCTTAACTGCAGTTGAGGCACTTCCTGTCAGGGATTTAAAGATAACCAAGGGAATATGCTCTCCTCTCAAGAGAATGCTAATAGCAGTTTTTTAATAGTAATACCAAAAAGCATGCTGGAATACCACAGACTATATAAATTCTGTCTGAGAGGCCCATATGAGCTGCTTGTCATCTCCCAGAGTGTCTGAAAGCTCTGCAGACTGGAAGACATTTTGGAAGATGTCAAAACTCATCAACAACACTCATGACTGAATGGATATTTCCCAGCTTCCATCACAGTTATAAAGCCTCCTATACATTACGTGTTCCTTTGTGGATCTTTGCAAAGGTACCTCACCCACACCAAGCCCTGTGCAGTTTGCTGACCAGTGAGACTGCACCATGTCCACCATATCACTTTTCACTGTGGTCAGACACTGCTGACCACATCTATTGGCTGAGCTACCTTGAACTTCTACAGTAAAAGAAATTTATTTGCTTCAAGAAGTTGAATTTGGTTTTAAACAGGCTAAGTCATGTTCAGAGTGTTTATGTACATAGTCCTAAGGCAGCTCCTGCTCTGCTTCACAGCTCCCTTTGAAATACCCAGGAACACCTCTGGACTTTCAAGAGTGTTTAAATCTAGACTGAATGTGTTTGGGAATAATGTGCACATATCTAAAAATATAATTCTGATGCATTAATTCTGGTAATGATAAAAGAGGGAAAAAGGGAAAAGAGATTTTTTTTCCAGGTCTATTTTTTTCCCCCTGCTCTATTAAAATAGGTGTACATTCTATTACTTAATTCAGTGACACGAGGATTTCAGCAAAGATATTTCTTTGTGTATATGTTCCATCTTTTTCTGGTCCTGTTTGTATGTACAACTAGTATCTTACATTAAGTATTCTCCCACATGTTCAAATGTTCCTATAAACAGTTGAAAGATATTCAGAAGTCTTACAGTAGTATAATTTACAGAGTAAATAAACCACCCCATGTAAGAAAGCTACAACTATGCCAAACATTTCAAGAATGGGAGCATGGAGAAAAAGAGATTGCCAAGACATAAGCAGTATCACATCATCTCTATCTGAAATCTAACTCCTAAAGTTAAGAATTCAAGAGAATGGATTCTCAGCTGTGTATATTACTGGAGCTAGAGAAGTTAAAAGAATTAGCTTAGAACATCCAGAATTGGCAGTATAGAACTAACAGTGTACTCTGTGCTAATTCAGAGCTGTATCCAAGACCACTGGCTAAAACCCGTGATAGCATTGAACTGGGAAACTAATTCTGAGACCACCTCTTAACACCTCTGAGTCTGTTAACACTCAATTGTGTAATTACTGTGTTCATGTCAAATCACATAAAATAAAAGCACATAGAAACAGTGCTCTCAAATAGCTCAAAAAGAGGCAGCCACAGACTAAGCCTAAAAATATGATTTAGCAACTTCCAGGCATTACTAAAGAATGAAAAAATGTTTATTTATTTTCTGACAGTCTCAGTTCCTTCTTTTCTAAAATAAGGACTTATTCCATGCCAGCCTCAGAAGAGAGAACTACACATTAGCTAATATCTAACCCATCCTTTGAAAAATACAGTGCTGAATGAACTTGCAAAAAGCATCAGTAGATATAAGTAATACCATTATATGCAGAGAAAACAGATCATCCACAACCATCCAGCAGATAAATTGATATTACTATTCTGCTAAACAATACCTCCAGTTACTTTAAAACAGTAATTTTTGGCAGCAAAAAGATAGGAGTATTTACTGTTGATAATCTCAAATAATGATGTTATATCTGTATTTCTTGCAGACTACAATGGGAGTTTTGTGAGCTCAGCAGTTTTGTAAGTCCAAATACTTATGAATGTCATTTTGCCAGTATGTGAATCATGGGGCCTGTAAAATCCCACCCCAGTGGGATTTTCATGTGTAGGGGAATCCATATATCTAAATTCTGACCCAGCACTATTTCATGTCCAAAATGAGTTACAGGTTACAAGAAAAGTGTGGAGAAATTCACTGCCACATTACTGGGGTGAAAAAAACCCTGGGTGAGAATTCTAAGTAGGGTTTCTTACATCTTCTTCTGAAAGTGTCAGGACTGGTCACAGTCTGATTGGACTTGAACAGGGCAGTGGTCTGATCTATATGACAACAGCTACCTTCCTGTGAAAATTCTGTCTAAGTATTTGTGCTCCTAGGAAAATGTAAATAGGAAGTACTTTCTGTTTCTTATATCAAATAAAAGTATCTTTCTCTGCTTCTGGAATACTAACAAGTCTGAACTTAGTGTCACTGTAGGGTGTTAGCTGGGAATGAAAAATGAGAAAGGAGAAACATCCTGGAGATTTTCATGAAGCTCTGGAGCATTCCATGCATATGGGAACATTTGCAGTAGCACTAGCAGTAGTGCCAAATTACCTCTTCTCACTGTAAAAGCTACATTCTGACCACAGCAACTGCAAGAAAATACATTTCTAAGGTGTCAGCTGCCACCTGTTTAATTTTGTAGGCCAGGGGGGCAGTGACACCTTGTTTCCTATGTATTGCCCTGCTCAAAATTCAGTCTACAGAGAGCAGAAGGGGAAACAGCACAGTAGAAAGAAACAAAACTCCTTTGATTTTGGATGAGGTGGGAGAGCCACACGCTGGATGTGGAGCAAAGAAGCACAGTTCTCCATTCTGCAGTTATTATCAGCTGCAGGGGTAATTCCCTGGAATGCTTCTGCAGTGTCTGTATATTCAAATGTACTGAAAATAAGCCATAACTTAAGAGTATTTAACATGTTTCGTTGTGGTTCAAAGCTGATTGTAGGCCATTATGACCATTTTAAATATAACTCAGTTTATGTTTACATGTACTTTTAAATCATTTTGTTATCAGAAAAAAAACCAAATTATTTTATCATTGGCTATTTCTTTCCTTCCTCTGTGACAGAGTTGAACCTTTCCTAAATGACTCTTTCCAAATGGATGCCATCATTATCATAGTTTTCTTCTCTTTTCTCTTTTTTATTTTTTCTTCTCTTTTCTTGTTCTATTTTTTCTTCTCCTTCTTTTCGTTTGTTTTTCTGTTTTTTACATTTTTTCCTCTTTTTTTTTCCCTAATATATTTTGGCAGCTTTAGATGTTATTACAGAACAACCAAGCCTGGGACACTATGGACAGGTGCTGGGCAAGATTCTTTACATAGCTCTTCTGTGACAAGGCACCTCAACCCTTGGCCTCTGTCAGCTGCTGTTCTTCTGGTCCTGCATCTATTAGTGATTTCTCCCTCTGCTCCCTGCATGTCCACACTCCCTCTTGTTCTGCTCCCAGACCTTACAAGTTCTTGCCTTTATGCAGCTTCTGCAACTACAATCCTATACTGGAGAAACTGAGCAGAAGCTAAACTATGCAGATTCAACATGTTGGGCTGTTTATGGGTTAGGTGGACTTTGCTTTTTTTTGTTTGTTTGTGGGTCGGGTTTGGTTGTTCTTTTTTCTTGGTTGTTGGTTTGTTTGTGTGATTTCTTTTTTAGTTTTACTTCTCTTAATGTTTTCTTAGAGACATAAGCCAAGGTCAGGTCTGGGTTGCAACTCTACTCCTTCCTATTTTGTAGGTGATGAAGAGAGCAGAATGGCAGCAGTCTGGATGGAGTAATTTACAGTTCCTCCTTCCCTCTGCAGTGGTGCAGATTGCTGCACTGTTCAGTGTGGCCTGCTGGACTTCAATGCATAGGCCATGGTCCCCCTCTCATACAGCACCTCTGTGCTCATCTGCTTGCATGCACTAAAGCTTTTGTGAAAAAAGGACACGGGTCACTCACTACTATAATCAGCATATCTGCTTTGGAATTTTGTATCTGTATTATTATTATTTCTTAAAAATATATTCATGGGGGTTTTTTGTACTCATTTTTTTTTGTTTGTTTTGAAGAAGACTAATGATACTTGTTTGTTAGTGTGGAACGGGACATAAATTTTCTTAAAGCCTAAACACAAATTCACAAATCCAAAGATCATATTACCTGTTGTGTTACCCTGTTGTTCAGTGTCATTGGGCATAATAATCTCTCTTTCACAATCTGTGTAAGAAAGACATCACACAATGCCATCTGCTCCTGCACTGGCAGGTCTATTTGTGAGACGTGTGGCAATTTACATTCATACCTCAGCCTGGCATTGGACACCCAACGTGCAATCAGAGGGGTCCCCACAGTGTTGGAGCTCTTCCTACAGCCACTTGAAAGGCACTTGCTTTTGGGGTTTGAGTCTTGCAAATCCATGAACCATGATTCTCTTTCTACTTCAGATATTAAACCAACATTGATCCTGTGTACTTTAGTGAAGGTTACTGTGTTATTCCCAGCATTTTCTCAGCTGCAAGATTTGGAAAGCAACTTTGCCACAGTGATACACTTGTAACCATCAAGAGCCACAACTAGACCTCAGAAACACATTGTACAGAGCCTTCCTGACAACAGCTAGTGGAGCAAACGACCTTCCCTGCTGATACTCACATTTGGAAATACATTTAGTGATATTATTTTTAACTCTTCCTGAAAGTTATAGAAGTACTGGTTTCCTACAGCAGCAGAAGGAAGCTGACATCCCAAGGGTTTTGTGCTGTGGACACATGAACTGTATAAACTCAGACATGTGTGTGTGTGTGTGTAATTTCTTAAAATATTTTGCTTCAGTTTAAACCCACATTTTTTATCTCCTGTAATAGTAATTTGAAATTAAAATATAGAAGGCATGTTTCCTTTGCTAAAAGGAAGTCTATGGTCACTGTCATTTCATGGACTAAATAAAATCTCCTCCTTTCTTGAAATCTCTCAGATACACAAAGCAGTCAGAAGAATGCTTAGGTGATGTTCCCAAAATAAATTTTCTCCGTCTCAGTCCTTTGTTCAGAATCTGTTTTCTTTATCTCATTTTCAGATCTAATTTTCCCAGGGTTTCTATTGCATTATGTTCTCTCTGCCCTTGCTCCCAGTCTCCAAGAGAAATGCAAACCTAATTAAAGACATATGGCATTTTTAGGCTATGTTAGTTAAAGATATTTAGATTGAAAATAGGCCTGCAGGAAGCCATGGGAAGTTGTTTCCAGGCTTGGTTTTTCAGAAGAGAATTGTCATGAGCATACTCCCAACTTACATGAAGGAGATGTAAGGAAAATATTTAATAGAGTGCCATAATTACTGTAACCAGTACAGGCTGGGATCTGGCCTGCTGGAAAGTAACTTTGCAGAGAAGGACCTGGGGGTCTTGGTGGTCAACAAACTGTCCACGAGCCAGCAGTGCCCTTGTAGCCAAGAGGGCCAACAGTATCCTGGTGTGCATTAGGAAGGCATTGCTAGAAGGTCGATGGAGGTGACCCTGCTCCTCTCCTCAGCCCTAGTGAGGTCACATCTGCAGTGCTGTGTCCAGACCTGGGCTCCCCAGTACAAGAGAATCATGGAGCTCCTGGAGAGGTCCAGTGGAGGGTGACAAGGATGATCAAGGGATTGAAGTGTCTCTCTTACAAGGACAGGCTGAGGGAGCTGGGCCTTGTTCAGCCTTGAGAAGAGCTGACTGAGAGGGGACCTCATCGACATACACAAGTACCTGAAGGGATGGGTGCCAAGAGGATGGACCAGGCTCTTCTTGGTGGTGCCAAGCAATAGGACAAGAGGCCATGGGCAGAAACTGATGCACAGGAAGTTCCACCTGAACATGAAGAAAAATGTCTTCACTGTGAGGGTGACTGTGCACTGGAACAGATTACCCAGAGAGGTTGCTAATGGTGTAATTTAGTAGCACTCCTACTAATCTTTCACTGATCACACAGTAGCTGAATCACTATGACTCAATTTTAACATTACACTCCTAATTTGAGACTTGTGACTTGAAATCTAGGAATCCTTCCCACTACAATTTGCATGTGACATCTTTATTTTGGCAGTAGTAGTAGAGGAAAGGCATGAAGGCACACAAGAAGTTGTCTAGAACCTGAAAAGTGTTGATGCTTTTGCCTAATGAGATATAAATAATATACTCTCATACCACCATACCACCTTAAAGAAACTCAAATTCAGTTGTTGTTCAGACGTCAGAGTCGGTTCAAGACGTTTAAGATATAGTGCAATCAAGTCTCTTTTGCTAACAGAACAAAGGATACTTCCTTTAGGCAATTTGAAAAGAAAAATAGAATCTATTACCCCCACCTTCACCTTAACAGTGTCCCAGGACAAGCATCCTGTCTCTTTCACAGCCATTCTTGCCTGACCTATGCCAGAAAATTCATAGCTCTTTCCCAAAGAGTAGGGAAAGCAGCCTACAAATTATTTTCCTTCATAGAAAGCCCACATCCATGGGCTTTTCTCATGGCATTTCAATTTATAAGACATTGACTCCATTTTTCTTGTTTGTTACTAAAAGCCAGCTTTATCTTCATGCTAATGAAAGGTCCTAAACCTTGTCTGTAATGTAGCCGACAAAGACACCATTTACAAAGAATTCTGTAAACAGTGGCCCACTAGAAAAGTGAACCACTTTATATGCCTCTACTCTGTCAGAGTTGCCCTTGCTGGTTTGACTCCATACTCCTTTGGCCTGTAGGCCACTGCTCTCTATGTGTCTGGCTGATACACAGCTACTGCTGTTCATGGAAATCAGAAGCCTCAAAAATCTGCAACAGCTAAACAAAATTGAATCTACCAGGTAGTAGAATCTTTTGAACCTCTACTTTCTTGGGCCTATAGTAAGTGTATATTAAAAGCTCTTCCTAAGCCTTTGAATAAGAATTTGCAGAATATGAGGTCTAAATATTAGTGAATTTAGTTCTGTTGAGAAAAACTGTTCTGGCAGAATTTCAAACAGACCTGGCACTGAGCCCCACTAATCTTCTATTAATGTTCTTCTTATGAATCTTCCTGATAAAACTGTGAACCCAACAGATTAGTATTGGCAGAGCCTGGATACACATTTGGATTTGGAGTAAGTGCACTATTACCTGCTGAAAAACAGAACTAAAAAAATAGCTGCACTTCTGTTGTTCAGGTGGCCCTAGACAGTTAACACACAAGAGTGCTTCTCTCTGCTATCACAGTATTTGTATTTCATTCCCTCACTCAGACTGAAGCATTACCCTTCTGAACAAATTCCAAAAAGCTCATGTACTCCCAACTATTTTGTCCCTTGCTGTGCTGAGGATGGCTTCCCAGGCTACTACGGCCGCTTCTCTTCTCCCGTATTTGGAAGCTGGCCTTCAGCATGGAGATCCCTTGGGGGTTGCTGTTTAAATTCCAGAGTCACTGTTGCACATTACCATTTCCTTCAGCTGATGTAAATCAAATACAGCATGAGTGAAAAATGTGAGTATAAGCTGGGCAAACTGCTTGGTGAGGGGAACTGTGAGGCATGCAGAAAGTTTGTCTCAGGACAAAACGTTCCACGAGCACAGCGTGCTTTGCACAGGGGGACGTTGCTGAGGCCATTGCCCCTCCTTTGGCAGCAGTTTGCACACACTTCACCCCTGTGTGCCACACTGAATTGGCAGTGCTGGCACAATGTACAGCAGTAAAGAATGACACACTCACATGGAAAATACTGTTGCCTGGCATCAGGGACATTTTTCTATACACAGAGTCCAGAACGTACACAGGAATTTTTGCTTCTCATCTTCCAGCAGCTCCAAAACAGCAGAATTCAAACATACCCTAGTTTAAAAAAATGTTAATCTTTTAATTAATCAACTGTTGTTTTTTCTAAGTGGACTGAAAACATGATATTATATGGAACATAGAATACCTTAAATAGGAATGATTTTGAAATATTTTAACAGAACTAATAGTTTATAGCTAAGTTCCTTTAGGATAGGATTTATGAACTTCTCATTGCTATCTCTGAATACTTGCATGGCAATGTCACCTGTGTAATGGGCAAAATGCCAGTCCACTAACACTTGACTCCTACAGGAAAGCAAGGCAAAGCACAGAGATCTTCTCAATGGGTAAGAGATTCATAATTTCATACTTAATAGCTATGACTCTGGCTGTAGAGGAGACTAAGAGAAAGATGAGCACATTTTCAGGATGCTTCGAACATATTCTAAAACAAATCTTATGGACATATCATGTAACGAGGACAGTTTTTTCAAGCCCAGAAGTGTAGCACAAATTGATGTAATTCTGGATTCTTCCCTTTGCTACAGGATAAAACTCTCACTACAATCCTGATGATCTTTAAACTTCTGAGTGGCACAGCTTTGAAGACACACTGCCCTCTCTGTGACACCACTGCATTTTATGAGGAACAGAGAACAAAAAGATTCACAGAGCAATCTTACAGTGAGTCCTACTGAATTTTCTGCAAGTACAAGGTCCAATTATATGAAAATAACTGCAAGTTCAGGATTTGGGGGGAGGAAGAAAGAATTATTTTTGCATTAGGTTAACTGTCTGTATTGTAATTACTTGAAGCTCCTCTGGGACACATAAAGAGTTTTAGTCAAGATGTATTAATGAATATGACACAGACAAGACACTCAAAAGTATGTAAAAAAAAGTACGTTTATTCTGTGGATTTATATCTCCACTGTATATGGAGGGAGTTCATCAGTATATACAAACTTTCAGTGCTGTCTAGCAATTTATCTTCTAAGTTTTGTCTAATTTGGCCATTTAGTACTTGCTGATGTCAGTAAACTCCTATATGTACTAATATATGGCTACAAATCCTTAGCAGGCATACTAAATCAGATAATTATATATGCCATAAAGAATCCATGAAAATGATAAGGACATTCATGACAATCTAGTTAAAAGGCAAATACATACAGGCATATATTCAAAGAGTTCATTATTTTTAGATATAGTGCTATTTAATTTTAGCCAATTTTGGCCAGTCTTGGCTTTGGTTTTGCGGTGAGTTTGAACATAAAGAAAATTGCAAAGACCCCTGAGCCTTTTCATTCTGCTGTAGGGAAATAAATAACTTTTGGGACTCCAAACCAGCAAAACACTTAAAATTTCTGACTAATCTTACACTTACCAATACACACACGCTTTAATATTTTAGTAAAAGAAATCTAATATGAGGAACTATTAGGAAAGGAGTTGATACGTACAAGCATCTAATATTACAAGACAGGAAAAAAGCCTACAGAGGCACTGATGAACATGTAGTTGAAAAAAAAAGGCAAATATTTCATAGGTCATCTTATGGGCTGAGTTGGATACAGGAGTCCTTGAAATGGAATTGAACATAATTGCATGCAAAAATACTTAATCAAGAACTGATTAATCAAGATGCGTTCTTGCAAAGTAGACAAAAAATTGTGAGACCTTACTTATCTCAATTGAGATCTGTTCATTTCAGTGCAAAGTAAAACAGGGAAACCTTAAACTGATCGACAAGAATAATTGAAATCAGCCTTTCCCTTTTTTAAAAAAATGCAAAAAGTTAGTTGCCATGTCTCAGCTGGTAGATGCAGCAGCTCTGTAAACCGCTTGAGGACAAGAGTTTTACTGCTCTCACAGAGTATTTTTTTGGAAAGGAATCATGGTGCAGCAAAGGCCATTTAAAGCTGAATGACAGCCTCCACATGAGGCTTAATAATCTTAACTTAAACTCATTTAACATCTTCAGTTTATTTGCCTCAATTTCCCTGTGTCTGTGTGTAGACATGATCATAAATATTAACCAAAATCATTATTGATAAAATGAATGTTTAGACTATTAAGATGGCCACCTACTGTGAATCAAGCACTTGGATTGTTTACCAGGTAGTTAATTATATTGACAAGCTCTGAGCCAGCATACATATACTCAGAACACAGGCTGGCCTGGTGAAGTTACACTGCCATGACACCTTAGTAATCTGCTCTGTCTTTCCTCTGGGTTGTCATTTCTTGGGTGTGAAATTTATTCCATCTGCCCCAGTCACCTGCACACTAGAGCTATCAGTACAGTAGTACCATTCTACAACAAATCCATGATGAATTTAGAGTTTATGTTTAAGGTAGACATTACCACAGAAAGAAAAAAAAATCTTTTTTTTTTAAGCTTCAATCATCCATTGCTTACTCCTTAGATGACACAAAGTTAATGCTTTGATAAGAGGGAAGTGCAGAACATCCACTGACCAACAGTGGCCTCCAATCCTCCAGAAGCTGATAGAAGAGACTCTAAACCTTAAATTTCAACATATGCTTACATCTTCACAGGACCAAGACAGTAATACAACCCAGTTTATGCAATATATGAATACAGCATTTCTGTAAATTTTCTCAGGCATCTAATTAGCTGTTACTCAGGAAAATTAGAAAGTGGTGTAGTAAAGGAACAATATCAGGTCATTCCAGGGAAAAGTAATTAATCACAGCCAAGTGTATTTGCCTAGAAAACATAATTCTTCTCTGCTGAGGTATCTAATACTGAGAACAACTGCTGTAAAATGGAGGCTAGTGCTTAGAGCTAACCAGACATGCACTTCAATGAAGTATTAATACTAGCCAAACACCTTATAATTACAGACAGCTGCAAGTTCATGAAGCTCTTTGTAAATAGTTCTGTTCCACCGCTCCTGCCCCTGGCAGCTGCAGTGCCATGAACCCTGAGCACAGGATACAGGGCTCTCCAAAAGATGCTGGGGCAGAGGCTGCATTGCAGCTATGCTTTCTGTAAGCACAAAGTGTCCTCCCTTTTTCTACCAAAGCCTATTACTTCTGTATTCATACATCTCACTTACTTCAGTGGAAGGAAAGAGAGGATTTCTTTGCTTCGTTAAAAGACGTGTGAGAAAAGGAGAATTTATTTATCTGGTCATCTGGGACAGAGAGAAATTATGGGCCTAAAGACAATGGAGATTTTCATAAGCAGAAGAGTCTGCAGAAATGGGTTTAACTGGACTCACCTGAGTTCTTATGACATACTAAAAGACATGGAAAGAGTGTCTTAAAAGGTAATCCTTTAATTCAAACCATATTAACTTATTTGAGATGCTGGTCACCACTGTCATGCTAATAATAGATATTACTTCTTAGCAACACTAAGATTTTGGGTGTGTGAAAAGGAAAGGAGGTTCAGCATTTCCTCTTTTTCTTTCTCAGTAGGGAATCCATTGTTGCATGTGTAATACCACACTGGAAGAGGACAAAAGAAAGCATACATTTCCACCTTGGGTTCAATTAATGGAAAATATCAAATCTGTCATTACTTTCTAACCACCTAGTAGGACCTGATGAATTAATAAAACTGTATAACCTGGGGAAGCAATCTCACAGTAACAGTAAAATTAATGTATAATTATAGACTGAATTGTGCAAAGGGCAAAAGAAACTGAACTTTTTAAAAAAGTACCTGCCTCAAAGCTGTTATTCATGTGACATCAATGCGACAGCTGTGAACACTGCAAAGGAAAGAGAAAATACTGTAAAGGTAGTACATAAGAAGAAGAAAAAAAACCCCCACTTTACAAGTGTTACATGTATTGCTGTTAATTGCATGGAATTTTGCTGGATGTGGCTTCACAAATTAGGCAGCAACAGCATGCAGGAAATTTCAGTGATGGGCCTGCAGTACAGTCACATAGTGCAGACAATAAAATTTGATTTCTGTATGGGTAAAAATGTCACCATTATAACCCAAATAGTAAAACAAACTCTAAATACCAACACATATTTTGGCCCTGTAGGTAAGCAAAGTTTCAGAAGGCCACTAAAAATTTCCATCTGTTCTATATTTTACTTTGCCTGTAGTAAGTGTACCTATTTGAATCACCAAGTCAGCCTTTTATAGCGATTGGATATCACTTTTTTTCTTAAGGACATATGCACACCTATGCATATTTCAGGCAGAAGTCAGTACAGTTGATCCTAAACCTAAAGCAATTATATTTAATCAAAGAACTTAGCTTCTGTACAAGTCCCACAAATTACTAAATACATGGTTTATTAGGTCTGCACAGTTCCACAAAACAGAATTTACGAGATTATTATTTCATTACATAGACTAATTTGCTTTTTGTAATTCCCAGCTCCAGCACGCTGCTATCCAGAAGGATTTTTATCCGTGCTCATTATTACTGATACATAGTATGCAAAAGAGGCACTGCTGAGAATGCATATACCAGAAATGGAAGTATCTGCTATATAGGCAATAGCAAACAACAGAAACTACTCTTAGAGTGCACAGTTCAAGTAACTTAGTACACTCAAGACTGCTGAGAGGCTGATATTCCAAGCATGTTTTGCATGCCAATAGCATAATTTGATTATGTTATCAAGCCTCCAGGTATACCTCTTTCTGAACAACAGGAAAATTAGTAGTATGACTTCTACCATTGCAGATTCAATAAATACACACTCACAAACACAATTCCAGTACACTAAAAGAGAACAATAACAAAAAAATTTAAAAATTCAGAGGTTTGGCTAAGATTTCTAACCCTATACAAAATCTGTTATTCTTAACTCTTCAGGCCTACAACTTGTAACTGTCCCTGTAGCTCCAACCATGACAGCACTGGTATGAGAAAGCACAGAGACAGATCCTTGAGCCCACGCAAGCCTTACTGACTTAATTGCTCTTTCTATATGTCCCCGTGTCTGCTGGTAGGACCGGCTGTGTTCAAACACTGCACAGAAAGAACATTGTTTGCTCTGAAGCATTTTGGAGTTTAGCTTCACCTAGCCTGACAGGAACATTGATTTATAGCTTAAAATAGCAGAACAAGGACGAAAACACCTAAAAGTCAGCAGTAACTTTTGAAACCTAATTCTGTGCTCGGATTACCAAGGAAAGCAACAAGCGCAGACTGCAACCTTATAACTCCTCACTCACATGCTTTATTCTATTACCACGGGCGCTGCCCGTGTCACAAGAGACTCGCCGGAGGGCGGGCAGCGCAACGCTCCGTGAGGGCTCACCCAGAGCTGCGCCGGGACGGGCGGCCGTGCTCCCACACGGGAAAGCGGGAATTTATGTTCCCCTCTGGCTACGCCTTGTACTCCTTCCTCCGACACCACGCCGCTCACTTAAGTTGATTTAAACGAGCTCCCGCACCCGTGCCGGTGTTACCACCAGTTAGAGGGGTAAAACCTAAGGCGAGGTTCGCTCTCCCACTACGTGACGCCCCGGCCCGCACCGCAGGGCCGCCGCCGCCTCAGCGCTGTCCCGCCGCGTCCCCTCAGGCTCAGAGTGGACACCGCTCCCCACCTCAGGCGGGAGGGCAGCGGGACAGAGGGACACCCCTCCGTACCTCAGGCGGGGCGCGGGCGGAAAGGGGCGCCCGCCACCTCTCCCCACTTTCCCTCTGTGGGGCGGAAGCGGTCGGGACCGCGCCCCGGGCGTTCCGCACCGGGCCGGCTGCGGGCGCTGAGGGGAGAGCGCAGCCCTGCAAGGAGGGGCGCGCCCCAAGC
>NW_021939122.1:3312171-3390580 GCF_001715985.3 Manacus vitellinus | reverse complement strand
CGGCTCCCGCCGGGAAGCCGCCTTGGGCTGTTCCCGCCCCGGCCGGCGAAGGAGCCGGGCGAGCAGTGCTGCGGAGCGGTGAGTTCTCCCAGCGGAGAGTTGTTCGCCGTGTCCGAGCGAAGGAGCCTTTGCCCACCTGAGGAGCGGCATCGCGTCAAAGCGCAGCAAAGCGCGGTGGGTGCTGCTGTTCGTACCCGCCCCGAAACGCCTCGCAGATGGCTCTGATACGCTGTGGGGTTCCTCGCTGCCTTGGAAACTCCTATTTTAAGTGTGTGCGCTATAAAAGGCAAAATACTTACTTGGCGTGAGCTCATCCTAAAAAAAAAAAAAAAAATCAAATTCCGACAATTAAACCCCAGACTTCCCAGGCATTTGGTTTTGATTGTTAATTTGGTGAAGGCTGGCCGTTCGGTATCAGCGCAGGAGTCGAGGCGGGACAGACCTGTGGTTTCCAGGCAAAGTCTGGAGTTGTAAATTGTTCTTGTTACGTAGCCTCCAGTGTGAGCTACTGATCGCTGGTGGGAAGCTGAAATTCTGCTTGAATCTCTCGATTTCTCGAGAGCAGCTATGCATAGCATGTCTCTTTAAGATCTGAGCATCTGCAGTGTGGACATTTCAGAGTGATTAATACGATTGAAGTGTTTTACTTCTATAAGTACTTTTATAACCATCAAAAGAAATTTTGATATAGAAAACACTGTGATGTTGCATACTCTTTTATTGCATTAAGAATTACTTGGTAATACTTAACTTACACTTCTGTTAAGTTCATTTACAGATACTGAATTAATTTTTGAACATCAGATGTTGCTTGCTCATTTTGAATCCTGTAAAATTCTGAAGTAATTCATGGCAAGCAATACCCTTTGCCAGTAAACCTTACCTTAAAATGAGAACTATGTACAGTTAAAATACTGTGTCACTATTAACTTGATGTATTAATGCACTGAAATTGTGAGGCTTGTGGGTATAAGAAACTGTCAAGATGACTAATGTAGATGATGTGTTTATCATCTTTTGGCCTGTAGTACTTTCTACTGCTAGAATAACTTGCCACTTTGATATTCTGCAGTTTACTACAATGTAGCTGCATCTCTTCGTCCCCAGTACTGTGAATTTTACAGGTTGTGCTGCCTGGAATACTTGTGCTTCCTGCTGACTTTAGCAGAAACTCTTCTTATGAAGAACAATTGGTCTGCAGCAACAAAGTGATGTAATAGGTGTATTGGCTGTGAGGGTGTAAAGCATGAGTATATGAAATACTTTTCCTTGAAAGGAAGACTTTGGAATAACACTTTGCTTCTCTGAGCTTAGCCTGTATCATTGGTTTGTGTGACTTTTTTTCCCCACCCCACCTTCCTCTCAAAAGAAACTTTATCTGATAAAGTCTTATTTATTGGAGAAATGCAGAAACAGAACTAGTTTCATTTTGCAGCTTGCTAATGCCTGCTCTTTTTTCATTTTGGGCTGTTTTGGAAGCCTCTGGTTTTCTTTTCTTGCCTGCTAGTTAGATAAAAGAAAAGACTGTTGAATTATTTTTTTGTGTGTTAATTCACAAAGAGCAAATAGAAGTGATGTAATCTGAGGTGGTACTTGCCAGGAAGATACCCTTACCTGGTAGAATACAGCTTTGCCTACATTAGGAAAAATACAGAATTAAAGTTCTGTTTCCTGTCTGGAGCTGTGTTTTTCAGTGCATCATTCCAAAGCGTAAATGGGATTTGTGAAACAGCAGTTTCACTGGAGCAGGAGTATTTATGCAGACAGGTTATCAAATTATGAGCCTTCTGGTGTCCTCACAGGTGACAGCAAAGATGGAGTTGTCAGTGCAAGCAAGAGAGTAATGCCAAGGAGCTGCCAGCTCCTTGTGTTGCTTGCTGTCTACTCTGGATTTTTTGTGTAGTGTGACTGTCACAAAGTAAGGGGAAGTACTGATGAGCAGAGAATTCTTTAGTGATAAATTGTCACACACAGCAGCACTGTCCTCCAGCTCCCCAGCCTAGAGTAAGGACTCCACAGTTTGGAAAGTGCAACATTGAATTGATTTAACTGTTGCATCTGTAAGTAACTGCTGGTGGCAGTGTTTGAAGTCCTGACACCCATTCTTGTGCAAGGGGTGGGAGTTGTGCTGTATGGGGAAATGGGTTAGGAAATGACTGTATGGCTGCGTTATGTGCAATAACTTATTTTGTTGGTATTCCTGAGATGGAGTTAGCACAATACACTATACTCAGGATGGAACAGAACTCTTAATTTAAGACTATTAGATAAATTAAAAGGGAGTCATTCTCCTAAATACCTTGAATTTGAGATGTCTATATGAGAACTCTTCCTTCAGTTTGCATTTAACACGCACTTCTGTATTTTCTGTCAGAAATGTTTGTGCTGTATTTTAAGGTTTGCCTGAAGCCATCTTAAAATACATGGGTATTTTAATGCAAAATTTGCACACCCAGGAAGACCTGTAGAGATGCCTCCTTGTCAGAACCTAGTTGTAATCCTGGGTAAGAGATAATACAAGTCATTGTTGAAGTTAATGAAATAATTGAATCTCTATGAATTAGTTTTTCCCTTAGTAAACACTGAAGAAAGACTTGGTATTCTGTTTCCAATATGTGGGTTTGATTCTACTGCATCTTGAATATTCTGTTAGGACATAGCTTTTGCAGAAGAATTCTCAGATTGTTTTGAAGTATTTTGATGAAGTTTCTTAACTGTGAAATAAAGTACTTGTGGCCTGTGCAAAAATTCAACATGTGGAGGGAGGTAAGCATCAGAAGCTTTTTTGCACGGAAATAAGCTCTGACTGAAGCCAAGTATTTGAGGGAGAGGCTTCAGATACCACAAGATTATTAATGTACTAAATCTGTTCTTTTTCAACAGAAAATCTTTGTTTTTATTGGCTGATATTTGTAGTGGATGTGTGCCTCTTATGGAAAGATTGATGCTTGGTATTAGCTGAAGATGTGATGCTGTAAGTCAACAGAAGTGGTGCTGGTGATAGTAGTAGTCAAGACCACCCCCATGGGTAGGGAATAATTTTGAGCTTGCTAAATATAGTATTAGTTCAGTGGAGAGTGAAATGAAATTCTGTTTTCTAACTGGTCAAACATCCTAGGGAAGAAATGAACCATGTGGTGGTTTTCTAGTTGTTTGTGGTTTTTTTTGTTTCCTAGTTCTTTGGTTTTTCTTGCCTTTTTTTTTTTTTAACACTCATCAGACTTTTAGCCTACTTTTGAAAAGAGGGATTTCTATCAGAGATGACTGATGATGATGCAGAAATCTTAAACCAATTGCACACATTACATAAATAGCTTCATTTCATGGAGGAGAAAAAACCTACTTTCTAATACTGACTTTACAAGCATTTATGTTCAGACTAATGTTATATTGTAGCCAAACAGAGAAAGCAAACTGTACTCTGTTTTAAACTCCATTCATTTACTGCCTTGTATGGATTGTGGCGTTCTGTCAGTACAGGCATAGCCCACTCTGGTCCCTTCTCTGCTGTTTCGGGCAGAATTGCTTCAGAGCAGTGCTGCTGTTGCTCTGCCAAATACCAACAATACCATAGGTGATGCTGCTGAGTTTGACAGAATGGAAACAATTCTCTGCATGGAAATTAAGGTAACAGAAGGGACTTGGGAAGTACACGTCATTTGAATATCGGAGCAGGCTCAGCAGCTCTAAGAGGTATCTGTTTTTCAGAGGCTGGGTTATTCGACCAGCTCAATGGGCTAAAAGGTCTGACCTGCTTTACCTTAGACCAGTTGCCTGACCAATTACCTTGTTTTCATGTCCTTCATTTTTACAGAATTTGAGGCATCTGAGCAAAGTGATACTGCTGTGGAATGCTTGTAATGAAAAATTTAAGACACAGTAACAAACGAAGTGGCTGAGGTCTTTCAGAACAGAGATCTGCTCTGAAAAAACAGTGCTTGTTTAGTTGATAATGCAGCTTCTGCCTTTCCATCCTCTGTGCTATAGATGCTATATTTCTGTATGTGAATCTATGTTTCACAAGTGTCTACATGCATCCAGTTTCTATTACATTATTTTTTAATGGGGAACAGTTGCTTTGCTCTCTATTAAATTGTTAACAATCATGTTTCTCAAGAATGTGTTCTTGTTGGATGCTGGGATATGCCTTTATTTACCTCCTGGTATTTGGAGGCTCATGGAACAGTACTGACATATTTCTGTGTCTCAGTTACTAGCTCTAACTAGCAGCTCAGACTAATCATCAGGAAGGGTCTCTTAGATTATAAATATCCTGTCTCATAGTCATGGTTTATCAGATGTTTCCTTTAAGTAGAGCTGGGCCAAGCACTATTTTAAAATGTAAATAAATGTAGTCTAGAGTAAGATTAAGTTTAACTGGAGACTGTACTCCATGAGAACAAGACCCTGTAGCCCTGGATCCATCAGTCACTTGTGTCCGAGGTTTTTTTCACTTCCTAAAGTTGTAAGGTCAGTGTCTTTAAACTACCACCAGCTGAAGCCCACCCTATCTAAGCACAATTGAAACCACCCAGATAACTCTAAAAACAGATGAAACTTGATACCAGTAGTTAGGCAGTGACATAAAGTGTAAACTAAACAAAAAAGTTTAACTGTGGGAGAGTTGCATTTAGTGTAGCTGTAGCAGCTGTCTTATCTCATCCTAGCAGATGAAGTAATAATCACCTGAAGCCATTGGCATATTCTGACTGCATAACCATGGGACTCTCTCAAGTGAGAAGTTGGCTGGGGTTGTAGGGCCAGGAGGAAAGTGCTGATCGTTTTCCCTGGACAAGCTCTAAATTGTCTACTAATGCCTGCAAATCACCAGCTTGGAAGTCACCTATTTAAATGAATTTGTGAAAAATGCAGCCTGCCTTGAAATCATTGTCATGATTGCAGCAGAATTCAAATACATGAATAAACACCTAGAATGAGGAGAGATGGTCTGACTGTTGTGGATAGTGGATGGTAAAACAGCTTTATCATCCCTAAGTTTTCTCCTGCCATATCTGACTTGCCTGTAACCCAGGGTACACAAGGCAGGAGTGAGCTTTTCTGAGCAGCTTAGTGTTTCTCTCTTTTGAGAGAAAAGTTAGCTTGCAATATTTGTTTACATATTTATTTCTTGGAAAAAGATGGAGAAAGGAAAAAGATAAGCTTTTTTTCTTGCAGAATTTTCCACACAGTGCAAAAGATGGCTCTCAAGGGGGTTGTAGTTTCTGCATTTTTTTAACTGATGTTTGTAACTTGCCATGGGATATGTACAGATCTGTGCCTTCCTATCTCCAGTTTATTATATTGTTACATTTTGAAGCTCAAAGAAACAGTCACTAGAGCAGCTCATCTGAACTCTGCACAACTCAAACTTAGTGACAAGTGAATGAGAGTACCAGAATAGGCCTGATGAGCCCATGAGAGAGTAACTGTTTTCATTGCAGGTTTCTAGGTCTTATCTGTGTGTAGTAGAAAACTGTGATTAGTGTTTTACAAATAATACAAATTTCCTTCTTTTTTTGAAATAGAACATCCTACTTCAGTGTACCAGCAATTTTGTCAGGGATCGTTTGCCATATTGTGGGAACTGTGGCCATATGCTCTGAGAAAGTGGATAAACCCCATCAGGGTGTGTGTATGGGAGGGGCTGGGAGAAGAGTGATTAATCAGACAGAAAGCAACTTTGTAATAACAAAAGCACATCATAAACTTCTTTCTTGCTTTTATCTGTTAGGAATTATCTTTATGTAAGTGATAAATTAGATTCCGATTTGAATGGAATCATCTTTGTTCTGTTATTGTGTTTGGATACTTAATTTATTCCAGTCCAGCTTTAAAAGGGATCTTTTGCTCTCTCTTCCTATAAATGTGCATAGAGATGGTGAATGCCTCCATTAGTAATTACATGCAGCTTGCTTTTTGGGTATAAAACCAGAATATTACTGTGGAATGAATAGCCTTAAAGTGGTAGTTGGACTAAAAAGTTCCATATGTGAAGAATCTGGAGGATGCCACTCCTGCACTGGAAAACTTAATATGTGCTTTCTGCTGCATAAGTGAATTATACCAGTGTAGGAGGAGTTGTTAAACCCATGTTAAGTGCCAGTGTTTTTAGCTATTTATTCTTCTGGATGTCTTGTAACTTTAGAGTGTGATGTAGCTGTGCTTTGAAATAAGAAGATACTTTTCTCCACACAGTGGTATTAGACTGTAAACATGGAATTTCTTTTAGAGGTTAATAAAAATAATGAACCAAACAAAACATGGTTCAGGAATGTGTAGCTTCAGAACATTAGCGGAGTAATGTACAGGTGTTTTCCTCTTCCTGATATAGTTGAAATTTGGATTGATGAAACAAACCTTAGAGAGGATTTGGGTGGGAGTGCATCCAAGCAGTGGTTTTAAAGATGCATTAGCATGAACAATGGATAATGTTACCAGCTAATGAAAGGAGAAAGAAGTAAAAAAACATACCCTCTTCATTATCAAAGGCTTTCCACGGTGACTGTAACTCTCAGCTCATTGACTCTTAGTTGATAATGTTCAAACTCCTTCTCTCACTGAGAAAACATGTGTTGGAACAGTTTTCCAGTATCCTGACTTCATGGGTAGGGTAGGAAACTGATGACTCATGGCAGGTTTCTCCAGTGAGGAGTGGAGAAAAGAAACAAGTTGTTTTTCTTGGTGTTGGCCTAGGATACTTACTAAGAGACCTATTGTAATAATGCTGCATTGCATTTTCCATCAGTGGTTACACCCACAGAATAACAAATGTAACTTGGTCTTCTTTCACCAAATATAAATTTTCCTTGTGCCAAACTCTAGATGCACACTCTAAGTGCATCTTGGGGACCTGGAATTGCCAAAGGCAAGTATTCTGAGAAAAGGTTGAGGTAAATAAGGCTTTGAGTACCTCATTTTTTTCTGTGTTGTGGTCCGCACACCCCCACCCCCCAATTCCACAGTGGGCCCACATTTTACCTAGTCTTTGTCTTGCTGCTGTATTTACACAAGCATTTTTGTTTATTGTCTTTCATACCCCTCACTAGGTTCAACTCTAGATAGACTTTGTGATGGACCCATCTCTGCATGCTCAGCTACTGTGTCTTTGCTCTTCCTGGCAGGAATGTTCTGTTCATCCATGCAGGCCTCCTGCCACCTTTGCCTGTCTTCCTGCTCATCAGAGTGACCTATCCTTGAGCTTGGAGTAGGTGATCCTTGAAAATTAACCAGCTCTTCAGAATCCCTCTTTATTCTCAGACTGTATCCCATGTGATTTCTCCAGTTAGGTCCCTGAAGAGACTAAATACTGTTCTGAAGTATTAATAAAACTTCCTTTTCTTATGCAGGCTTTGTTTTGTTTGCCTGCAGAAACTGACTTCAAGGAGACTGATAGTCAGTGTGTGTGAGACACAGATAACTTGTAGATTGCAAGAATTTTTGGGTGGATTTGGTTCCTGGTGACCACAAACCCAGTTACAGTTAGAACAAATGGACTTATTATAAATGAATATAATACCTGTGTGTACCTAGGCAATGAATGGTTAAACTGTTCAGCTCAAAATGGGATATAGTAGTACATAACTGGGGGAAACAATTAATGCTGAGTGTTAGTTGTATGCAGGCTGGTATGTTCAACCTTCCAGTTTAAACTCTGGAAACCTTGTCTGTTGCTAACATACGTGCATGTAATCATCTCACTTAGAGGTTTTAAATACTGAAGTGTGTGATGCACTAAATATTTATCTAAAGTTATCACTGTAAAAAAATTGCTGTGTCAAGCTGGAAGCTACTGGAAGTTCACTTGTTTTTGTGTGTCTGTTTGCTATTAAAATCACAGGGTTTTTTGTAATTTTATTCAAGATTGATCACAAAAGCTGTTTCACGTTTCAACCTCTGAATGTGTATGCAGGTGTCTATATATCCTTCACCTAAGTCTTCAATAGCTAATTTGATCACAAACCCACTCAATACTTGAAATAAAACTTTTTATCAGGTGTAAAAACACTTTCAAATTACTGCATAACTCTTAGAAGTTTTTAGGTGAGATGTTAAACTGACTAGTGTTTGAACTCACTAAAAATCACTTTGATGAGCCCAGCTGTCTTTGCAGCTTTTGCAGCACAATAGTTGTGCTGAATAACAGAGATGAACAAATGAGGTTTCTCTCGAACTACAGAGAAGTAGCGAAAAGGTCACCTTTTATTTAGCTTGCCCTGATACAGTGACAAAAAATGGATTGTGAAGGGCTAGCAACTGCCAAACCACTGACTTAACTGTAGCAAGTGAAGTGCTGTTTGAGTCTCTGCCACAGCTATAAAATGTTCTCTTTTTCTCAAAAAATCAGGGGGTGGGGAGTGGAAACCTTAGTGAGTTTTGGGGGGTTTCAGTTTGACTTCAGTTTTTCTCCAAGGACAAAAAATGTAATAGCATGGCATTTCTTTGATTTCTCTTCAGTGAATGCTGGGGAAAACCTGTGTTCCTCAGCTCTCTGACTAGATTCCACTGGCACTTGAGCTGTCAGACTGGCTGAGCCCAGCCCACTCCCCATGCAGCAGAATGGAACCTATTTTTTCAGTTGATCTGATTTTTGTTGGGTTTCCCCCTTCTCTTCCCACCTTGACATCAGTGATTATTGTAGTTCAAAGCCATGGAATATGAAGTGTTTTATCTGTCAAGTGCAAGTAAATTTCTTGCATACCAGCTTTGCTCTGGCAATTTGGGGGGGCTATAATTGGAATAGGTGGTCTGTTGTCCAATTACTCAGAGTAGTGCAATGCTAAAGATACTTGTGACCCTGAAGTGGTTATGAACTGCTACGAAGTGTTGTTGTGGCAGATTTTTACATAGTTGTCTTGCACTTTTGTTGTTGCAAAGGGCAAACTTTGGTGTAGGTGGCTTCTTAGTTGTCAGAATCACCAAAATATTTATAACTAACTTGGTTACTGTGTGGCAATGGAGGTAGGAAGGTGTTTGTAAACTTGATGGATCTGGCATTTGCTTTCACAACTGAGTACAATTCCTTTCTTCAGACAAGTTTTACTATTGGTTTGTTAGCTGGTCCAAAACCTTGTATTTCTATTTAATGTAGAATAATGATTGTTGAGAAGAGTGGTTCTCTTCTGTTCCCTTGCTATTAAACTTGGAGCAACTTCCTCAAATAGGACAAAATGTTGGGAACAGCTTCCTGTTATAGGAGTTGCTTTTAGTTTGATTTGCAGCAATGCTGATGATTTTCTTCTCAGCCACATTATTACAGCAGGTACTGTAACTTAATCTGTATTTCACAAAGATTTAAAGGCTTTTTCATTGATGTCTATTAAACTTGTAAGAGGATTTTAACTGTTAGAAATGGGTGGTCCTTTGATAACTGTGGAGTTGATTTGTCAACATTCCTGTAATGTGACACAGCAGTGGTTTACTGTTATATGTGAACTGGATAATATCATGTGTTTGTACAGTGCCTGGCACAATGGAGCTCTAAAATGCTAAGAAATTGTAGTGGGGAAAAAAAGGCTCTTGTTTTAAAGGAGTTGAATGAATTAAATGATAAAAATCCTCAAAAGAATCAGTGACAACTAGGAATTGGATTATATCACTCTTATGGTCATCCCTTAGTAGAAGGTTTTGACTACACTGGTAACACTTGCTGTTATGCCATAGTTTATTAGCTTTTACTACAACAAAAAAACACGAGCCCTTAATGTCTTCAAAAGATTTTTTTTTTTTTTCAGTGTGAGTCAAGAAATCAGTAGCAAATGCTATTGAAAGTAGTTGTTTTTAAAACTTTATTAGATGTGATAGTGATTTGTTATGTGACCATATAGTAAGCTTAAGATTTATTAAAAACTAATTTTAACAGCTGAATAAATCTTCATCTAACTTGGAATTAATGCTGGATCAGACACTACTTCATTTGATTTTTAACATCCTCCATCAGTTATTTCTGCTGAGTGGCTGCTTTTTAAAAGTTTGCAAATTCATTGTGGTGACTCTGCACATAAGTGGGTCAACTTCTCCATGCTGAATTCCTTGCAGAGCTGATATAAGTGGTCATGAGAATGGAAAGCAAAATCAAACTGGAAAATAATCACATGGTATCAAATTTCTGATACACTTATGTTTTTAATGGTACTGTAAATGAGCACTATCCCTTGGAAAACAGCCTACCATTTCTAGTTACAGTCTCTTTAATGTAACTAGATATTGTTGCCTCTAATTAAAAGATCACATTTAACATGTGAGCAATGATTTACACCATGAACTTACTGTACACTAGAATTAACTGTTAGTCAAGTAAAGTAAGACTGTTATGAAAGACAGATTGTCCAGTATGCTACAGAAGGTGGATAATTGCTATAAACCACCATGTAGTACATATCTTGCTGGTGAAAATCCATTTCCTGTGGCAGGATTTATGCCAAAGGATGAATGTGGAGAGTTTCTGTTGCTTCAGCTATTTATTAGGAAGTACATAAAGATATTTTTAATATCATATTAAAAACTCAGTGAAAAATATTACTTTATAAAAAAGGAATTTTAGGTATGTATGTTTTTTTCTTTCTCATGCTCATATATTTTGTCTTCCTGCAGGAAACTGTTGCTGCCATGAGCTTAGGAAAAACGGTCTGTTCTCTGGAACCACTGATGCTCTAGGAGAGACCTGATAAGGGAAGTGATGCTGCCCTTTCTCAAAAAGAGAGAAAAATCAGTGTTGAACTGTCTGGCATTCAGAAGTCAGTACAAGTTTGCATATAGCAACTAGAAGATACTAAAATTCAGTGCCTGGTATGGCACTGGTACAAAAACTGTACCCCTTTGTTTTCAGTTGGGGTATATTAAAATGCCTCATTTAGGTAACAATACCTGCCAATTCAGCAGTGTTTTCAAAGATTAAAATGGATTATAAAAAGTAGCAACAGATTTTGTAGTTAATGAAATAACAAAAGGAAATTAAGACATTTATTTTGGACATCTGCCTTGTACCTGATTGAGTCAGTTACTTCTTGAGTAACTGTCAGATGCAGAACAGTAGAGAAAGAAATTGCTCTACTGTTCTCCATTTGAAAGTTACTCAAGAAGTAACAGAGAACATATATTATTTTTGTCTTTGCTTTTTTCAGCTTCTTGAATATTTTCTGTACCAACACGTGTTTAAGTGGAATACTAATGTAATCTTATTGTTACAGAGACCACAGCACAACTCAGTTTGTCATTCTGGTGATGGAAAAAACATCCTGGAGAGAGAGTCAGCTACTACCTATGTGTAGCTATAGCTTGGATTGATTTAAGGGCTCTCCAGTACAATATTTATCTCTATTAGAAACACAGATTCTCCCAGGCAGCTCTGCTGTGTCTGGAACTAAGTCTTTCTTCCGCTTGATATGATCTGTGCACTTCCTATGGTGAGACTTTTTGGCTGTGTTGGTAACAGAGTAATACTAAAAAGCCATAAGATTAAGTAAACTTTCTAAATGCTTCTACTTGACTTAACACTTGGAAGGCTGGGAGGACAGGATGCATCTCAATTACTGGGGCGGGAGGGAGATCCTTAAAACCCAAATCCTCTCCAACATGCAAATATCAGCAGATGATCAAAGATGGTCTAAATCTACCAGCAGAATCGTGGTGTTTGGTTTCTTATTTTTCAGACAGGCATCTGAATAATGAGAAAATTTAGCTCTGAAATGTGTTATTTTTCAGTACAGTACTAAATCTAAATCTTGCTGCGTATGTATACATACTAAGAGGTGCTCTGAAAATAGTGGTTCACAGACCTGGGTGTATGGAAAGGAACTGTAAGAGCTTTTAGAATCTACATGCTGTTTGGTATATGGTGTTTTTCTTTTGATTTTACTGTAATGTAAAGATAGCTAGTTGCAGCTGTCAGTCTCATCTGTAGACTACAGTTGCTGCATCTTGTTTTTTCTGATGAGTTTTGTATGTGCCTAAAGGTAAGAGATGACTTAAGTTATTTGACTGAATTGGAATGATAATATCCTACAGTAGTTTTAATTTAAGTAGTGATTGGGAAGAAGAAACTCTTCTCTTGATAAAAGAACTAATTTCCAAATTATAGTAACTCTGTAAAAGTCTCACATAATCAGTATGTATTTGTTTCCTTCCTGTTAAGCTAATCCTGTAATTAGCCAAACCATCCAGACCTCAGCTCTGTACTGGTAACAGAGTTAGTAGATAATAGCAGCATGAATAAGTCTTTTAGTACCCAAATGATGTCACTTTTTGTTTTCCATATGGTTCTTGTTTCATAGTTCTGTATTTTACTTGGACAGCAGGATTTTCTTAGCCTCAAGCCAATTAAATTTTTCTTAATCACCAATGTAAACAGATAGGTCAGTTTGCTGCTATTGGGGACCAGATGGCTGGAGTGTTCTAATTTACTTGCCAGATGACTTTGAAATTGTACCTTGCTATGCCTGGAATGCAGTCTCCAGGGCAATCATGAGAGAAGCAGGAGTCTGTATGTGGCTTCTGTGCTGACTGAGAGGCTTGGATTCATCAGTCTCTGCAGTTTCAGGCCTGGCTTCAAGGAGAAGTCATGGCTGATGTCACTGGTGGTACATGTGCATTGTCCATTTGGTGTAAACTAAAAGCAGGAATTGAATTTAACTGCACGTTTCCTTGCACTTATTTTTCAGTCTCTAATTGCATTGGCCTGTTCCCCTACAGAGAAGCAGAAAACCCTAAAGCTTCTTAAACCAGTGTTGAACTCGCTAATTGCAAGCGATGTATCAATCACACTTGTAATTCAAAGCAAGATGAGTAGAATTATGGAGAAATGGGAAATTTGTTTTAAATGCTTCTGAGAGCCTTTGAATGAACAACAAAAGTTTGTGTTAAAAAAAAAAGTTATAGCTTGTTAAGACTCACTTTTTTCAGTCTTATTGAATGAGAAGGATTAAATTGTAAGGAGTGACCTGTAAACTGGTTCTCTTTGATTTTTCTATTAACATCTAAAATTACCTTTTTTTTTTTCTGTTCACAGTTTGCAGAAATTCTGTCTTTACTGGAAGCTGTTTACATATGATGTTATTTGAGTGGCTTGTAAAATTTAGATGAGACCAAGAAGTTTCATGATGTACCCCAAGGCTGTTTTACTTGCATCAGACCAAGTTTAGTACTGGGCTGCTATGCCAGGATGTATGCAAGTCTGTTTTGTCATGTTTGCCACATGGATTGTGGTAGCTAAGCGTCAGGGTGTGATAAAAACAACTCCAACAGCTGTATTTCTAAAAGAGCTGAGAGAAATACATCAAAATGCCAACAATTGGATCTACTTGACAGTGTAAATAAAAACAGAATGTGGGTTGCAATCAGAATACTGTGAGTGACAAGAACAAAGGTAAACAGCCAAGTCCTTTTTGGTTTTGTTTGGTTTTGTGTGGGGTTTTTTTGGGGGGGGGGTATTTTGGTTTTTTTTTTGCTGCCAGGGCTCCTTCCCAAGAGCTTTCCATGTAACTGGGCTCCAATGACTGGTTTCACAAAAGGAAAACCGAACAATTGTGAAGTAGTTACTGAGCCCTTGCCACTTCTGAACCCACTGAATCAAACTGTCTCTGGAATCACTGAGGGGGTAAAGGACCAGATTTCTAGGTCTTCAATGGACAAGCCTTGTGTGGAGGGGTGAACTCTGAAAGGCATGGGATTCCCAACTGGATGCTATTAATTTCAGTCATCACTTTCCTTATGCTGTAGTGTGCAAGTATGTAACCTGAATTCAAAGTGCTTTCATGAAGATCTAATTCTGTCTGCCCAGGCTGTATTTTTTAGTCTGGACTGAAATGTATATAAATTTGGTGTAACTTTGGCTTGCTTCTAGCTCTACTTGATACCTTGTTTGTAGTTGTGAGATCTAGGCCAGTTTTACTTTCTTAAAACACAGGATGTTGGGAAAGCACTGGCAACTCCATTTTGAGATGGATTCTAGAAATGGCTATGCAGTGTAGAGGCTGTTGTTGCTGTAGAGTTGAAGCAAGTACTGAAGTTTATTTTTTCAGGACAGACATTTAAAGAAATTGGGAAAGAAGTTGCAGGGAACTTGATGGAACTACACTGGTGTATTACACATTTTTGATGTGAGATTTAATGCTCCTATTGCTGTCATGATCCTTCCTGGAAGCTTGCAAAACATGGAAGAATGCATAAGCCATCAAGTGGATTTTTATGTGAGATGTCTTATGGTGAAGTTCCTTTTACAGCATACAGACTAGATCACTTTGTGTGGCACTTGGATTTGTCAAGTAAAACTTATACTGGAGCTTATTTCCTGGGGGAAATGTGGGGCTCTGCTAGTGTAATAGCCAGGGCTGTTATGTGTTCACTGGATGATGATGAGGGGGGAATATTTTTAGGCTCCTTGCTAAAATGACAGATGTTTTAAATTAGCTTCTGGAGCACTGCAAGAACTAATTCTTCTAAGGTCATCTTCCCTTTTAACAGGGGAAATCATATAAGCTGCAAGGAAGATTTCATTTCCAGCATTTGGCAAATTGTCAAACTGGTATTGTCAATATAGACATTCAGAAGAATCTTTATTTAAAAAAATATAGTGACCCTCAAACAATACATTTTGGACTCTCATCTTAAATATTTGTGCTTTGTTTGATATGATACATGCAGTTTGTACTTTGAAACTTGTAGAAGTAAAAAGAGCTAGATGTTACTGGGTGCTTGTGGTGGTTTTGTTTAAACAAGCTTATAGAATGACAGAAGCTGAAGCTATTTGCCATTCTCACTGAACTATATGCAGCAGGCTAAAAAAAAAGTGGGAAAGGGACCTTGTGGGGTGCTCTTGTCTTGTCTTTCCTGCAGTAGAACCAAACTCAACAAAGCTGCAAAACTGGCTATAAAGAAAAAAACTCAACCTGATGAAAAAGTTTTCCTCTTTCTTTTCCATGGAGAAAATACTCCCCATCAGGAAGCTTAAAGCATACTGATCTACTAATCAGTGTAAATAGGAGTGTATGAGACTTACAAGCAAAGTTAAAAGCCAACAGCACAGGTAATCTCAATCTCTTCCTGCTGTTTATAGCTACATTTCTGTAAGGCTTTTTAGTGGCCATATATGCCCTCTGACTTGTGTGTGTCCCATTTCCTTTAACTTTCTCGACTTGGCCTGTCTCTTGTTCCCTGTTTTTTGAGCAGGGAGCAAGTGGGAAAACAGCTCACTCCTTTTTTTTAACTGATTTTGTTTCTAATCTCCCCAAGAGTATGGAAATTAATATGGATGGGTGGAAGTTGTAACTATGACATTGTCTTGGTAAGGTTTGCTTGAGAGCTTCCCTTACTCTGTAAGGCACAGTGTTGAAGTTATCCCTTTACTGTGTTAGCCAGGGCAGTTTCTTTGGAACCACGAGTCATTACCACTTGAGCATTATGTAAAAGCAGAAGCTTCTATATAATGGGGACTGTTGCTTCCCAGTTAGTTAAGGTAAGATTATTTTAGGAGGCAATAATATCTGAAACCCAAGTAGGAATGCTGTTGTTTTTTCTACGTGTGCTGTTAGATAGAAATAGAATACCTATTTCTCAGATGATAGTTTTGTATTAGTGTGAAGCTTGAGAAGCCTTCCACCTGAAATAAGGAATGTGTAGATACTGCATCTTCAAGGAGAAAACCCTTCATCTGCTTGGTACTGCAGTGTGGAGAAGGTAGAGTTGAGTGAATCTCTACCTTGTATTACACTGTACTGTGTCCAAAAATTGCTTAGGCCATGTAAAATCTGAAGAAACAGGATCTTATGAAAACTAATACAACAACAACAAAAAAAAACCCTAACCACAAAGCTAGAAAGGAAAACCCGCTAAACTCTTTGAGGTTATAAATTTCTAGTTGTGACTGTAGCTTCGTGTTTTGAGACTTTGCCTGTTAAATGTCATGTGGAGTACATTTGTTCTTTATGTGCCATCTCTATACCTTGGCCACAAATGCAAAGAACAACTTCTGGAGAGGTTATGTAAGAGCTATGTAAAGAGGAAATGCTTTCCTTGGGGGAACAAGGTTTTATATATAAACAGATGCAGGGAGTGCATGTTGAATTGGTGTGTAACATAAGGTTGAAAGTCCTTTTTGCTGGAAAGGTAGTAGACCTTTTTAATTGAGGCATCATGGGAACTGCTGGAAATCTTGTCCTGTCTCTGTGCTATACAGTGCTTAGAATAGGGATGGGTTTGGAAGAGAAATGTTGTTGGAGTTTAGGGCAGTTTTTTGAGGTTAAAACTCACCACAAAAAAACCCCAAAAAACAACCAAACAAAATGGGAGTGGACTCGTATCCTATATGTTACTTTCATTTGAAGACCAAAGATCCTAGCTAGTTATAGCAAAGAATGTCTAAATACATGTATGTATAAATATAAAAAGTAGGTGTATGTATCTATCTATACTTAGCTGATAATGCTTCTTTGAATAGTAAACCTTTGATAGAAGAGACTTATGCTTTCCAGACTGAATGACAAGATGCTTTTTATATGATCTAATAAAACTAGGAGTAATTTTAAATACATAAAGCATCAAGTGTAACTTGTGTAAAAGTTGTTTCTTGGTTGCTCCTGACTGATTAATGTAAAATAACAACAAAGATTGCTAGAATGGCCTTCAGTGTGAAGCGCCCCACCCCATTGCAGACTTTATTTTTTTACATTCTTTAAAAATTAAATGTTTTCAAATGTATTTTTTCAATATAATGAACTATATGCAGATTGGTACAGCTGCAAGAAAAATCTTGAAGGCATGGTTCTTGGAAATAAAATATTTTCTTTCTCTTCATTTTCACCTGGGGACAGTTCTTTGTGTGAACAGTGTGTAATCCAAAGTTAATATGAATTACTCTGCTTTTTGTGTCATCTTGATCATGCATATATGCGTACAAACTTGTGAGAAATACAAATAACATTGTTCATGAATGCAGTGGAAATAATTAGAACAAAGCAGGCATACTCTCTAGTGGGTCATGTAACCCTGTCTCAGGATTTGGGGTGTGAGATACATTTGGAATCGTGCTTCTGAGGCATTGCCATGAAGTTTGGGAGTCAAAGCAACACCACAGTGCTATGCATGAGGAGGGGGCAGGATCCTTGGTGAGCCTACAATGAACACAAGAGACAGAAACCTACCATAAAATTCAAGGCCTTTAACCTTCCTTTTTGGTCTTCCTTCTTTACTTCTAAGTAACTAAGCGACTAATTGTGAGTTTAGTACTAATATCTATTCAAAAGAAATAGGCTAGGCTGAATCTGTGAAGCAAATAGAATACTAGGACCAATGTACTTCTGTAAAGTTCCTCTGAAAAGAACCAGACCAAGGAGACACAGTTTTTGGCAAGCAGCAAGAATTTGCAAGGAAATGGTGCTTCTGGAAGGCTGTGCAGAATTAGAATTGGCAAGTGCTGTGCCTACTGACACACTACATCTTCTGTCAAAAACCAGCAAATCTTTAAACACCAGCTGATCAGGGATTTTCAGGGCTATCTTGTCAGCTTGAGCAGGCCTGGCAGCTCTTAACACAAAATAGTGTCTGGGTTAAAGACCTTCTGCTTTGTGATGCCTTTGTGAATAGCTTATTCAGCTGGAAAATACAGCGAACAAAGGAGCTGGAAATATTTTGTCAAGTTGGTGATCTCACAGTTCAGAGAGTCAGCTACCAATTATAAAGACTTCTATTGTGTAACACAAGAGCTAGTGTATAGAGAACTCCAGATCTTACTCTGTTTCTTTCTTTATTAACTTCTGCATGATTATTTTTGCCTAAAGGATGCTGTGAATGTGGATGTGGGGTGTATTCTCAGTAATTAACTACATTTTTCTAATAGACTAAGTTAAGTAGCAAAATGAGGGTAATTTTTAAGTTTGAACTTGATTTCTGATATATGGGGACTAGGAGGGAGGGAAGTCTTCAGAGTTCAGTGATTAAGGTTTTGCAACTAAGTGCAGGAAAAAAAAGATAGTCTTGTTTCTATGCAGAGTGGGAAGAGGGAAAAGTGTGTTTGTCTGTCCCCCTTCAATTTAGTAGAGATGTTGGTAGGAAACAATTTAGATTTCTAAAGCATTTTGAGACCAGGTGGTCTCAAAAGCAGACACAGCAACAAGAACCTAGTGAAAAAAATTATCAGTAGTGCAAAGCGGGGTTTTTTGTTGCTATTTTGCTATTGGCTTTTATCTGGCCTTTACACTGAAATTTTGATTCTGAAGTATGACTTCTTTCTCCTGCAGGTTGGAAAGGAGACTGTGCAGACAACAGAAGACCAGATCTTGAAAAGGGATATGCCACCAGCGTTTATCAAGTAAACTCATTTTATTGTAAATCTTGTGTTGTAGGTAGAGGAAACCTGTTCCAATGGTAGATTACTGTTACTCGTTTCTGCTGTACAGATAGGAAAATATTCTTATGTTTGAAAAGTTCTCAGGTGTGTTGAGGCTGACCTTTGTCAGGAACAACCTTTTGAGCAGCAGTGACTTGTTCTGTTACATTCTGTACATATAGGTACATACATAGGGCATTTCTTCCTTTAAAAATAATAATAAATCAGATTACCTGCATGCTGCTGTAGGTTTACCTAACAGTGCCAGAGATAATGTGGTGTTATCAATCTCTTCTGTTTTATTTGGTGGATGGAAAAGTGTGTATTTGTCAGTATAGGCAGCTATTGCATGTGATATACCTGCTTGGAAATATAAGATATTTGAAAAGCAGTGGCTCACTGCAGACAGTCTAGTAGGCGGTAACTCCACTTAGAGCAGACACTCTTAATTCTATGAGTTGCTATCAAGGACAACTGACTTTTTCCTTCTCTTGCCTTAAGTCTTCAAAATGATACCTCACACCTTGTTGTGGAATTCCCGAGCTGCTTATTGCCATCAGACAGACTTCTACTGAAGTGACTGCCCTACAGTCTACTGAATATAGTAACCTCTATTACTGTTGTCCTGTGCATACAGAATGACTGACTATTTTAATGTGTTTCCAAACACCAAACAGGCAGATAGTCAAAACAAGAAAGCATTGAGGCAATTAAGGAAAATAATAAAATGGAGAAGAGAGACGATGTCTGAAGAGAAAACTTATGGTAGGCAGTAAAAAGGATTTAGAGTTTGTTGCATTGTAGGTTGACAAAATGAATAATTAAAATAATGTTTAGGTCCAGGTAGTATTAGCATATGAGTTCAAGAATGAAATAGCTGAATTATTAGTGTAGTATCAAGTCTGTCACTTGATACCACCAGTGTGTCAATCAATGAGATGCTACTGCCTGAGAAACTTCCTAGGGAAATCTGGGGAACAGGAGGTCTATAGGTCTGACATACTTTTGGAGCAAAAGGCTAGAAATTCTGTATTAGAGAAGAGAATTAATAGATCCTAGATATATATGGTGTCCTGTGGGTGAATTGACAGTGTTTCTGTGGAGGGAAATTCTGCCTTATAAATCTGTTGGTATTAGAAATATCACAAACAGGAGAAAGGGTAATCCAGGTAATACAGTATACACTGATTTCTAAACTTTATGGCAGAGTCTACAGGCTTTTAAGAAAACGAATTAGCCACAGGGTAACATGAAAAATTCTTGTATGGAAAAGACAAAATGGAAGGTGGAAGGAAAAATTAGACTTTTAACCCTGCCAGTGGCAGGAGGAAATCAGTACAGCTGCAGAGCTCTCTGTTGGGATTGTGCTTTTCACCACGTTCATAAAAGCTCTGGAGACCAGACTGAGCTGTGAGGCAAAAGTACTTGCCAATGACCTCAAGTCTTATACGAGGTAGTGAGATTAATGGATGACTGAGAAATTACAGCATGACCTTATTAATTGAAGTGACTTGATATTAAGTGTGGATTAAATTATTTTGAAAGATCTAAAATGATGTGCACATGGGAGAGCAGCAGTTCTATGGTCAGATAGGATGATCGACTGAACTGACCCTTACAAATTGTGAGCAAGATTCTTGGAGCTGTGATACATTGGAGAGAGCATCTATTGTGTGCTCATAGTGGTGAAAAAGTAAAAAAAAATATTAGGTTTATCATCAAAGAATGAGAGACTAAAATGTCACTCTGTCTATATTTTTCTCCCACACCTCAAATACTGCATGTACTGGTACTCCCACAATCTTAAGCTATAGTAGTGCTGGAAAAAGCTCATAGAAGGGCTTGGAGAACAAAGGCAAGGAATTACTTCTGTATAAGGCAAAGCCAAGTAGGCTGGAACTCTTCAGCCTGGGAAGAGTGACAGAGGGGATTGAGGCCCTGACAAAGGTCTAAGGAAATATGAGTTGCATGGAGAAGATGGAAGCTTGTACTTTTCTTTTGCAAGAACTTGATGGGGGAATTGCTTTAAACTAGTAATTTATAAACCAACAGTAGGGAGAGATTCTTTGTACAGCTAATTGTGTACTGTTAAAACTCTTTATATGGGTTTGGAGGTTAATAGCTAAGTACTTAGAAGAATCCATTGTGGGTTATCAAATAGACAAACTGCAGGAAGTCCCAAGAACTGAAAATAGTTGGAGGATGGGAGAGTGCCTGGAGGAAGTTGGATAAATGCTCATCCTGTTCCTAACCTTCCTTAGGCATTTACTCACAGCTGCTTCTGGAGACAGGCTACTGAGCTAAAAGGGCCTTTGATACAATCCACTGCAGTATTTATCATGCTGTGTTTCTGCTGGGTGATCCTGTTCGGGTGGAGAGGGGCTTGATTTTTTTTTTTTTTTTTTTTTTTTGAGGGGAGTGTTTACTTGCTTCTTGATGAATTAAAAACAAGCAGTTTTGATCGTGCTCATTTTCTAGATGTGTAGAGTTTTTAGGTAATTTCCAGCTTCTTTTTCAGCTAGACAAGTAAGGGATTAAGGAAAAGAGATTTTCTTAATTTCAGTGTTTGATCAACACTTAGCAGACTAAGAAGACTTCAATAATTAAATTGCTGTAGAAATGTGATACAAGCACTGCTGAACAGTACTACTTTTTATGCTAGGTGCAAGAACTCTTTCTGCAACAATTCGTGACTGTTTGAACTGTGATATAATGAAAAATAGGAAACAAATCTATGTGTCACAGTGATGAAACATAGTTCACCTAGTACCTACTATCCTAGGTGCAGTAACATGGGTTAGGAATGTTTGGTGGCCTCTACGAATGACAACCTATTTAATTTGTTTTGTTTTTTTTTAAATCTGGAATTTATATTAAAATGAACTAGTACATGTTAATAGTTTCTTGTTAATGCTGTGGAGTGTATTGTCACTGATATCTTGGTTGTGGAGACAAGTGACAGGAACAGGTGAGCTGCCAAGGGAGTCTTACCTTTTCCTGCATTAAAGGACAGAATTTGGATGCAGGAAGTGAAACAGAGAAGGGTCTTCTTTTGTTTTTGTTTTCCCGAGAAGGAGGCTTTTTTTGTTTCTGAAGCATTGTTTCAGGAACTGGCATTCCTCTTCAAGGGAGTGCTCCAGCAGAATTTGCACACAGTACACATGTGCTAGCACTGCATTCCCTGTCCATATTTCCTCCATTCAAAAGGATCACCAGTCTTGAGGGAACAGTCTTGGAGGATGAAGGACATCTCTTATTCCTTTGAAAGACTTGAGACTGGCATTGAGGATTCATAATGAATATCTATGATGTTAATCTGTAAAGCTTTTCAGTAGGAGTGTGATGGTGCAGCAAAATAACTTGCTGGCTGCTCAGAAGCTATTTTGCATCCTTTTGTTTGTTACTGACATAAACCACATGGAAACTGTTGACTTAGAGTTAAAAAATGCTGTCTTCTTTATCTTAATTGTCTTAATCACCAGGGAGTATGAATAATGATTATAATTTACATCAGATGTTTTGCAGTGTGTTCATATTACTTGTTAAACTTCTCTTGTTAAGAACTAAAGAACTACAATCTCTAGGCAAAGAATAGGGTAACACCTATTTGTTTACACTGAGATAAAAAATTTGTGTTTCACTTGCATGCACAAACTCATTTAACAAATCAAGCAACAATACTATTCTATACTAACATTATTTTGGTAGCCAAATTGGAGCTGCATTGCTGGTAACTATATTAACAAATTAATATTAATATAAAATATTTGCTTTATATTTCTCAAACTGCAAGTAATCTAAATTGTAGTGAGTAAACTGGAAAATGACCTCTGGGAAAAGCAGAGGTCAATCCTAAAATCTAAAAACTAAAATGGTAGTTTAGCATAAGCTACAGTTATTTTCCTCACATTTCATAAGGAATACACTTAACAGGGGTGAAGCTGATTAACTACCAAAAGTAGTGTGGTTAGAAATATCATGACTGATGTCTTCCCCACAAAGAATTTGGCTGGTGCTAACATAACTTTATTGTAATTATAATACATTACAAAAAATAAATATACTTTTCGTATAAAGCTTTGGAGTTTTTTTAATGTTGCAGTATAACACAGAGATTAGAAGTTTCACCATAGCAATGAACTACTACTCCAAACTTCTGAATGAGTTTGATTCTTGTGATAGAACAAGGAATTCATTGCAGTGAATATTTTTAGTAGTTTTTGGTTGTTTGTGTTATTGCTTTGTTTGGTTTGGGTTTTTTTAATGAAAGTAATTAAATACTTTTTTTCCCAAATTCTAATCTTTTGCTTCCTAGTATGTGTGCTTTGCAAAGGGAGAAGTATGTCTAATTTTTTTTAACACCATTCTGCTTATTTTGTACATAGTATACAAGCCTGGAGTACTTAAAGTGCTTTGGGAAGTTTACACAAAATGGGCATTATATTAGGAAAATGAAAGGTTACCTTTAAGAGGTTCAACCCTAAAAGCTGTAAATGAAAACTTTGAATCTTTAGAAATTTTCATTAATTATGGTGACTTCTGGTATAATATACACTTATCTTAATTCTTTTCTTTACAAACAAAAAAGCCAGCCTGGAGATAATTATTAGTATTAAACAGATGACCATGAAATTAAACTGTAGGAAATTAAGTATTTCTGAGCCTAGAGCTCTGAGCTAGCTGAATTGGTGATTTGTTTAATCCCTTTCTTGGCAGAGTTGAAAAGAATAAATGTGAGAAGCAAGCGCGGAAATCTAATTTAGTGAAGTCAGTTGACTTTGATAATACAACCAAGTGCCTTGCATAGTAATGAGCAGACCATTCCCACTTTCTGCCTTCAAATCCTTCTGCATTCTCTTACTCAGTTATGAGTTCCTGCTATCTGATACACCGAGCAGATGTCTCACAGAAAGAGCAGGTTATGGTAATGCAGCTGGCCCAATTTGATCTGCTCTAGGGAGCCATTAGCTGAAAACTTTATTTTCTGGAAAAAAGTGTGTTTTCCTGTAATAAGTGTCTTATTTCTACCAGTTAAATTTACATCTAACCATTAAGTTCTAATGTTTGTGTTAGCAAAGAACAGAGAGGAAAAAGTGGGATAACTGTAACTTTCCAAAAGTGCTTAACTGGAAGTATGATAAAAGAGTGCATCCAAGTGGTCAGTAGAAAATGGGCCACGTGACATGCAGGAAAAAGTGGTGGTAAGAGGTAGCAGCGCTGTAATAAAAGGGTTTAATGTTTGTTGGAACTTCATGCAACTGGAATGAGCACATGGCACTCACATGTATTACACCCCCCCCAAAGGAAACTGGAGAATGGAGGAAAGTCACAGCCAGTGTAGTCAATAACTACATGAGTAGCATAGCTAGCAGGAAAGTGAAGTCTGCATTTTGTATTTCCCTAAGGTGTCACAGAGTACTTACAACAAGGGAACAAAACCAAAACCTTTTTAGTCTTCCAATTTTTGATATTTTACAGTTGTTTTGTTAAATGGCTTGATGGAATCAAATTTCAGAGCTAATTTTCTTATTGATGTACCTTCTGTGTTGCTGTAGTTACATACATAATATCTTGCCAAATTTCCTTTTTGTTCTTAAGTCTGGAATTGCAAGCTGCATTTGAAGATTGTACCTTACCACTAAATTTTGTGGTTATTTAAAATTTTATTTCTGTTGTGAATGTGAACATTCTAAAGAGCTGGACAGCTTCAAGGCACAGGGAACAGTGTCTTGGTTTTCTTAATACTATGTTATTTTTTTCTTAATGTGTAGTTATCATTTAATATTTATTAACAGCAATTGCTACTTGAATGACAATGCATATACAAGGCTGATGAAAGTTAGGAATTAATTCGATTGTAAAGTCCTAAAAAAATAAGTGTTTTATTCCTTGCCCTTGTCCTGAAGAATGCAGGGTATTTTGCTGGGTTGGGAACTCTCCTTAATGCCACTGTAGTGACTGCTGTACAAGGGGTGCTTCAAACATTCCCTGCATGGGAAAGATTGCATGACTTCTAAAAAACTGCATGGTGTGGTTGCTGGTTATTTTCTTGTTAATGTAAATATAGTAAATACTCTGGCTTTTTAAACTACAGAGGTGTAGAATGATCAGTTTGCTTTCAGTGCTTCAAGTAGTGAAGTTAAATCCAACATTTTCTCAAGTCTGTCATACAGACAGAAACTAATCAGCAGGTTTTGTCTGGTGACTTCCACAGGGTGGAGAATGCCTGCACTAAACTTGTCCGGGCAGCCCAGATGTTGCAAGCAGATCCTTATTCAGTACCAGCTCGTGACTATCTGATTGATGGCTCAAGAGGCATCCTTTCTGGAACATCAGACTTGCTGCTGACATTCGATGAAGCGGAGGTAGGAATCCCAACATGACTGACATAGGTATCTGCACAACAGTATTATTAATTAAAATATCCCCCTTTCTGAATTAGCTGACCTAACTATTGAGTAGATTAATAATTTTAACTTGATTGGGAGCATATTTTTTTATTCCTTTTTTTAGAAGGATCTTAGGCTTGTTGCTCTGCTTTGTTTAGAGCATCTTTACGTGACATAATTTGCCTGTGATTATTGCTGAAAAAGGCCTGATCCTATCTACTGTCTTCCTGACAATTTTCTGTATTCCCTTCACCATACCCATTACTGATTCTTATATTTTCTGTATCCCTTCACTAAAAAGCTCTAGGCCACTTCTTAACCTGTTTGTCTGACTCAGTAACTGTGGCAATTTAGTTGGCCTTGGAGAGCAGAAGGTAATACAAATTTGGACTGTCTGGCTGGGCAGGCAGAAAGTATATTCTGATAAATCTTAGAGTTGCTATGTTTTGTCTGCTGCACAAGTCAAGGAGTGGCTCAGAATTGCAGTTTGTCCATTGTCATATGCACAAAAAAAGCCATAGTTGCAAGGAATCTTAAAAAGGAGTCCTATGTTTGAAGATGTTTTTGGGTATAAATCTTAGTTTTGGCACTCCTTCTGGGCACATGGAATCTTGCTCATTTCTAAATAAGAAATAGTATGCTACAATGAAGAAACGAAGCTCATACTGTTAGAAATGCTGATGTTAATCCTAATTTTGCATCAGTCTGTTAATCTATGGAATTGTGTTACTCTTCCATCTGTTCTGAGTAGTCTAACATCCCATCCTTGTCTCATTTAATCAGCTAGTGCTACTGTTAGCATGCTTCTCTGAAATGAGGAGAATGCTGTGGGATTTCTCTGTGGCAGTTGTGATTCTCATTATTTTAAGTGATTTTTTTAATAGAAGTTTTAGAGGACAGAATTTCAAGGAAGTCTTTTAATCTCCCTGCTTCCAGTGTTTAGGAAATGACTTGAGCTCTCTGAAGTTAATGCTTCATTGTACTAGTCTGTCAACTGCTTGTTAACCAAAGGAAGACATTAGTCTGGAATGATTGACTTGTCACAAATACAGAAGTTGGCATGTCTCTGTCCTACTGTCTTTCAATATGAACTCATGTTGGGACAAACTGAAATGAGTTTCAGAGGAAATTTTGATCTATTGTAGGGACTGAACACTGCATGTGGTTGATACAAATCAAATGTTAATTAACTCATTCTTCAATAAGAATTGTATATGGTGTTGTCAGAAATAATGTTGTTTGGGGGGGTTAGAAGATTAACTGACAGAGAACTCTGTTTTGGAATCAAGTAGGAACTGAAAAAGTTAAGCTGAAGTGGAGGTCCAGAAGTAAAGTACAGCCTTCATAGATTTTTCTGGAAAGCTTAAGATTTTGGATCTATCTTTCCTGCTGGAATGCTGGATAATGTTTTATCCATCTGTAAAACTGTGTGGTGAATATTTCCTCTGAAAGCTTGAAGTCTGCTTTCTGTGTAGTTTTGCTTTGTGATTTAAGTTAAATATTTTTATTGATGAAATTGCAATGAAAAACTTCAAGCATGCCAGTGTACCTAAATGCACTTCTTTATAACCTGTTTTCTCAATGCTATCCTCATTTATCGTACAAAGTGAAAACACTGGAAGCAGGATTTTGCATTTCTGAGTAGTGGAAAACTGATTAAAATATTGGCTTGTCATTACAGCACTCAAGTAGTGATATTTTGGGCAACTTATTAAGTATCTCAGACCTTTGTGATTCCACATTCATCATGTTAGTAAATGCTATGCCTATTCTGTCTAATAACAGGCTTGCATTTCTAATTCAAATGTAACTTAGCCTCACCTAACAAATAATGGAACATTCCTCTTTTAGGTCCGTAAAATCATCCGTGTCTGCAAAGGAATACTGGAATATCTGACTGTGGCAGAAGTGGTAGAGACAATGGAGGATTTGGTGACATACACGAAGAATCTGGGGCCAGGTTTGATTTGCTACAGCCTTTCACAAATATACTGAATATAGGCCTTTCCACTACTTTGTTTTCCCCACAGTACCTTCCTCACCTGAGTTTCGAGTGTTTGGGCAGTGATAGAGCAGTTTTTTTGAAAGTGTCTGTTGGAAAGAGTTTTAAACTAGAGGGTGAATGATGACTATTTACTGATTCACATTCTCCTTTAAGAATGCAGAAGAATAAAGATGTTGATAAATTTTATGTGGTACACAGATGATACATACTATATTTTTTCTACACTGTGAGGGAAGTAAGCATGCATTAGTAAGGGTAAAACAGAAAAGAAAGGAAAAAGCTCTGTAACTAAGCACTCACAGATACAAAAATCCATTAAACTGATAAAATGTCTGTACTAGCTGAGATAGTTGGGCCTAGTAGAAATTTCTTGGAGTAGTATAAAAGTACATGCCATATATTAGAATCTTAATGAGGTTGCAGAAATAGCTGTCTTGCAGTATAATACAAAAGCCCAGCTGTTACAGAAATTCTTTGTTATTTGATGCTCCTTCACTACTTGTTACTTCAATGTGTTAACTCACACTGTCACCAGTGTAAGTGATTAGTAAGTAGCTTCTGGCATCCTATAGAAGCTCTGTTTTTGCCTGAGCTAAATGCTGCTCAACACTTGCAGCCCATGCCTACAAAACTTATGCCTGGAGTCATTGTTCCCTTTAGATATGATAATGGGCATCTGAACTTAACTATTAATGTGAGTACTATATAAATAACAGGAGTATGTGCAGGTGTGGTTAAAATCAAAGAAGTGCTTATAGGTTTTATGTTGGAAGTAGAGAGAACATGATTACCTATTTAGGCTTTTGTCATTTGAAAGGAAAAGTGGTTCTGCACAGCTCACCTCTCTGTGCTGTCAGTGTGAGGATTCTACTACTTTTCAGTGATGTCATGAAAGCAGTGTTATATTAAGATGCTAACCAACAGAAAGGTAACTGAACCAAAGAATGTACAGCTTCCTTCCAGTTTTGTCCCCTGTAGGAGAGAGAGTAGGACCACAACAGCACCAATTTAAATAACCTTAAATTTTTATGAAGTGTTGTCTGAAGTTTCCATGTGTTCTGTGTAGTGAACCTCACAAGTCTTAGATATTGCAAATAGATCTGCTCTAAAATAAATTTAGTTCTTTTCCTACTTCTAGGGCACTGAAATATTTCTAGCAGATCTGAAGTATAAATAAATACAGTTCTTGACCTCTGGTAGAACCTCAAGGCAAACAAACAAAACCCTGATGTTTCCTTTCTCTGTCACTTAAGGCATGGATCACATCTTAACAGAATAGGAGAAAAAAACCACCCCATAAATTAGCTTCCAGAATTCATGAAGTGACTTTGTGTCCTAAAACAGTAATTTCAAGTATTTTCCAATTTTATTGGTGGGATTTTAAGTCAAAAATTTAGAGGAATCCATTCTACTTTACACAGTGGCTAGATTTTGAATCAGTGACTTCTCTGAAGTGTCTGGAATGTGCTTTAAGTAACAGCTGCTAATATAAAACTTGTTTTAAACTTCAATACAGTTTTCATGTGCCTTGTTCATGTTTTGAAAACTCAACTGTTGCGATGTTCAATTGCTTTAATCTTTAGGGATGACAAAGATGGCCAAAATGATTGATGAGAGACAACAGGAATTAACTCATCAGGAACACAGGGTTATGCTGGTAAACTCCATGAATACTGTGAAGGAGCTATTGCCAGTACTTATTTCAGGTATTTTTTGCTTTGTTTTCTAATGCCACTCTGAATTACTGTTTTGAACTGGAGTTCCAATGTCTTATATTTATTAAAAATAACCTTGACACTGCTTCTGCATTCATTGCAAATAACTGTGCTATTTGTATTAAAACTACAATCTCTTTGAGATAAAAGGGTCCATGCAAAAGAAAATGTGCTATATAAGTACTGTGGGTCACCTTGACCACTGATTGGATCTTGCATGTACCTTTTTCTAATCTATGGTATTTTCACAGCTATGAAGATTTTTGTAACCACAAAAAATTCTAAAAGCCAGGGAATAGAAGAGGCCTTGAAAAATCGCAATTTCACAGTAGAGAAAATGAGTGCTGAGATAAATGAAATAATCCGTGTATTGCAACTCACTTCCTGGGATGAAGATGCCTGGGCGAGCAAGGTACTTTTCATGCCTACATTTATATGTATGTTTAATTTTTATCTGTGTTTGCCCTTATAAACTTATGCTTTTGACACTGTTGAAGTATGTTATTTGTGCATCAGTTTTGTAACACTGTGTAATCACATCATATAACCTCTTCAAGGTTGAAGAATATCTTCAGAGATAAATATATTCATGTGTCTTTCAAAATTAGCTTTCTCCTCAATAAGCAAAGTTAAAGTAGTGTGGCATTTGAAGGTGGCTCAATAGTTTACAGCAACTCAGTGGTCCAGCAGAAGACAGATTTGTTCTGTTTAGTTTTGGCATCATTAGGAAATCCAGAATTTCTAATGATTCCTCTCAGGCAAGGATTTTTTTACTATAATAGCAACTTTGTAGCTAGGTATTCATAAGTGAGGATGAGATTTTTGTTCTAGATGCTGCTAGAAAATATAGGAAGCTGTCATAGTCTTTGTACAAAAGTCCTGGAGTTGAGAAATTTTAGTATATTTTTGGGAGATTCCTCCTTGAACACCTTCCCCTTTTTCCCCTGCCCTAGTTTTATTCTGGACAGAAGAGTAAATTTTGAGTGTTTGCCTTGTCTCAAATATGTTAGACTGAACAGGCTTTCTGCGTAAGTAGAAAGGATTGGTTCCTTACAAATCAGTGTTAAACTATGTGAATGACTACAGCCACTTACCTGGAGTTAAACGCTGCTCTGAAGTGATACTGAAATGTCTAGAAGACTGTAAAGCAGGTCTGACAGACAAAATCATAAAAGTGCTATGGGCTTACAAATAAATGTAGCTGAGTAACTGAAATTCCTGCCCATTTTTTTTGAGCACTTGAAAGTAAATTGCTAAAGGGATTTTTTTAAGGGTTAGTGCTATGAGCAGAAAGTTAGTGTAAGTATCATTAAAGAATATATTGAGGCCTGAAGCCAGACTGGTTAGCAAATGCAATCTTGCAGGAAATCTAACATTGATGTAACCTTGACATAAAATCACTTTGGCCTATGTTGTTTGGCACTTGACCTTTAGTTTGCCTCTTGAGTTATTTCGTCACTATCACTTCCTTATTATGACTACTGTATGCATCTTTGTTTTTGTTGTCCTGTTTCTTACCCTTTTCTCACCTTTAGAAGGTAAGCTTTCTCCCACACCCTCCACCTTTACCTTGTACTAAAATCAAAGAAAGCATGTCTGTGGGATTTTTGTGCTGTGTGCTGTGCAACTCCTTGTGTGCCAGCTGTGACACCATACTTATGTTTGTACACACAAAGTTTTAAAAGGATCTTAATAGCTCTGTCTAGCTGTCTGTGGAAGTGGCTGTCACTAAGAGAATGGTAATTGCAAGCTGAACTGCATTAAGACTGTCTTTCTGAGTCTGATTAGAGTTAGGCCAAGATTTTACAGCACATTCTTGCTGAATGCTTTTGTGTTAATTTATGTTACTTGTCTTTGTAGCAGCAAATAAAGGATCCAGTCATGCAGGAATGAGCTTTCTGCATGGCCAGAAAGCTTTATTAAACCAGGAATTTTGTCTATTCCATAATGTTTTACTAGCAACCTTCCTTCAGTTCAGGTGGTTCATGTTCTTTGGATCTAGGCCTAAAACTGCAGTTTTGTATGTGCACTTTTTCAGTTCAGTTTTATTTTTTGATTTAAGCTTTGCTGTATTTTATGAAATGCAAATACAGTTTTATTTCACACAACAAATTTGGAAGTTTTTGTGGTAAAGAAAAATGTCTCTTGCAAAAAGTTGGCAATTTAGCCATAGGAAATTCTTACTCTTCTTGCTAGAGAGGAAGATCAAGAAAGGATTTCATTAAGAAAACATTTGACATATTAGCAATATTTCCTAATGGAAAATATTGGTCATTATGCTTAATGTGTAAGTATGTTATGTGGACTAGTATAATAAAAGTATCATTATGTTCTGAACTGAGAACTTTTTAATTGTATTTAGGTTTTGAATTAAGGTACACTGATGGTTTGGAACTGTAACACTGGGGATTAACCAAACAGTCAGGATAAAGCATTTGAATTGAAAGATGCAGTGGGATGAAGAAGCAGGAACTAGTTTGCTACTGGCCACCTGTTACAGACCTTATCCTGTATTTGCATATATATCTAACAGTTGACTTACTCATTATTTTTCTGGAAGGGCGATGAAGGAGCTATTTAATTGTAGTTGAGGTTACTGTTGCATGCATTTTGCAGCTGCTGGTCATGGGAAAGATACTTTCCCCATGTTTTTCTGGAGCAAAGTAGGGTGTTTGCAGATGCACAGCCTTGAATTTTTGGCTGTGTAATAAAGCTGTTGTTGATGTTGGAGTTTATTTTATGGTTATTATTCTATCTTGAATTGTTTATACATTGAAGTATCACAGTCTGTCTAGAGAGAGTGGATGATGAACAAGGTATGGAGCCAGAGCTGTAGGGATTTTTGTAAACTATTTTGTTGGTCTTCTAGACTCCAGAATGTACTTTACTGTTACTGGATTCCAATAATCTCTACTTGCACCAACACTGCATTTTTTAAAATAGTATGCTGCTTTAGAATTGAAATACCATTCTCTAACAAAATCTTGGGGGAAAAAATAAATCTGTATTTCTTTCTTTCATTCAAAGCTTTGCACCTTTTTTCATTGAATTTTTGATTTTACAGAGGAATTGAGTTTTCTCTTGTATATTCTTAGTGTTTACTTTAAAATAAATTTTGAAGTAATACTCAATACAAACATCTATTTCCATAGAAATGGAAGGAGTTAAAAGTTGTAAGAAGCTGAGGAGTATCTGGTATCTTGCAGGATTGAACCCTGAATGGTGACTAAGCTATTTGTCCTGCCAGGACAGGAGGCTGGCTTTGCCTATTTCCTTCAACATTGCCTTCTTTGGTAATGAAATGCAGATATCCCTAGACTAGACCACTTTACTGAGTCAGAGGTTGTGCTTTACATTCAGTTGGATTTATTTTGCTCTTTTTCAAAGCAAAGCCAATACTACCTACTCCATGAATAAGTTCAACATTCTTGGTAGTGGCAGAAGTGATGCATAAAAGTATCTTGAATAAGGGCTTATTTGCTTTTGCAACTACTTTGAAAAAAAGCCAGCTTGCTCTTTACCCTTCAGACAATGTTGCCCTAGTTGTTTAAGTTGATTAAGTTTTTTTATCTCCCTGAAAAAGTAATAGTGCTGCTTTTTTTAAATGAAATTCCTTTTGCCAACAGGGGAACTGCAGGGAGATGAGAAAATGAATCAATTTTTGCTGATAAAACAACTTTTTTGCAGCCTAGCCATTGGATGGTTTTTTCCTTGTTTGCAACTGATATTCTGCTGGTAAATCCCAAAAGAGTTAAATTTTAAACAAGATTTGCTTTTTTAGGAAGGAACGAGGTATTTAAACAGGTAGAGAAATCAGGACGATCCAAGATACTTTTAAGCAGTAAGACCTTGAGCAAGTTGCTGTGGTTTGTTTAAACTGAGTATTTCTGCTTTTGTCTTCCTGCTTAATAGCCTGACTTGGTGGACAAGTCCAGACCTTTTCCTTTGCCAAGTATCTGACACCAGACACAGCTCTTGCAGAAACAGCAGTGCAGTATCAACAAACCTAGTTAACAATGCATTCTAATTTTCTATTTGTATTACTCATCTTATTGCAACAAAAACTCATGAAGCTGAAGTTGAGAGAGATTCCTTGAGCTGTGAAGATGGGAAATTTAGTGCTTTAAGATCAATTGTCTTGGAACACTTCAACTGCTACACTAGGATTTCACCAGATTTTTTTAAATAGGGAAAGGGGACAGTGTTTTACAAATGTGAGTACAGAGGCACACAGGGTAGCAAGACTTACACTGAAAAGCAATCCAGTTATATAGCCTTCATATGACATGGCAGATGCATCCTGTTACTGCTTGGGTAGTTCTAGCAATTGTCTCAAATCAGGAGGGTAACATCTAAAACACTAATGATTTTTTCCTCAGAAAGAAGACTTTAGAGTCAGAGGCATCTGTATAATTTTGCTGAAACTGCAACTCTGCAGGCAGCTGAGACAACACAAAAGCCTGTGTGAGTGAAAAGGGAGGGGCAAAGACAGTTTTCCCAACACTCTCCTTTTCTCAGCCCACACCTATCATCTCATCAACACAATAAGCAACATCTGTTGCCTTTTTAAAAATTCAGTGGGTTCTTTGTTTCAGATTGTTTCTGGGTAGATGGGCCTGCAGTAGACCATTCATTTTAAAGTCAAGTGGCTTCAGCCCATATATAAAACATAGAAAACTGTAACACCTACTTTAATAGATAGTAAGGTTTCTATATACATTTGAAAACTTTAATGAATATTTACTTGTCTCTTATCATATAGTAAATGCACAATTCTCAAACTATAGAGAAGACAGCTTTTAAAAGAATGTACCTGCCTCCCACTCCTTAGCTGCATATCCTACCTTTTTGAAGTTTTTTCAAAGAGGTCCCAACTAAGATTTGAGATTCAGTTTCTAGATTTGAGAACCAATCATCTATCTGAAAATAGTTCTGCTTTTGGTGCTCTCTCTCAGGCTGTGATTTAAGAGCCTTTACAAATACTCAGCAGTGTCACAGGACACTTTAGAAAGTTGGTTGCTTACTTATATTATAGCACCTTATGAATAGCTGACAGACCAACATGCCTGAATAAAAATGCCAAAATGTTTACAGTATTGTGTCTTTGAGACTAAGCATACAGAATGAACAATTCCCCAAAAATGTGGCATTTTTTTAGTGTTGTCAGGATACCACATGCTATACCAGATACTGATCACTGATGCTTGTTGGCTCTTCTTCATACGAATGGGACACGGGCAGTCAAATTCAGATAATAAGGCAAGAGCCAGGCTTCTTTTTATCATCTGTATACTAATCATAGAATGTTAGATGCATTTCAAATTATTTCAATGACATGTGTAGTAAAAAGCTATTTTGGCTTTTTTCCAACTTTTTACTTAAGGTACTTGTTTGTGTTTTCACTGTCCTTCCATTTGTGTAAGATGGAAAACTTGTGGCCTCTAGTGGAGAGATAGCACAGGAATAATAAACACAGTATGTGGAGAAATCAGAACTGGGTGGTTTTATCTCCTGGAGTCAGGTGTTGGATAATAGTGGCAGAGTAGCGAAAGAAGCAGCAGCTTTGATGCTTCTCTCAGAAAGTTCAGAGTTTAAAACAACCACATGTAAATACATGTGTTTCTCTCTGAAGGCATTAAACTCCATATCTGAGAGTTTCAGGAATTAGCTGGTAATCTATTTTTTTGCAAACAGCAATTGTTTGACTTAAAGCAACAGAGTAGGTGAAAAATGCAAATGTGCAGCCTCTTACACTGAAGTAAGTAGTAAAATTCACTGCCCAATTTTCATTTCTGAAAGGTTTACTCTAATTACATAACTTTTCTATGTGCCCTGATGTACAGTAAGGAAAAAAGGGAACTAACTCCAAGATGTGTGCTTATTAGAGCTCCAGTTTTAGAAATTAAAACACTAATAAATGAAGGAATAGAAAAGTCACTAAAATTGCATGCTTATTTTCTGCATTTTGAGTGAAATGAAAATGTCTGTCCTAATGGGAAAGAAGTGATTATGACCTGCTAGTTTGAAATTGGTTTTTGAGCTGCTTATACGAATGTGTTTCTGTAAGTAGACTCTGCTTTATAGAACCTTTGTCTGCTTTGGTTGTGTTGATTATTTGTGCATTTGGGGTTTTTTTGAGCTTCATTTTGGTGGTTTCTTTTTTTGTAAAGGACACCGAAGCCATGAAAAGAGCATTAGCCTTGATAGATTCAAAGATGAATCAGGCAAAAGGTTGGCTGAGAGATCCAAATGCACCTCCAGGTAATATTAACAAAAAAAAAATAACAGCATAAAGTATTTTCTTTTTTAAAGATCTTAATATTTCTGTTGTTTAAGGCAAAATTGTCTTTAAGCACTGTTAACCTATACATAGTGGATCATTCTGAAGGAACCTGTATTTATTACTTTATTGAACAGTACTTAATTGCAGTCTTTGGTAATGTTTAAAATCCCTCCTTTTTATTTTCAAGTTTGTCTAACTTTAGATTTGTCTAACAGAATCTCTTGACATGTTTTTCTTTCAGTCTTGATGTAAAATTTTTAACATGAAAATCTGCCATAAATACTCCAATTGCAGTTATCTTTAGTTATATAAGTGGTTTGCCTTTGTATGTATCTTTAAAGTAAAAAAAGCTAGATAGAGGCCTTTCCATTTGGACTCTGAAAGACCTTATCAGAATGACTTCCTCTGAAATCAAAGCCAAAATAATAGAGTTGTAAAATGTGAATTGTTGGGGTTTGGTGTCTATCTCATGGCTTTTCAATGAATGTGTTTTCCCAGCTGAACCCAATGCAGTTAAATGTGTTGGGACATGATGACTTCAGTAGTTTACTCGTACATGTCAAGGAATGGCTTGTTTGTTGTACTGACTGACTCTGTGTCTTAGGGGATGCTGGGGAGCAAGCAATAAGGCAGATCCTTGATGAAGCTGGAAAAGCAGGAGAACTGTGTGCAGGCAAAGAACGCAGAGAGATTCTGGGGACATGCAAAACTCTGGGACAGATGACTGACCAGCTGGCTGACCTCCGAGCTAGGTGAATCTATTGCTTTGAATGGACTGTTTGCCAGTGCTGTTAAAATGTTTTTTCTGAACTTCCTAATCTGTATTTTGCCTTTTTTTCACTTTGGTCTTTTCTGAATAGTATGTTTTAGTAAGGGAAATGTTCATTATATAAATGAACAGAATTGCTCAGGTAGATAATTCAGAGTTTGCTTAATGTCAAACCCGTAACCTTCCTCCAAATTAGGCAGAAATGAAGTTTTAAACTCTACTGTGAAGTCTGTCCTCCAAAGAGGATATACCCCAATTACTGTAAGATACTTGAATATTCTAGTCTTTAGGTGTTTCCTTTGAGTATAAGGAATTTTTCAGCTGCTTATCAATGTAGTAAATTGTTAAGCTAGAGTGCTTTAAAATTGATTTCTTTATTTTGTTGTAACACTGCTCCCCACCCTGCAAAAATACCACACCCAGAAACCCCAGAAAGCTATTCATTGTGATCCATTAAGGATACAGGTGATAGTAAATTGGTATAATATTTCTCCTTAATGTTAATGAATCTTTCAAACTGTTTGAAAAAGCAACAGAAGTCAGGAGTGTTTTATTTAAAATAAAATTTAAAAAATAATTAAAAAAAGGTTTAAGGCCCCAGTGAAGTGCAGGAAGTGAGCAAATGCAAATTATTTGGAGAGCTGTGTTTTGAGTCACTTCAAGAACAAGAATTCCCTGCTATCACTTTAAATCCATAGCCTGCTCAGCTCCGAAGTGTTGCAATGATACTTACACAACTGGAAATAGTTTCCAGGAAGAGTTGTTAGTTTGCTATATAAAAGCTAAAAAGGCCAAAACTCAGAAATACAGGTTAGATTGTCATTGAAGTGATAGCTGTAGTAGTGGTAGTGGATAAGAAGCTGGTTTTAGTTTATCTTCTCTTGGATTCTCAGTTGATTGCCCTGATAGAATTTAAGATCTGCTTTGCATCAGTTTTTGCACAGTGTTAGAAAATAGGCAAAACTCTTATTCTTCTTCCAAAGCAGTGGCTGGTGTCAGCTTTGTATGATGTACAATTTTTGGAGGTAAAGGAAGAGACAGGACTTAGATTTACTAAAAAATGATTTAGTTTATATACTGGTTTAATATGTAAATAGCTTCAACTCAGCCAGTGAAAAATAAGGTATAAAGAAACGTATTTTGAAACTCTGGCCTGACTGTGTAAATACACCTCAACATCTCAATAGCTTGTCATCCTTCCACTTACTGTAGCCTTTTAAAAGTTAGGAGTTTGATTAAGTTCACGTGTTAACAAAGCTTTTCAGTAGTCAGCTGATTTTGGAAGAGAGCAGCAAACATACTCAGGCATATGGATCTAAGTAATCTTTCTATCCAGCTTCTAACTCCTGAGCATTTGAACAAACAGTGCTAGTGCTGTAAATTGTTTTCTACAGCCCTGTAAATTTGTCTTGCTAGTATTCTTCTCAGCATTTTAAGATCTCTTACGAATAGCCTGTAACCTTTAATCTACTTTGTCAACATGATTGAGGCAGCTAAGATATTTTATTTTCACTTACTGACTTGCTGTCCTCACTTAGGTGTGGGGAGACATAACTCCTGCAGATTCTGACCCTTTGCAAGTCTATAAATGAGAAGATAAGAGGCTTTGTCTGGTGTACTTGAATGCAACTGTATCCATAAATGGCCTTACTTTGTGACACTTAAAAACTGTTTGTTCTTCTGAGGATGCTAAATGTCACATTCTGAAATAGGGAAAATAAACTTAGTTTTTATCTCCTCTTGTTGTCATGTTATTCCTCAGTAATTTTTTGCTTTCTTTGGGGGGGAAAAATCTGATTAAATACTATATGTCTGGCAATAATAGCTGTGAGTGCTCATAAGCAGTTTTTGTTGCCTCTTCACTAGAAAAGAGCTTTTTCCAGACCTGAGCTGAATCTGTGGTGCTCTTTTTGTCTTGGGCAGAGGACAGGGTGGCACACCCATGGCTATGCAGAAAGCACAGCAGGTGTCCCAAGGTCTGGACTTGCTCACTGCCAAAGTGGAGAATGCAGCCCGCAAGCTGGAGGCCATGACAAACTCCAAGCAGGCCATTGCTAAGAAGATTGATGCTGCTCAGGTACCACCAGGGATTTAATAAATACTTCAGAATGTGATGATGTTACTGCTGTTAGAGATGTTATTCTGAACCACTGTAGTTGCTTCCAAAACAAAACTTGACCGGAATAACATAGAAGGGGTACTTGTTTTAACAATGAACAATCTTAAATTCAGTAATTAACAGCGTGCTGTGAGTTTTACTACAGTTCATGACCTTTTCTGGTAACTTTGTTACTAAAAATTAATAAAGTAAAGTGATGGAACACCTTAAATTTGCATATGAACTAATCTTATTAAAGAAAAGAGTAGAGGAGTTTCAGGCTGCACAGACTGATGGATAAAACTAGAGCCCTTTCTTTGGGTTCTGTTTTGAGAGTGGAATCTAGGATTTAGAACTTAATATTCCTGACAAAAGTGAAAAATGCAGTTTCATTAACATTTTTCTTTTAATTGATCCTTTATTTTTGTAACTTTATATCCCTCAATGGTCAGTCTGTTACCCAGTTATAACTATGATGGTGATTAAATGAACATGTTATATATACCTTATCTAAATGTGTATATGTGTATATAATTATCAATATATAAAGAGACGTTAATATTACATATTTATCAAATGAAATGCTAATGGAACACTTTAGGAAGAGCTCTAGAAAGTGTGCCCCAGTGGGCTCAGGAGGATCTGTTTTCTTTTTTTTTCTGAAAGCCAGATTATCAGTCTCTAAAGGCACGAGTTAAATTTTACTTCTGAAAATACTGTTGAGGGGAAAGAGTGAATGTAAAGTCTTTGGGTAGATCTTGTCTTGTTTGACATCTTTTTCAAAACAGGAAAGCTATCAGACCATAGAATGACTTCATGGTCTTTCTGACTTCAACAGAAATTGCTTTTGAGAAGTATTTTCTCTTAGATAAAATTTTGAAAGCCGAATTGATATTTGGTGTTTTTTTGAAAGCATCTATAGAAATAATATTACTGTTTGTCTTCACCTGTACATGACTTCTTTGTATTAAGAATTGGCTTGCAGATCCTAACGGGGGCAGTGAAGGAGAAGAACATATCCGGGGAATTATGGCTGAAGCAAGGAAAGTTGCAGAACTGTGTGAGGAGCCTAAAGAAAGAGATGATATCCTTCGTTCCTTGGGGGAAATCTCTGCTTTGACAGCCAAGTTGTCAGATCTGCGACGACAGTACGTATTAGTTTTATCCCCATTCATTTGTTTGAATTACTATCATTTTCCATTCACAATGCTGGGCAAGATCAGAATATTGATGATTAATTGGATTAATGATGATTAAAATAAAAGAAAAAGCCTAGCTTGCACTAGCTTCTTTAAAAGAAAAAAAAAGAGTAACTGAAGATGTTAGCATTACAATTACCTAGAAATATTTTCTTTCTACTGCCTATGGAATATTTGACAAGCAAACTGAAGCCAAAAGTGAGCTCATTTGTACTGTCAAAACAACGAGGTAATGGGAAATTTAAGTTTGTTTATACAGGCAGATGTCATCACTGTTTTTTGCAAAGCGGTTTACTAAATGTCAAAGTGGAATATCTACCACTTCCATCAGTGTTCTAAGCTGTAACTGCAAACTGTATAAAAGAGGTTGCTTGAGACTGGAGAGGAGAAATGGTTATTGTATGAACTGTGGTCTTCATCTAAGACCAGTTGGAATACGGAGATAAATATTTTTCTTGCTTCATTAGTTAGATAGTTTAATTGAGTTTTTCTTGAGCTTTAGGTGCTGCAGGTCTTAATGTGCTACTTCTTGTCAAGTTTATGTGTAGCCTTTGGCCTGGGGCTGCTTACTTTTCTGCTTGTAATCTGTATGGCATTATTGCAGTTGCTCATAAGACAGCCATGGATGTGGGAAATGAAGTCATACATCAGTTTTAGCAAGGACAGTACTATGCCTTTCCCCACCTTGGTGCTGTGTTGAACATATGTAATACCCAGGTACCACAGCAGGCAATTGCTCCTCAGAGTCTCAACTCAAGTGTCAAATTTAACCTTATTTAAAAAGTTGAAGTAACTTTCATTGTGTCTTCCTGCTGAATTTGAGACTATCTATAAATGATCTTTATAGGACTATACTTTTTTTTTTTAAATGTTTAGTGGGAAAGGTGACTCTCCTGAGGCCCGTGCACTGGCTAAGCAAATAGCTACATCACTTCAGAATTTACAGTCCAAAACAAACAGGGCTGTGGCAAATACTAGGCCAGTTAAAGCAGCTGTCCATTTGGAGGGCAAGATTGAACAAGCTCAGAGGTGGATAGACAATCCTACAGTTGCTGATCGGGGAGTAGGTAAGTGTTTCCATGTGTTCTTCCCCCCCAGTTTCACAATTAATTGTTAGTAATTTTTGTGGTGGAAACAATTGCTCCTGAGATGCTGAGGATGCATTGACTCTTCACTGATGTGGAGACTTGGAGATTTATAGCCAGCTCCTGGCTGAGAAATTACAGAATCAAGTTGGCCTGTGATTCTCTTTGTGTTGTGGAAAGAACAACTTTCCTATTCATTCCTAAAGAATAGGAGAACTTTTGCTGTACAGCGCACAAAGACAGGCTGCTCCTTGCTTTTATTATGCAAATATAGTGTCTTGAATTTGAATTTATACCTACTTCAGCAAATTGAGTAATTAAGTCCTTCAGAGAAGAGAAAAATATTCTTAAACCTGACCTAAAAATATCACTTCTTATATGGTTTCTGGGTTATCTGAGGAGAATGCTACTAATTAAAGAGAAAGGGGATCTGATAATCCAAGTATGCTATCAGTGTGGTTCAGGAGTTGCTGTACTGAGAGCTTATTGTAAACCATTTCAGAAATGTCTTGTTTATCTTCTCCTGATGTTATTGCAAGTAGATACATGAAGCTTGAAAACTGGATTGAGTAGTTTTTTCCACAACAGTCCAGCTGATCCCGATGACTGACTGGAAGCACACGTTATAAGAAGTGGTATAACTGCAAACCTTTAATACCTCTTTCTCACACTTCTCCCCATCTGTCCAGATAACTTCTGTTGTGTGAATAACCAATGACAGATCCTTGAACTAAAGATTGAATGATGTTGATAGCTTGGACATCTGTGAAGTCTAAATTTAAAGGAAACATTTTAAACAGAATAGTGGGGTTCTGTATTTTGCACTTGCTGATGAGTGGATTGCATTCAGAATGGGATGAATGAGAAGGTGGTAGATAGGTCTCCTAAGATGTTTTGACAGTGGCTGAAAACCTTCCTAATTTTGATCTTTCTCTTGAACATGATAACCTGTCAGGTGGTGGGCTCAAAAAACCATGAAACCTAAGTTTAATTTCTGTTATTTTTAGTTGAAAAGAAACAAAGGTAGCTTAAATCCTCTCTGAAGTCTAATGACCTAATAAATCATGAGGCTTGCATACATACTGGGGGCTTGCTGAAGAATTGAAGTTTCTCAACAGTCAGTTTAATCAAATGCTGGAGTAATACATGTGACAAAAATGTGTGTAGAGATGCAAGATGTGGCATGTCCCATAACTTTAATGTTTTTAGTTCAATAAAGAAAATTCTAACATGAGGTCATTGTATGCTTTTTTTCATTTAAATGTCTTTCACTTGCACTGGCACTTGGCAGGATATATTAAGATATATTAAGAATATAAATCAGATATGTTCTCTTTTCAGTCTGGACAGCACTTCTGGTAGAATTTAGCCTAATATTTTCAGTGCTATAATAACGGTAGAATCCTTCAGTGTTCTCTGCAGTAGTAGGGACTATGTTACAAATAATCCCGTGGGTTTGCTGGTAACCCAGGGCAGTGCTTCAACAAAAGCTAAACTCTGAAATAAAATAGAGGCATAATGTGTATTTTGTTTTATAAACATGTCAGCTACTTGACTAGTGTTGGCTGCTACAGATATTGACTTGCACTCCTATTCTGAATTACCTGAAGTAGTAATAATTGGCACATACAAACTAGGCAAGATGTACCAAAATAGTAAACTGGTGTGTGAAGCATTCTTGCTTGGCTGCACTTGACCTAGCAAAAGAGTAATTAGAAAACATCTTGGGACATTCCAACAGCACCAAACTTAGCTACACTGATAAGTTTTCTAAAATGATGGTGGCAGTGCTGAGTGATTCTTGGATAGTTTGGTACCGTGACAACTTCCTAAGTAATTTTGAGCTTGATCACAAAGTTGGATTGCATTAGCTTAAAATTATTCTTCTGTAGATCTTTGAGGGACTTAATATATGATGAGTTCTTTTAAAAGAATACTGCTGTTGTGTTATTGAAAGAGCAGAGAATTACATTCCTATGAAAGAGCAGGAAGTGTCTTTAAGTGAATGAAGGGAATCACCTATGCTAAAAATGATATTTTTTTTTTCCATTACAGAAAAACTTTCAGTTCACTGCAGAGCCTTTGTAAGGTGTTCCCTACCCCCTCCATCTCCTCCAATCCCAGATACTTGACACTTCTTACCCATGGTTTCTGGAATTCTCAGAGGGGGCATTCTGCTTTTTTTATTTATGGTTTCTACTTGGCTTTTCCTCTTGCTTCTGGTACTCATGTTCTGATGATTTGGGGGTGAATTGCAGTACTTGGAATTTGCAAGTGGTTTCTATTGGAGTTAACAGATTAGTTATGTCATGGTTAACTTCTGTCAGACCACCATAGTTAAAAAGGATGCATCTCTAGCCAGAGTTGCTGAATTAAGCAACTAAGAAACTGGAGAGAGTTGAATTCCTCTGTGGGTTTGATCTGCAATTCCTCAATGATAAACTGCAGAAGATCTCTTTCACCACCTAGAAAGGTGTTTTAAAAACCCCAAGAATTCTGATGTGTACATGTATGTGTCAATACTTCATGGTGCATCTGATTTGTACCCTCAGTCTTTTGTTCCCCCACATGCTGATGGAAGATGACTTGTTCCCCTGCAGGGCAGGCAGCGATCCGGGGGCTGGTTGCCGAAGGTCGCCGTTTAGCCAACGTCATGATGGGCCCTTACCGGCAGGACCTGCTCGCCAAGTGTGACCGTGTGGACCAGCTGGCTGCTCAGCTCGCTGACCTCGCTGCCAGAGGGGAGGGGGAGTCCCCTCAGGCCAGGGCAATTGCTGCTCAGCTTCAGGACTCATTGAAGGTACAAGTCTGCTCTCGTGCAGGCAAGCACACCATACACTGAAGCACTTGAGCTCCTCTGACCAAGTGCTTGTGTGTGTGAGGCATCAATAAAAAGAAAAGTGCTCCAAAAATCCTGTTGGGTTAGCTGAGATGTTTCAACCAAACTTTCTACAAAGACCTTGTTATCGTGCTTAGGGCTTAGTTCCAAATGAACAGTTTAACAGAAAAATAGAAGTCTCTTTTAAAAGAAAATAGTGTGCTAGCACTGCAAATTTGAGGGGCAAGATCTCAAATGGTGCTGTTCGTAGCTTCTAATGCTGCTTCCAGGAGTAGTATGTAAGCTTCGTGTATTTCAAATTATGTAAAAGGTAATTAATCATGATTTTAAGGTTATTTTATCTTAATGTCTGCTCTCGGAATGGGCTTTTTTTAACAAGAGGAGGTTTTATGGAATTTGAATCCCTACAAACTTTATACCCCTGTATCATATGCCAATAATTTTCCTGTATTTTAAGGATCTTAAAACACGGATGCAAGAGGCAATGACCCAGGAAGTTTCTGATGTCTTCAGTGACACCACAACTCCTATTAAACTGTTAGCTGTCGCAGCCACTGCTCCCTCTGATGCTCCCAACAGAGATGAGGCAAGTATACCCAGGTGGTCTTTTCCTTCCCATGGGAAGCTTCACTTAGTGTTTAATTTTACCTGAATTGGTATTTTGAAAAATAAACCAGTGTTCTGAAAAAAGAATTGGTATTTTTTTCTCAGGTTTCTGTTACATGTTTACTAATTCTGACAGCATAATGATTACTATGCAAATCTCTCTCTGAACTCTTGGAGACTGTGAATTGGATATCCCTGGAAACTCAGGATATCCCTGACTTCAGTAAATGGCAAAGATTTCTCCTTGTAATGTTGGTATCACATTGCCTTCAGCTGGCTAAAAATTCTTGTGCAAAAACTGCTGACACATTAGTTAGTGGATTTTATATCTCAGCATTACATAAGCTTATTACAATAGTCAAATTCATGCCAGGATTTATCAACAGATTCAACTTCTTCTCTTCCTGGATATTGTTTCCTGTACTTCAAAGCTACTGGCTGCACGTGAAGTATCTAAAACTCTGTGTGTGGCAGCTCTGTTTCTCTAGTTTGTTTTAAACATGATTAAAATTATTCCAAAGGCCTTGGAGAATTCAGCTTTATGACAGGATGGCTTTTTGTCAAAGTATTCTGTTCCTTGAAAGGACTGCGAAAGGAAGGAATTTTTTTCCAAGGTGAAACTTCAATTTTTAGGGTAAACTCCCTTATTTATCTTTTAAAATATAGTTACTTTTGGATTATGGGTTTGAAGATTAATATCTAGGAGCTAAAGTAGTTTTAACACAGTATTTGTTGCAGCAGTAGTCATCAGGAATGAATGAACTTAATACCTCAAAGCTATAAAATATATATGTATCCTTAGTTGCCCAACTGAGTCAGTAAAAAAAATCAAACACCTTCAAAGCTTTTGTGTCCTCTTGCATCCTCTCGGAATGAATGAAATGTGGATGTTATGAAGATGTCTCTGACACTTAGAAGAAATTGTGCATTCTGTTAGGAAGGTTTGGGCTTTTTTTTGATGTGTCTTCTCTTTTGACAACTAGGTGTTTGATGAAAGAGCAGCAAACTTTGAAAACCATGCTGCTAAACTGGGAGCTACAGCAGAAAAAGCAGCTGCAGTTGGAACTGCAAATAAAACTACTGTGGAGGGCATTCAGGCAACAGTGAAATCAGCAAGGGAACTTACCCCACAGGTTGGCTTCCTTGGGCTGGAAGGGCTGTTAAAAGGGCTGGGGATGACTTCTGGGGAATTTTCCTTGTGCTTCTTCTCTTGATGTTAATACCAGCAAGGAACATAGCACTGACAGTCTTAAAAGGGGAATGGAAAATATTTATATATATGATACCAAGTAGAACAAAATGATGATATTACATGTCTTACTCTTCAACTTCTCGACAAAAGTGTCTATGACTTAGACTTAAAAAGATTTTGAGGCTTAGTAAAATATGTAAGTGGAAAAAAATTGCTCTAGCACCCACTTCCACCTAAAATTTTGGTAGTGTAATAAATATTGTATTTTAATGCTTTCAGGAGTTGTTTGTAAGATATATTAGTATGTAACTGAAGTTCCAGAAAAAAGGATTTGTGCCAACAAATTCCAGAAGTATTGTAGATCTTCAAGCAGCTGGACGTTGCACTAGAATTAATGAACTAGTATTTCAAATGAGGAGCTACACATCCAGTCTTGAAAAACCAAATGCATTTTCAAGAATACGTGTGATGTTGATATATACTGATAATTAAAAATGTTTTTCGTTGCCAGGTAGTATCGGCTGCTCGTATCCTCCTGAGAAATCCTGGAAATCAAGCTGCTTATGAACATTTTGAGACCATGAAAAACCAGTGGATTGATAATGTAGAAAAAATGACAGGTAAAGTAGGAATTTTTGTTGAAGATCCTACCTGTGGCTAACTAGCTTGTGTAGATTTTTCTCCATTCTGTTTGGATTGATGAAACATGCATAAGAGTAATGACTGATTAAAAATAAGAGAAGTGGGAACATGGTCTCTGACTTGAGGAATATGTATATGTTACAGCATATGCAAAATAACTGGCTTCTGATGTGTTAATACTGAGCTGAGGGGAGCAAATAGCCCTTTAGTTCTCTTGTAGGAAAACCAGAATACCATTACTTTTTATTGCAATTGCTCTTCTAGCAGTATATCACTGTGACAACTTGAGGTTTTTTCTGTATAATCTTGGCATGTTGAAATAGGACAGATAAGTGAGGGTAAGAAAACATGTTTAAAATGTTGTTACAGCTTGATGAATGCAGTGAATAAAACAAAGCTGCTGATCTATTGAATCTTGCTGAGACACTGAAATGTTTCAGTCCTTCCCAAGTGCAGATCCTTTGCACTGAGCTACTAAACACCTGACTGTATACTACCTCCTTCTCCATCCCAATGATTAAATTGTGGGTATTGTAAATCTTACTGCTTTGTCACTATACATCACCCCTATGTAAAAGCACAGCAGAGGGATATTTCCTTTTGAATGAATGAGAGAGGTACAAAAAGTACTGAATGTGCTTAAAGAAATTTGGTGGCAGGAAGGAATCTCTGCTGCATATGCTGTATAAACCATTTCTTGACTGAAACAATGTTCCATGGTAGATGAGTAAGAGCTCAGGATGTGATTAGCAAGCTTCACCATGGCTGCTGTGACAGGGGTACCACACAACCAGAAGAATAACTGCAGTAGTACATTCAGTCTAATTTCCATGCCCTCTCCTGCTCTTCCCCAGACCCCAGTTTTAAAATACTTTTCTGGTTGTGAACTGTCTATAGAATACCAAATATCCCTTTCCACAGATGGAACTAGAACACTGATACGTTTAACTTTTATTTCAGGGTTGGTGGATGAAGCCATTGACACTAAATCTCTGCTGGATGCATCAGAAGAGGCTATTAAGAAAGACCTTGATAAATGTAAAGTTGCAATGGCCAACATGCAGCCTCAGATGCTGGTAGCTGGTGCCACCAGCATTGCCAGACGAGCAAACCGCATCCTGCTGGTGGCAAAGCGGGAGGTGGAAAACTCAGAAGACCCTAAATTTCGGGAGGCTGTTAAAGCAGCCTCTGATGAGCTAAGCAAAACTATATCACCCATGGTAATGGATGCTAAAGCTGTGGCAGGAAACATTTCTGACCCTGGTAAGGATTCAGTCAGCTAATTTAAGATGTACTTTTTACCGACTGAAGATGATGTGAACTAGTGCTCATTTTTTCTTGTACAGCTGTGTATCCTCTTTTATGCAAATATTGTATGCACTTAAATCTCACAGAATGATGAAATCAAGGTCACACCACTAACTGCTGAATCCTGCTCTTTTCAAATGCAGTCAAAGGCCTTTGGCATATTCAAGAAAAAAAGAATTCATCATTTTAGTTTGATATGTGATTTCATAATCTTAATTAGAAGTACTTGTTACTAGTTTTAAGTAGTACTACTTTCTATAAGAAAATTTAACATAATTTCTTTGATTGTGAAAGTTGTTCAGGAATTACTTTGGCTATTGATAGTGACTATTACTCAGCCTGCTTTATTTTATGCATGTTGCATATGACACTAACACTTCAAATGAGCAAGTCCACTGTAAACAATCGGGTAGTTTTTAAACACACATATAAGTGTACTTGGCAGAGTACATTATAGAAGTATTTTTGAGGGGTAGTGTTCTGAATATTATCAAACACTATTAAACTGGTACTGGGTTTTTCGTTCAGGTTTGCAGAAGAGTTTCTTGGATTCTGGATACAGAATTCTGGGAGCTGTGGCCAAAGTCAGAGAAGCCTTCCAGCCTCAGGAACCAGATTTTCCCCCTCCTCCTCCTGACCTTGAGCACCTTCATGTAAGTGCAGCATAGTTTGTAGTAAAATACAGGGTTGTCACTGATGTGTGGATTACACACTGAAATTACTTAAGTATATTTTTATTCCTTAGAAATAAAAGGTATTGTCAGGCCAACCATGTGTACAAGTAGCCTCAAGTCTAAAAAATACCAATCCAGCATTCAAAAGAAAAGATTAAAACATGGTATTTTCTTTAACAGGATGCACTTGAAAAACTGGAAAAAGGTTCAAGTCCGTACAATGATGTCTTGCCATGACACCATCCTTTACTCAGTCTGTTTTACTTTACTGTTGCCTTGCACTGAATAAGATTTTTGCCTTCCTTAGCTGACTGATGAGCTTGCTCCTCCCAAACCACCACTTCCAGAAGGTGAGGTTCCCCCGCCCAGACCACCACCACCTGAAGAAAAGGATGAAGAGTTCCCAGAGCAGAAAGCAGGAGAAGCAATTAACCAACCCATGATGATGGCTGCCAGACAGTTGCATGATGAAGCCAGGAAATGGTCTAGCAAGGTAAGAAGTTGTTGTGTTGTGCACTAAAAGGATTATCTTCTAACTTTAGTATCTGTGTGTTTCATCCAAATTCAGTTGTATTATGACAGGGTCTTCCATAGACCAAACAGTAAAAATACTGCAGTAGGAGGAATTAGAAACCCTTTCAAGTTCAAAGTGAACTAGGGTCAACTGTTCTAATACTTAGAATTGCTAGAATGCTTTATTAACATAGCCCTGGGAACACAAATATGCCTTGTATGCCAAGCTGTTTGTGATCCTTGCTGCTAGTATTGCCTAGAGAGCCACTAATACTTATGCCTGTGTGGGCTGACAAGCTGATTGCTATATATAAGTGACTTTGAAAAGTCTGTATGGATGTTGCAGATGCCAGCTGCAGGAATCATGTACTTGTTTGTCTTAATTCTGGAAGAAGCTGCAGGTTAATCTGGTGCATTTATGAGTGGAAAAGTGACCATATGTAAGTGGCCTGGTCTCATTCTTTGTTTGTAATAGGTCACATTTGCTATCAAGGCTGAAATCCCTAATTTCTTACCATTCCAGTGCTATGACAAAGTAGTGTGAATTCATCAATCTTGCAAATACTAATATAATTTTTTTTTCTTTTCTCTTTCTGCCCTCTGGCACCCCCTTCCCCAAAGAGCTACATTTTTCCTCTGGCAGAAGCTGAGTAAGAACTTCTGAGATTTAGGCTTCTGCAAGTGTAAATTAAAGAGTCAGAACTCAGCTTTTAAAATTTCCCCTTTTTTTCTCCACCAAGTTAGATGGTGAGTGAGGAGATAAACTTGAATAGTTTACAGAATCAACTTAAGTGCTTTGGCCTTAAGGAACATCTGTTTTGGAAGTACAGATAAAATACAAAAGAAGTTCTGCAAATCTGTTTGGGTGTCTCTTCCCCAAAATGAAAAGCTCTATTTCCCCTTTCCTTCTGTATATAGCAAAGACATGTTTATATTACTGAAGGGACAGTCCTGGAATGTATTGTTCATCTCAGAAGGTAGTTCTGAGGCTAAAAGCCTTAGTTTCAGCTTCCTAAAAGTGTTTTGATGTTGGAATCCCAGAATGGGTAACTTAACAATACAGAGTAGGTAATAAAATGCTTTTACCATACATAACTAAATTACCTATATATATATTATATGCATTCTAAATTAAGTAGTGCAACTGTTTAAATATTTATCAAAGCCAAGCAGCAGAACTTAAAATTCCTTGCAGATTATGAAAGAGATCTAAGATCAGAGATTTTAGATTATAAAACACTATTTTCATTGCTATATCTCTAATTTGAGACCAACAAACCAGCAAGTTAGAACAGCAATTGTCCTTCTAATTCTTTTTTTAGCAGTACCATTTTAGCAATAAAAGTTCAGTTATTCTGACAGTGTTTTGGGGGAATAAGTTTTAAAAACACTTCTGTAGTCTCTGAAGTCACTTTATTGGGTAGAAGAGGGATTGATGGACAGTGCTGAGGAATTTGGGTTAAACCTGGAAAGACAGAAATATAAGATCTTCTTCATACTAAATCACAACAGACTGTGTGTCAGCTGTCTTTTGCTCTTTTGCTGAATTACTTTAGTCTACTAAGGTAAGGTAGTTCACCTGTAGTAAAGTGTGGGGGTGTGAACAAGTACTTAGTCTTAAAAAATGTTGATAACATTCTTCGCTCTTGTAAGAATTAAAATCTATTTCTTTTTTCTCCTTCTTTATAAAAACTCCTGTTCACTGAGTGGCTTTCTGGGCTTTCATGTACTCCATTTCTGTCATGGAGCACAAACCAAACAATGTCTATTGCTTTAGTCTTCCCTGCCTTTTCCCCTAGTTTGGATAACTCATAGAACGTGGGATATTTGGAAACTTCATTAATTAAGACTTAAATATAAGCTGCCTTTGAAGGCGAGTTGATTTGGCCTTATGTAAGAGTTACCACTTCCAAAACTCCTGTGTGTTTTTGTTGGTGTAGATTGGGGTTTTTTTTCAATAAAAGGCAGTATCTTAAGCAAAACACAGTTGAAAATGCTAAGGTTTTGGTAAGGGTACCTTGACTTTTATCACACTTGTCTTTAGTTGAAGAAATACAGTTTGTAAACTTGTAGGCTATTTTTGTATTAAATGTTATTAATTCCTGTATTGTTATACCACTCACCTCTTCCTTGATCTACCCTAACACAATATATTTGCTTGAATCCTCTTTCTTTTTTTTTTGAAGGTAATGGATACAACATATTGTGGCAAAACAGTATCATATGTTTCATAATCCTCTTATTCTACTATTTCTCTTTCAGTCTTTTTTAAGAACTGTAATATTCATGGCATTCATAACATCCAGTGTCACCTCCTCTTTTCATAACCCAGTTTTGCTCTTTTACATGTTCTGTGATGTCAGTGCTCACTTCTACAGCCTTTCCCATCCCATCTTTTTTTTTTACTCTACAACAAGCAGTGTTAGTGGTTTTTCTGTGCTCCTGCTGCTGTCTCCTCTTATCACATACATGAACAGACTTCCATACAAAGCTTTCTATGTGCACAAAACCCACAGTCATCAGCTGCTGTGCCTGTTTCTGTGCAGTCAGAACAGCTTTCATTGAAAGAGAAAATCCATTCATTTCACCCTTGTCTTGCCAGAAAAATGTTGTTCTGTGAGTCAGCCTCTGTCTGTAGAAGCTGTATGCTCAGATGACAAATGTTCCTGCATATTTGAATTGTAAGTTCTTAATATTTTTGGTTACTTTGATTCACAGGTGAAATGTTTGTTTCTTTCTGCTAATCTTATATTCCTTCCCCTTCTCCCCCTGACCTGATCCTAGAGCTGCCTTGTCAGATCCTGAGAGGCCAAGAGGATGTTTTGGTCACTAAAACTGCTCAGTTTGTGCTCTTCTACCAAATTCTGCTTCTTGTACTAACTGTCCCCTGTTTCTCCACCCTTGCTGCCACCTGCAAAGCCTGATGTGACTGTGATTAATGAAGCGGCTGAGGCTGGTGTAGATGTAGATGAGGAGGATGATGCAGATGTTGAATTCACTCTCCCCTATGACACTGAAGATGATTACGAGCCTGAGCTGCTGTTAATGCCAACCAATCAGCCCGTTAACCAGCCCATTCTGGCTGCTGCTCAGTCTCTGCATCGAGAAGCAACCAAGTGGTCTAGTAAGGTACTCCTGAGTCCGCGGGGACTGATCCGCGTGCATCCGGCCATTTGGAACGTGACACATGTGCATCACTCTGATCCTGCCGGGCCGCCGTTCTGAATGAATAAGTGTGTCTGCACTTCATTTAAGGACTGAGAGTGGCTTCACCAACTTGCTAGATCTGTTTGTCAGTGCCGGATTGAAGCTTGATTTGGGTCACTTATTAATATTCGAAGGCTTCCTCTCCCTTTGCATCTGCCTGGTCTTCTTTGTTATGGCAGTTTTCAAATTGTAATAGGGGTTGTCTTTCCTCCTCCCTTCCTGTTCTTTTTTCCATTCATTTGGGCTACCTGGCAAGCCATGGTTAATGGTTTCTTAATGACTTCCAGATATAGCAGAGTATACAGCATTCAAGAAGTCATTTAAGGTGTCTGCTGTGCTTTGCCTCCATTGATGCCATCAATTACAATACTTTCCAGCAAGGAATGGCTTTGTATGGCAGTGTTCATGGAAGAGGACTGACTGCTGGCTTGCACTGGGCTGTATTGCAAATGCTGGTCTTGAGAGAATTCTCTAATGAAGAAGCTGCACTGAATGCTGTTAGCTCCTGATTTGAGATCGTGTCTATATGAAACCAGTGGAAATCTAACATGAGGTTCAGACATTCACAACTAGCCTGTCTCTTCTGTCTAAGCACAAATGTTTGCAAGACTGGGCACCTTTCATAGCATGCTGCAAAAAATAAGGTTGGTGTCCCATAACTAACAAAAGTTAGGGGTGTGTGTATATGTACATGTGTGTATTTACATAGATAGATATACTGAACTATTTTAATAAAAAGGGCTTTAAAAATGTTCTTGTCCTTTTCAGATTCTGATGCTTGGATAACTTGTTAGAGGGCTTCGTAAATGACACTGGTCCTAATTTCTTGATCCTTCTACGTGAAAACATGGAAAAGTTTTGTGTTATGTCATTTGCATCCTAACTGGTTATACTAGCAAAGTGTTTAGCTAATAGGTCACGGTCATGAATAGTTCAGCTTTTTGTGTCACCTATATCTGCAAAATGTCTGGGATATCTTCCTAAATTTGCTCATAGTGAGTCATGGAAGTGTGTGCACAGGGTTGAGAACACATGTGCTAAGTTGGGTTCTCGTTGTGTACTCTTTGCTGTGAACTTTGGCCATTAATTATGGAATAACACCAAGGAAAGAGTGTGCCAATACATAAACTCACCCTGGTAGTATTTCATCCGTGCAACAGGAATGCTTCAAGGCACCAGATAGTTCACATTTGACTAACAACTTTATACAAAGGGGAATAATATAAATACACTAAATATACTAACAGACTACTAACAATTGATCAGCTAGGTCTGCTTTCCCTTGCACTAGGTTTCTCTCTGGAACAGTGTTTAAGAAATGGTTTTGCCTTGGTCACAATTCATATTTCAAACATTTCTCATGTATTTCTGTGACTGTAATTTTTGATGTACAAGAAATTGGGATTTTAATGTAAGAAATATCACTAGATTATCTTTTGAACTACCATGTTCTTCTCTCCTGGAAGCTTTATTTTAAAGGGGGAGATTTTATCAAAAAGGAAGACTTATTTTCAAGGAATAACTTTTAAAAAAAGTAATCGTAGCATTTCACTTCCACATTACCTGTGACAAAAGTTTTGTATGTCAGATTCTCTTCCCTTTATCCTTTAGCATTACAGCAGCATAGCTTATGCTTTAACAACTTCAGTTTCATATGCCACCGAAAATCTTATGCTCAACTGTTACAACTATTTAACTTAATCAGTGCTATGTGGTTTATCAGGCTCTTTAGCACATTATTTAACTTTAAAAAGTGGGTTTCTGGGGAAATCTGAAATTTTGGGTGCTAATAACGTGCTTTATCTTAAAATCTAGTCAGCAGAGCAGTAACTCTCATTCCACGGACAAACTAACACTTTACAGCTTCCTTTTCAGTTTTGAAGCGAACTTTTCCCCTTAGTATTAGGAACAAAACTGCCAGAAACTGTAATTAGTGCAGATCCTCCCTGTTCCTTGAAGAAACCTCTTCTGTGTTCACAAATGGTTCTTCAGTCCTTAACTTCTTCCAAGTGTTGCCCCCAAACGCCGGCTGCCGTTGGGCTCCTGGCAGCCCCGTGGTGCCCTGCCGTGGTGCCTGACGCTGCGCTGTTGTTGTGTGCAGGGCAACGACATCATCGCGGCGGCCAAGCGGATGGCGCTGCTCATGGCCGAGATGTCGCGCCTGGTCCGGGGAGGCAGCGGGAACAAGCGGGCCCTCATCCAGTGTGCCAAGGATATCGCCAAGGCGTCGGACGAGGTGACGCGGTTGGCCAAGGAGGTGGCGAAGCAGTGCACGGACAAGCGCATTAGAACAAACCTCCTGCAGGTAACGAGTCCGCCTGCAAATGCCTCACACGGTTCTCTTGTTGTTCCTCTCGTAGCGTGGGTGAGCACAGGAGTCGTGCCAGTAAATCCTGTATCTGTTTGGCTTGTAAAGTTCTGTCAAGTTCTGGGTCTGCTTTTAGATCCCCTAGGAATATATGTTCTGTAAAGCTCGGATTTGATTGCACGTGAGTGAAAGATGCTCGTGGCCAAAGAGGATTTGAAAAATACTGGTAATACGAAATAATACTGAATATTTTGTATATTTCTCAATAGCACTGAAAAGTGTGAATACTGGTCTGTCCTAAGTCTGCATTGTTTTGTATTTCATCTACTCATTCCTTTGTATCAAAGAATAGTAGCAGAAATATAACACTCCTCTAGTTTTTTCAGTCTCAGCCAAATATATATGCATCATGCCATTCCTAACCAAGCATATCTGAGTAATATCTGGAAGAAAGGAAAAATGTTGGCTCCACCCCAAAAATTCCCAGAGCAAGTAAGATAAGATTCAAGTATCCTACCAATGTTCATCAGAAAGTCTTGGAAGGTTATAGGATCCCCTCTATCATATTCCTTTTCTAATAGTAAAAGAAAATAAAAAAGTGCATCTGAAAAAACCCCAGTAGATAATGCATGGGTTCAGTTCACAATGTGAAGTGGTTTTTATGCCCATTCCTTAGGTCTGTGAGAGAATCCCAACCATCAGTACACAGCTGAAAATTCTCTCCACTGTCAAAGCTACCATGCTGGGCAGGACTAATATCAGCGATGAAGAGTCGGAACAGGTAAGAGGTGTAACACCTGGTGGGTAGCCTGGAATTGTTCATCAGTGTTACGGAGAACAATAAACAACATGTTCTGTCAGATGTGTTCTGGGAACTCAGTGTTTGGAAGCTTACCTTAGCTGTTCAGTGAAGATAGTTTTAGAACAGCAGTTTGGTTTCTGGCTCAAAAGCTCAAAAGTTTATTAGAGGAACAAGGCAAAAAGCTACTGGGGTTCCGATGTTGCTGTGACCAACTTGGTAATTTCCCTGATTTGCCAGTGAAAAGCTGAGTGGCAGGCTGGACCTGGGAGGGGCAGGGGCGCCCTCGGGTGGATTCCGCGGAAAACGTTTATTTTCCAACATGGTCTCTACTCCCTGCAGCTCAGTTACCTTCCTAATGCATCTTTTCAGGTGAAATCCTTCTGATAAAGGTTATTCTACTTAGCCACGCTAAACACTTTTTAATTCAGATTTTGCACAAATATACAGCAAAGAACGGGAAAGCCTTGTTTTGAGTGGGGATAACACTTGTTGGTTTCTGTAGACTAGTTGCTTCACTTACTGTTTCATAGTTTAGGTCAGCAATTACCTGAATTAAGATGTTTGTACTAAGAGTCTTTGTGCACAAAGGGTTTCCACACTACTGTCCTAATCGTGGTATTTACTGACATATTGGAAAATTCTTCTTTTTCTTGACAGGCAACTGAGATGTTGGTTCATAATGCCCAGAATCTCATGCAGTCTGTGAAGGAAACTGTGAGAGAAGCTGAAGCAGCATCCATTAAGATAAGAACAGATGCTGGGTTCACTCTTCGCTGGGTCAGAAAAACCCCATGGTATCAGTAAACACTTGCCACATAAGTATTGTTTTCTGTAACATAAAATGCCTTTTTTTGGAAACAGAAGAGATATATGAACAGCAAAAGGTGCTGTATACATGAGCTTAAGATTAGCTTATGCTAATGCCCCATTCTAAGGGTATGAATTATAAGATAATGCATTTCAAATGTCTTTGGAACACATTTGATATCAAACACCTCAAATTTGCTGTCAACAGTAGACAGTTCTTATCATTTAATTTTTTTTGGTTTGCTTTTCAAGATTCTCTTAGTGAATACTGTACTCCCAGAAGCACATTTCAGTTATGCACTATATATTCCAGTAGTTCCCATGTGATGATATGAAACATGGACCTCACTTGAAGCTTGCCTTGAGAGTTTAGGACACTGTTGGTTACTTGGCAGTTTTTTAGGGACGAATCATTGATATAGAAACATTCAACTTTCCAACAGGATTTTAGCTGGCTGTTCTAAAACCATGCAGAAATGATGGTGTGGGGCTTTTAATTAAAAGAGGGGAGGTGGGGCAGCAGAACAGTTGTAAACTGAGGATTAAAATTCCATGTCTGAACTGATATTGGTTTTTTTTTTTGCTTTTGATTTTTGCCTGGCAACAGTGCTTTAACAAAAACTGGAGCTGTCTCTGTCACTCTGTAGGTAGGCATTCCAGAACTCTCGTACTGTACTGAAATGTTCTGCAGAGGATGTTAGTGGCACACTGTTGACACCTTAGGCCTTATGGCTGGAGACCTTAAATCATGGGACTCTTTCCTTGCTCAACTCAGCAATATATTGAGCTGAAACATCCTGGTTCTCTTAAGCTGACTGCACGTCGAGGACCAGAAAATGCCACATGCTGGCTCTTTCTTTTTGAAAACCAAATGAGCACATGCAATTATTCTTATTTCCCTCTTCTCTCCATCTGATGTTATTCCAGCTGCTCAAGGTGGAAATTAAAAGATAAAGATACTCGATTAAACAAGACCTTTAGCCTCACTGCCCTTGTTTTCAGCAATGCATAAGCTTTTTGAATCCTGAGCTCTGCAGGGTCCATGAAACTCTATTTAGGTAGTCTGATGGTCCCAGCAAATGGTGGTTCCTAATGCTACACATACCTCATTATTTTTACTGCTTTTGGAGTTTGGAGGCTGAAAATCTTTTTTCAAGTTCTAGTAATAGTGAATTGAACAAAGTGCTACTGCATCTTTTAAAAAAATCCCAAACAAAATGACAAGAATAAAACCCCCAAGCTCCCCCTCACTAAAATAGACCTGTGATTCTTTTATCCTTCCATAATTTAACATGCCTTCATATATATATATATATGTGCATACACATTGATTTAATTGCCTCGTAGTCTCTTTTGGCATTTGACAGAAAGGAAAACTTGTTTGAGTTTTTATACTTGCAAGGAATACTTGCAGACTTTGCCCAAATCAGCACTGACATCATAATACCCTTTTAATTTGCTGCAAATTGTTGCATGATCAAACCACCTTGAATAGAAGTGTCCTTGTGCAAAAACTGCTCAGTCTTAAAAGTTCAAAGGAAGAGACACAACACAGTCAACTGTCCTTTACCTCTCTGCAACAGTTATTCTACACTTGGATTTTCTCCCCTCCACCCCCTTTCATTGCACTGTTATCTAAAAAGGGAAGTTAAACTGTTGATAGTACATCTGCCTCAAAGTGACCTCAGCAAGAGAAGGCACATGTTCGTCTTTAATTTGCTCCTTGTGTCTGGGTATTATGAAATATGTGGTACTTAGGATCTTTCCTTAGTATTCTCTTCCTGCAGTTACCTGCAATGGGAAGAGAAGGGAAGGGGTGCCAGAGCCTTAACCTGGATGCATTTGGTTGGTTTATACCAGATCTTTAACGTAATTTTAATGTAGTAATTTCTATTTAATAGTAAATAACACTGAGTAAGTAGGGATTATTTTAAAGGGATTTTCTAAATAGTCTTCCTGTATTGCTTCTCAATGCTTCTCACATCCCCCTGTCCCAATTCAGGCTTCTCTGTGAGATTTTTTATTTTAGCATCACTGTTTAGTTGCTTGACTGATATTAATGCAATATTACTAATGCCTTTAATACATAATTGTTTATGCCAAAGATCACTTTTTGTTTATTGATGAATGTTTGCAGGAGAGTTATGAATCATGGTTGCCTTTGATATTCTTCTAGAATGTTTGCTCTAAGTTCTCAAACTGTTTTGTAGAAGCTGAGATACTTGTCCACCTTATGCAATTACTGCATTTTTGAAAACCATTGGTCTGCAGACCCAAAGTGCAGCAAAAATTTGAACAAGACCATGAATGTCACTTGGAAATGTTTTACCACTATAGAACTTTGTTTATAAACCAAAATGTATTGTATAGTCTAATGTTTTCAACCTTTCTTTGGTTCTGTTAAAACAATAAAAATGCCTTTGTACAAATGTCAGCCTGCGGGTGTTAATGATAATGGAGCAGTGGGTAATGCTGTAACAAGAAGAGTAGCAAAAAACTAAAGCAGCAGAAATACTAAAGCAAAAGAACATTTGTTTCTCCATGTTCTGAACAGAAAAAAAGTGCAAAGTTTCTCAAGCAGGAGAAGATTAAATGAAGTTTTTTCTGTCCTTTGTGCCTGTCAAACTAGGAATTAAAGACTTTACTGGAAGCTGTGTTCAGTGGGAGAAAACAGGAGTTTTTCCAGGGCCTGACAGTCATCTGTTCTATTAGACCCAAACAAGGTTCTGAAACCTTGAAACGGGGTTTGCCTGATCCTGTCAGTAAGGGAAGAACTGCTGTTCTGCTCAGCATCTTGTTAATCTCAATTTTACCTCTTAAACTGAATGCAAGGGTGATTAGCATGGAACCACTGTCCTATTTCCTTCAGTCCTTCACCATAGGAACTTCTCAAACACTTTCTCTTGCTAAAAATTTCTACCAGCACACATAATGTTCTGACTTTGTGGAACCAATGTTTGTTTATTGGTGCTGTAGGACCAAATGTACCCCCATAGTGCCAGGAGGCACCTGGGATTTAGTGATAATAGGTAAAATTCAGAGTTTTATACTGTTCACACAGTTCTCTCCATATCTGAGAGAAGATGAGAACCTGACAGACAGCCACCTTTGTCAGCATTCCCAGTGCTGGACATCTAGAGAAAGGGAGATCAAAACTTGGCATTGTAATTCCTGACTAATGACATCCTCTGATTCCCCAAGCTGTACTCTTGATACAGGTGCTGGTGCAGTTTTTTTTTTTAACAGGAGAACAGGTAAACAGTTTGTCTTGTGCAGAGTCTGCAGCTGAGTTTCCTGTGTTTGGAGAAAGGGGCAGGAAGTAGCACACCTTCAGCAAAAGGAATCAGCCTCACACAACAGACACTATTCTCTGACAAAATACAGCTCTGTGCTCAGGCTGCTTTCCTACCAGGTGGGTACAATTCCTGTTGACACCGAGTTCTGGAGGTGAGCTGGGAAGTATGGATCAGAGCCTTCCCCCAGACAGCAGCTCTTGGGTGTGCTTCCCCGGTGCCCGAGTTACAGTGGCTGGCAAGGCTTGTTCTGTGACATGCTGGAGGGCAGAGTTGGTGTCCAGGCTCGCCAGTCCTGATACCACCTGATGTTCTGTACCAGCAAGGGAGTCAGTTCCCAAAGGAGATGGTGCAAGTGTTTCCAGGCTGCTAATGCAGAGGAGCAGCTCCAGGTACTCAAAGTTGAGCTTGGGACATTACCAGTTACCTCTCAAGATTTCTTGTACAGTTACAGTAACTGAAGGATATAATTTGCTGAAACACGGAGCAGAACTGTAGATGAGTAATGAATTCATGGATGTTTCTCCAGCTGAAAAAAGGCAGACTATAAGGTTGGTAGCTTTTAATAACCACTGTTGTGTCTACAAAAATGCAAGGCTTTCTTATTGTAAGTGCTGGTTCTTCATAGTGCTGTTTTATCTACTGTAATTTCAGAAATTCAGAATGGTTGCTTATGGCCAAGTTTACTCTAGTGATATGATGCTAATTTCTTACTGACTTGCTGCCAGTGTTCAGATGGGTTTCCCCTCCGTTTCCCAGGCTGATCATTTTTTGTCCCAGTGTTTGAAATTTTGACTACTGAATTACTTTGGTTCCTGCTCTTCATCTGAAGCAAAGTTAGCACCTATTCATCAACTTCTGAGCCAAACAGGTCAGGGAAACAAAGGCTCTCCAGTATCCCATCCTTCTTTAATTCTGAATTCAGCCCCCTGTGTACTGACCAAATGCCTGGTTTGGAACCTGATGAGTACTGTGGAGCTTGTTTTGGTTTAAAGTGATAACAAGCTTTTGTTGGTGTGTAACGAGAAGTTCAGTCAGCTTTGCATCCTCACTGTTGAGTCTTTGAAGTGTCATAAACAAATAGCTGCCCTCCATTTAGAAATAAAAAATACTGAAGGGACCTTACCTGCTATGCTTCTAAACAGCCTTTTATAAACTCTAAGTAGCTGCAAAGGGATCAAGTTCAGTAAAGATGCAGCAAATAGTCATTTTTAATTGTGTATCAGATGCCTCCTGCCTAAGAGCATTGTGAACCATTTACCTCAGCATGAATATTTCACAAGATGAGACATATTTGCAGTAGAGTTCCCTTTATTTCATAACATTAAAGCACACAACCATTAAATACACTTGACACTTCTATTGTGCTGTCTAAAAAGCTACGCTCCAAGGTACACACCACACACATCTGGTGGCATCCGCTTCAAACAAGTGGAACATCTAAGTCAAAGCAAAGGCTTCACATAAAAAATAGATCTTACTCTCTGCAACTGTATTCTTAAAAAAAATTATGGAGATGATGAGATTGAATGGAAAGAAAGTGGATTACCGAAGCAACAATCACCTCCCAGATTTAATGCAGGATGTTATTTTTATCAGCTCATCTGCAGAGGGCAGAAGTGAAAGCTGATTAAGGCAAATGCTTCTTAAGAAAGGCAATTTCTTGTAAACAACACAGAAATTATTTTTTACCTCATCAGAAGCTTTCTCAGGAGTGACATTTGCTATGTCCTAGGGGTCCCCTGCCCCTCTCACTGCTGCTCTCTATTTCTGAAATGATTACAGGCTCCTTTGTGGAATGCCAGCTTGCAGCTGGCTGTGAGAGTAACTGAGCTTTCTTTGCAGGTGGCTGCAGCAGCAAAACATGCCACCAGACTTTTCCAGTGGCCTGTCTGGCCTTCATAATGTGCTTGACCTCTGGGCTTTGGTATCTGACTGGCAGTGTAGGGTTTGTGACATTTTGTGGGTTGCCTATATCAAACTATTCACCAGCACAACAAATCAGTAAAAAAAGAGTGAAAGTGTATTAGAAAAAAAGTACCTTATTTTAAAGCCATATTAAGAAAACCTAAGCTATGCTTTCATTTTAAGAGCTGCTGTGCACAAATGCTTTGATCCCAAACTAATCAGTGTCTATTAATTAATTGGCACCTAATTAATAGCAACATAAGTCACTAAGCAGTCAAGTTTTTTTTAAGGGGAATTTCCTCTTAGATCATCTTCTCATGTCCTGACTTGGAATTTTCCTGCTTTTGTAATATATTTGACACCTTTAAAAGGCTTGTATTTTTCTCCATACATGTCTAGGCGATTCACTTTCAGTCCTGGAAAAAAGCCAAAGAAAGTACAAAGTTAAAAGCAGAATGCTTGGAATCATGTCAGTCTGTTTAGAAGTCCAGCTTTCTTGAAGCACGCTAGGATGGGTTAGGAAGCTAATTCTCCTTTCTTTCACAAGTTCATCTGGTTTGAAATAGCAGATGAGACCGTTCTTGTCACCTAATCACAGCTGTTTTGGCAGGGCAACAACTTCCTTCTCTTCTCCTCCATGAGCCAACATCCTCCTTCCAGGAGATAAACGACTGAACTGAGTCTATCCTCCTCCTTGTACACTGCACTCATTTCCAATCATGAACATGAAGCAAAGGACAAGTTTCAGAATTCTGTTCACTCCAATTTGTCATTAAAAGAACAGCAATCCCCCTGCTGTTAACTGAGGAAGGCCAGTAGCTATTAACTACCTACCACTTCAGGCTGTTCCTGCTTTCTCACAGGTCCATTGTATCTGGTGTCCAGCCACTGGATCAGCTGTATTTTTCTAGACTAAAACTAGTTTAAGAGGAAACTGTAGGATTCTCTTCTTACACAAGAACTAACTGTTATTTACTCAAAGTAGTCTAGGAAGCAAAAGGACCATGGCCTGGTACCTATTCTTCAGTCATCCTCCTCCTCTCCAAATGTGTCTCCACACTGTGAGAGTCTTGATCCTGCAAAGCTTGCTTGCAGAACCATTTTACACATGGAAAACTCACATGATTTAAGTGTTTGCAGGCTGAGGCCTTGTCTGCTTTACATTTAGTTTTGCATTTACCTTATACGCTTCATTCTGATTTTACTTGCCGGTTGTTTTAAAGATGAAAAACTAACCAGCTCCAGAAGGAAAGAATAAGAAGGGCATTCTTCAAAATTAATGGGGTTTTATGACCATTAGAAATGGCTTTAGTGTGGTGCAAGACTAAAATGAGCCAAGGGCAGCATGCTGAAGCATCATCCATCGATCTTCAGTAAAAGGACACATTGGCATGTTTAAAGCACCAATCAACAAAGGAAAAGCCATTCTTCTGTACACTTCTCAAGCCTTCCTTGAGCAGAACAGCTGGGAATTCACAATTCCCAGCAAGGGAGTCATCCAGCAAAGGTAACTGTCAAGTTTGGGTAAATCAGACTTTATCATTTTGGACCAAGCAGACTTCAGATCAGCATCTCCAAATAAAAGACTGACAGTTCCCACTTCATTTCCTACTACTACCTGTTCTGTCAGCACCAATTTCACAGAACACCCACCCACTCACCTGAAATTGCAAGCTGTTGTATCTTAAACTGGATGTTTAAACTTGGATTCTCCTCTGGCTTGGGTGCTCCAGACTGCAGGTTCACTATGCCTTTCAGGTTTGGTAGCTTCTGAGGGGTAATTTTGCCCACGTCCCACGTTAACACCTTGTCAGGAAGCAAAGAACAGTAGCTTTCTAGGAAACAACCCCTGAGGTTAAATTCATATCCAGCTTTTAGTTTGCAGGCTGGGTACAGAAAGTAGCCTGGCAGCCCTGAGAATTATCCTGCTGGCTGTGAGATGGTGTGGTTGGGGCTCCCACAGGTATGGGGTCTTTTTTTTCCCAGGTTTTTTTTTGCCCTGTTCCTTAGTGGGTCTGTGCACTGAGTGCATCGTGTTCCCTGAGCAATGATGATTGATCCTGATGTCAGTCTGGATCAGCTGGATCCACAAAGCAAGGACAGTAACCAGCAAAAAGTCACAGGAACTTAAACAAGAGAATGAAGAGAGTGGGAGCAAGGTGCTTGGCCAAATGAGATGTCTAAGCTGAGTAACTTTCCTAAGGATCACTTGTTCCCCATTGATTCTTACACTTCAGAGAAATGTGCAACCAAATAGGTCCTTTACTCACCTACAAGAGGTGGTTTGTTTGCTCTTACCATAAACTGAAAACTGATAAATTCAGAAAAACCTCAGTTCTCCTCACTTCTACACACTTTTGCAGTAACAATCCACCTAGTTATCCCCACTCTTGATAAAAACACAGTATAATTCATTTCTGCAGAGAGGAAAGCAGACTTCAAGTGGGGTTTTTAGGTGTCTTTCTTTTAAAAAGGTCAAGGTCTGTTGTTTTTGAAGCGGAATGTTACTTGGAGAGCTTTCACTTAAAATTCTAATCAATTGCTGAGGGCGGCAGACAGCTCAGAGCAGGGTCTGAGAGGCAGCAGAATGGTTTGGCTCAGACTGCACTTCAGCAAAATGGCTCCTGGGTACTAAAAGGCTTCAGGAGCTTTAGGAAATTTAGGTTTCAAATTCCAACTCAGAGGCAGGAAAGCAGGAGCCCAAGATATGTTTTTTCAGACATTTTGTCTTCCTTACTGTGTGTCTTCAGGCATATCTTTTGGAAGAGATTTTTTTCTCATCTCCTGCTCCCTGTTTTTCTGGATACCTATTTTCAAGGCTACTGCATTTTCTCCAGATAAATATGTTTTCAAGACCATAGATTGCAAAATATATCATGGCTGAAACTACCAACAAAATACTGCTGCATCCACTAAGGAAAAGTATTGGGGGGTGAAAGGGTGGGGGAAAAGAGAGGAATGGAAGGAAAAGGATATTGACCAAGTCAGAAATCACAACTGTTGTGTATCTAAGTTTGAAAAATTAAATTTTAAAGATGAATTTTTAATTCATAAACATATGCTGAACAGAAAGCTTTTTGCTAAGAACACTGCTCCCGTGTTCTGCAACATGGGTGACTTGTTCCAATGCAATCTTTGATTTTTAAATAAATATAAACTTAAGACTTACCTTAGTAACTGGGTCAAAAGTATAGCTGCCTTGTGTAGCAGTGAGGCTCATATTAAGTACAGCCTTTGGCATGTGAACTGTCATGACAACTCCTTCTACTGTTTTCCCCATGTTCTGTTTTGGTCCAATAGTAACATCAAATCTTCCCGAAGAACTGTTTTCCTTAAAACTGATCATGTGTTTCACATATACAGGAATTGCCACCAAGCTGAAAAGACAAAACAGTAGGTGAATGCATCCTGGCTACTTCTCTGCTTGAGAAGAAAAGTTCTTTCTCATAAATAGTTCTTGTTTTTCTGGCAAGAATTCAAGTTAGAACCGGCTTGTTTCCAAAGTGAAAAGTGATACTTTGCTCTTCAGCATCATTGCTGAAGTGATTTTATTAGCAGAGAGTCGCAGGAAAAAAAGTTTATTTTCTTCCAAATAACTTGTCCTATTCTCTCTTCCTTCATCTGTTTACTTTTTTAAAGTAATCTCACTGAGCCAAATCTCGGAAGAGCCACCAGTCAAATCAGGCTGTAGTTTGCAAATACCTGCAGTTTAGACTTTTTTGCTTTATTCTCTCCATGAAGGTCAGAGTCCTTACATGTACACAGAGACTTACCCACAAAGCATCTAGCACCAACAATGACTACTAGGAATGAATAGCCCTGTATTACTGTCATGTGGGATTTATTTCACTGGAAAAGGATTGCTGAATATCCTCAATTCACTGAAAAATGGTTTCCTTCTTTTAGTGGGGACAGAGCAACAGATGAGACAAAACCTGAGCACATGTATTTTAGAACAATGCAAATCCCCCCCTTAACAAGGAGAAATCTGCAGTTACTCAGATGGAGAGCAGTAGATGGTGTGTCTGGAGAACCAGTGTGTCTAACTGGAAACGTACTTCTGTGAACTGACACGGTAGGAGATCAATCTGAAGTTCCCATCGGGAGGAATGAATGAAAGGACTCTCTCAGACTCCCAGCGTTTGAAGCGGATACATGGATGGAAGCTGACGTCATCCAGCAGCCGTGGGTTCTGGAAGTAGTGGCAAAATGGTAAGTGAAATCTCATCAAGTATGAGCACTTTGAACTAGCTACTGAACTCTAGACAATTCCTATTTCTTAGACTCTAAGTACCTTTCCTACCCATTATCGGAGACCCGTTACTGAGCTAGATGGATTTCTGATCTGACCTGGAACAGCAGCTCCTGTGAGTGTATTTTATGTACAGACAAAAGCCATTCCGACTACTGAGCAATGCAGATTCTACAATATAATGCAAAACTTGTTATTTTTCACATGTATAACACATGAAGTAGCAATTGTGCTCTTAAAATTGTTGAACTCTGATTATTATGAAAAATAAATCCTGAGCAATTAACATTCCCAAATATAGGCTGAATTTACCATGAAAGACAGAGAAAGATCTGGCATTCCTGAGAGCTTAATACACGAATCAATAACACCTTGGATTTCTGCAAAGACTGTGGAACCTGCAGGAGAAAAAACAGACACCTGACTTAACATCATTATGAAGGGCCTAACAGACGTGGTGAAGTGCAGCTGGAGGGCACAGATGACATTTGCACAACACACAAAAACCTGCCAAGCCCAGCTAGGAAAGGTCATTCCAGTTACCTGTGTCCTGGGCAGCTTGCTGAAATACATGAGCCAGAGCAAACAGCTTGGCCCAAATCAGCTAATTATACTTGTGCCAGCTGTTACACAGGACTTGTACTGGATGTGCTTCAACTGGTTGCCAGCAAAAAGCAAATAAGAATTTCAGAACTCATGAGCTCTGAATCTTCTTTTCTTTCATCCCTGTTCCTGGTCTCCAGAAAACTAGCAGGTGGTGTTGTGGTGCAGGGAAGTTGAAGCACATCAAAACAACCAATGTCAAAAAGCAGTAAGTTTGTGCTGTAAAGCTCCAGCTAACCTTGGCTTTCACAAGTAAGGCTTGTTTAACAGCAAGATTACGTATTTGTCTTGATATTAAATAGATCTATAGCAAAAAAACCCCAAAACCCAAAGCAAGAATACCAAGCATCTTACCCAGGAAATGCTCATTTCCTTAAATACCGTGTAAGAACAGAAAGGCATAAGCAGAACTCTGGACTAATTAATTAGCCCCACAAGCAAAGGTAATTTTAGAAGACAGATAGAAACTACTGCTCATCTAGTCAAGGGGAAGGAGAAACAGTGGCTTTATATTTGCTTTGAAAAGAAGGGCTCCTGTTTCAGGTTAAAGCAGTTAACCATATCCCTACGAAACAAGATACCATCCCTATTCAGGGGAACCACCTTATCTACTTCTTAGTCCCTGTTAAGGTTAGGAAGAAAGACTCTTGCATTGCTAGTCCCCAAGGGATCAGAGCAGAAAACAGTAGCTATGACTACTGCAGCAGATCCTCAGTAGGAAATTTAAACACTCTGTGGACATTGATTTGGCTTGGAATACACACAGAAACACACCATGGTCTTGATTGTACCTTCTCACACTAAGCACTCATGCTACTCTTGGGAATCCTAATGAGCTGGGAGAGTAACACAGTCATCAGTGTGTTTTGACTGTGAGGGACATCTTTTAGCTTCAAGATGGTGAGAGTAAGAGCTGCACAATAACTATTTGTGACTACCCATTCAGTGGTGGCCAAAGCATTAAGTGATGCATGGAACCAAAACAACACTGACTACTGCTACTACAGCAGCACTGAATGAAGAAATCAGAGATTTGCTCCCTGCCCCATGCCACCACAAACTGGTGTCCTGCAGTCTTCAACACTGCTAACTGATGGCCCCAGTACTGAACAAAACAGCAGGTTCCTGCCCACAGCATTACAGTTTTCTCTTTGCATCGGCTTTTTCTACTTCTTGGCACACAAGTTATCCGGTTCCTCCTTAAAGTTACATCTCAGAAGAAAGACCTTTGTATTTGAAGATGATATGTTTCATTTACAGAAAAGGAGTGTTATTATGCTTCATAATATCTGGCTCTAGTTTATATATAAAGCAAACAACACTGTCCAGCTATTTTGCACCAAGTTTATCTTGCTAGCAGAAGAAAGCTAATGAAAGCTTTTGTCTTGCTCATTTGAGGGCCTACAAGGACTGCAGTACATTGTTGGCAGGAACAATGGGAGATAATTTTCTCATCACATTTAAAACTTCAACTACTTATTTTCCATTTATATCTGGTACGAGATAATCAATATAAAACCAGAAAACATCCAAGTCCAGAATATTTCCTATAAGTGTTCTCGAAGCAGCCCGGAGGATATTGATGTTTTAAGATGAACCGAAGAAATACATTTGGGCACATAATTTTAAATTGTGTATTTTTATCTAAGATACAGATTCACGGATATAAAACAAGCAGAAAAATAGAAAGGTTGGACTGTATTCTCTTTAAACATCAGCAGCTAGATGTAAACACATTCAACGAACAAAAATTAGCTTGCAAGGCATCTTACCTGATTTGTCTATAATGGCATCGATTTCTTCAATGACATCGAAATAGGCTTCGTTGTTTGTGTATTTTACCCCCGCTCTGCGCCAGGGAATGTTGGACAACTGCCCGGTGGGAAGTGTGTCTCCCACATTACTACTGCCTTAAAAACGAAAAGGAACTCAAAATCAGTCACTAATTACAAGAGGAATGTTCCAACCGCCAAAATTAAGAACCAAAGCGAGGTTTGCCCCCCAGAACTGCAGACTAGAACGTGGAACACTAAAATGTTATTTGTGAGGTGATGTGAAGGCACTTCAACCATGTGTCCAGGCTTAACAGCTTTCAGACCATATTTTGCACAGGAAAATACAAGTCAGCAGGAGGTTTGAGTGGGAGTAGAAGTGGGGCTAGATCCTGTGAAGGATTTAATCACTATAATTCAAGACAGCTGCTTATGAGGGCCTTAAGCCCTCTTCCCTCTTCTCCTAAGAGTTTTAGCTGGCTGACTTCAGGGCTGATTTACAGGTAAAAGTCATTAGGAAGAAAGACATGTAAGAAGCCTTAGGGAGGGCTCCCACAATCTTTGCTTAGAGCTGTTAGGCTGAGGTTCTCACCCTTGGTACCCACCTGAGCTACCTTGCAGTAACATGACAGCCATGTCTGTACCTGACCATGTGCCAAATCTATCCAGACCCTGCCCCATAGACTTGACTTTCTGGCTCGACCTGTCCCATTCTGATGGATATTGATGGCAATCACTGAGCTGCAGATGACCTGGTATGATGTGATCCTGTCCTTGACCTGTTGGCTCAACTTCTGGACTCCTTACCAATGATGCCACTGCCCCTGCCTGCTTTGCTCTCACCCTCAGCTCCTGGTTCTCAATACCACCCAGCTTCCTGTGCCACCTAGTTATAAACTGATGATGCTTTAAAAACTAAAAAAAACCATAATCTTATCACTTCTGGGGCTTAGGTGACTGATCCTGGAATCCCAGCACAGCAGAAGCAACTCCCTCTGCTAGAAGCAGGTCTTGGGACAGGGCCACAGCTCGCCCTTGCTTGTGCCCTTTAGCGCAACGCACGTGGTAGCGTGTCCTGCCACGTGAGACAGCTCCACTGAGAACCTGGTGGCCAGGGGTATCATTTCTACACTGGGCAGGCCCTGTCCTAACAGGCATAAACCAAAAAGTTTTCATTCTTTAGAGCTAGTAGAAAAACTTAAAAAAAACCCCTCCTAAAGTCCACCCCTGTATGTACTATAACACAAGGGGGAGGAGTTGCAACCATGTCCTCACTCCCGCACATCTCTGTAGGGGAGCAGTTGCCATGTTTGTCCCTCAGCAGCCTTGCAGGGTGCAGCAGTGCTACACAGGGCTGGGCTGCCAGGCCAGGTAGGTAGGAGAGCTCTCAGGCTGCTGTTTCCACTGAGCTGTTGACAGTGACAAGATGCAGGCTGCCTTGGGCAGGTGCTTTAGGCTCTTAGGGAATTCTAATGAGGCTCTAGATAAAACAAGAGGATTTGATGCTGCAACCCTTGGCTTCAGGAGTCTTAATTCCCCTTACAGTGGTCCATCTAGTCCATTAATGTCATATTTTTCATAAGTGTAAATACCACCATCCAAATCCACATTTTAAAAAACCCTAACCAGACCCCAAATAACACAAATTAAAACTGATGAGATTTATACTCAAAGACTAAGCCATATCTACTACCTAAAAGACCAGCTCCTCTGAGTACTACCTGTGTGGCCCTGCAGCCCAACTACTCCTCTTCTCTAACACAATGTACAGGCAAACACCTCCCATGTCTGTGACCCCATGTGACACCTCATGGCTCACCTCCCTTGCACCCGCTTGCCAGAGAAGCAGATTCCACCAGCTCAGCTGACAGACATTTGGCTCCATCACTACAAGAAAGACCCATTTATAACACCCTGAAATGAGCTCCGAAATCGAATCCATACGAATCCATATGCTGATTGGTGGTGAGGGTTGGGCAGAGGCTGAGGACAGGCTACTTGTTTCCCTTCATGCTATCTGTTCCCAGCCATCAAAGATTTATTAGGCAACCATTATATACCTTTCTGTAATGATTTCTTACAAAATGCTTAACCTTCTCCAATGCCCCTCAGTTATTCAAGGCTTGGGGGTAGCTCTGTACCAATCCCAGAGCACCTGTCTCCAATATGTCCTGACTGTGCTGGGAACTGCTATTCCTGAGGGACTTCAGCAGCTGTGGCTGGACCAGACAGTGCCACCAGGGCATGAACTGCAAACATGGAGGGAGTTGTTTTTATTCAACTCCTACTTATGAAAAGTGGCAGGACAGTGGTCTCACGTTACAGATTCACAGCAATACATTATTTTTTTAGCTATGAGGAATGATGGGGCTTTTTTTTTAAACAGCCAGTCATCGCTGAAAATTATTTATTTTCCTACCTGTGATGGAGTTGACAACAGAGCGCAAAATTGTGGGAGGCTTAATCAGCTCCTTCAGTATGTTAGATTCTGTTGCCAGTGGAAAGCCATTGTCTAGCATTTCTTCTAGAAGCTCATACACAATTACTACATTGTCCTTAATTGCAGTCTCGGAACATTCGCCGAAGTAATCCTAAACAAATACAGAGATTACAAAAGAGAGGATTTTTATTCTTGTTAAAATGCTTTGCAAAAGGAAGTTTGTTTGTTTTTTTTCTCACAGAAACCCTCTAACATATGAAGGCATCTTAGTGGCTAAACTGATCAGCTACTTCTATAGTCTGATGGCATCATATGTTAAGGGTACATTTATCATCTAACTGGAAATAGCACAAACAGCAAAATGAATGCAATCTGATTTACTACTATGTATTTCCCAAGGGTCCTTCCACTTGTGAACATTAACACATCTTCAGTTAGAGGACTCTCGTAAAATGAAGGGACTATCTTTTGGCAATGCTCAATCTTCACAGAGGTCCTTTATTTACAGAAATTGTTTGAGAAGTGACTCATGCTTTGCAGCTCTTTCCTCCCTACAGACTGTGTGCTGCCTGACTGCATGCTCCTTCTTCCCATCTATATAAACATGAACAGTCCAAAACCTTACAGAAAAAACCACAGCTTTTACAAAGTGGGATTTGAGTTTTAGTGGCTGTGCACTGGTAACTACAAAATCAAGTGAGTACACAAACTATACCTTTCTTGCCTTTGTAATCTATAAACTTGTGCTTGACTCAGAAATCGCAGAGGGGAAAGTCACTGACAGGAGGGTTTATTATTTTTCTTTAAAAGAAGTTTATACAAAAAATCCCCTGGAATTATTTTAGAATCATAGAAAGTTAAGGGTTGGAAGGGACCTTAAAGATTATGTAGTCTCAACACCTCCTGCCATTGGCAGGGGCACCTCCCACTAGATCAGGTTGCTCAAGGCCTCATCCAACCCAGCCTTAAACCATAACCTCCCTGGGCAATCTGTTCCAGTATTTTACCACCCTCACAGTAAAGAATTTTTTCCTAATATCTAACCTAAATTTCCCCTCTTTCAGTTTGTACCCATTACTCCTTGTCCAATCCCTACAGTTCCTGATGAAGAGTCCCTCTCTGGCTTCCCTGTAGGCTCCCTTCAGATACTGGAGTTTAAAATTATTTCATGGTGACAGACCTGGAAAGTATCTGCTACTCGGTGCAGAAATTCAATGACAAAGAGTGGTGGCACTTCTGTCTGTATGACAGACACAAAGAAGATTTTATCCCGATAGATGCTGATGAGGTAGTGATGTGGGGTTGAGATGACAGGAGGCACATTCTCAACATCGATTGCTTTCTCCTGAGCTTCAAAGAAATAATCGCACACAGACTGGCTCACAACGCTCTTCCAGTGCTTCTCCAAGAATATATCACCAGAACAGTTTATAAGAAACAGGCTGTGGATCATTTTCTGTTGAAAACACATTCAAAAAAAGTTAGAATAAACAAAAGGATATGCGGACTGACATTATTTTTCTCCCAGATTCCCTGTCTTACAATGGTTATTCTTTATCAACATGCACTGTGAATTTAGGAAAAAGATCTGCTTTGCTGCTTTTCCTTAAATTGCATTTTCTTTATTTAGAGGAATGTTCCACCAAAAAATATTTCCCAGTGGATTAAGTCGGTAACTTATATCACAATGTGAGCAAGAAGCAAGCATCCTTGATTTCCACTTTCATCCCCATTTGGTATTTGCAATTTATTTCTTAAAGAAAAGCTGACTCTCACGAGTTGGCACTCACTTAAACATGACATGTAAGGGTAAGTTGTACACAGAGTTTCCTATGGCAGAGGACTTTGACAGTCACACACATAACTCAGAACTGCACTGTCTCAAAGATACAGTTCTTTAGCTTGTCAGCTTTCAGCTACTGAACTACAAAAGTGGTTTTTATTTGCTGGCTGATTAGGCTTATGATCTATGCCAAGCTGCACTTGGATAAAGGGTCAGAATTCATTAAAAGTACACAGAACTAGGAGTTTAAATCTGATTTAATGAATAAAATTGCTTCAAACGTGCTTGGCACACGTGAAATATGTTTACATAAAACATTTTTTATTTAAAAACTCACTTATGAAAAAGAGGAGTATGAACTGCAGATAAGGAATGTAACTATTTTTTCTTAAGTCTTTAAACATTTACAAATAACATGCCTCAGCCACTGATCCTTCATTTTATTCATGGGGCAAGAAGCTTATCTGCCTTTTTAAAAAAACTAATTCCCAGCTTATTTCTCAACTTTCAGTGAGACAGTAAGTGAACTAAAGTTGTTGGTACAAATGAAGAGAACAGTCTATCATCTCCACATCTACAGAAGAGACAAATGCTAGCAGACTTCAGTTAATCTCTTTAGCCTTTACATGAGACAGACACAATGCTCTGGCTGACCTGCAACATAATGATCCTCTGACAAAAAAGGCTCCAAGTTTAAACACGGGCTTGGAAAACAAACTGAACTGTAACCCAAGCAGTGGCACCTAAGGTGAAGTTAATGTGGTACTTATATTGTGCACAAATTCATTCTGTAGTTGAAGAAGCTGCCCCTGCCACTGGCTGTTCATCCCTTTTGCCTTTCAGGTACTGATCTGAGCAGCTCTGTGGCTCTGCAATTACCTGCATTAGGAAAGTGCAGGAAAGTCCAGCCATAAATTGTCCATCAAAAGAAGTTTCTGGTCAGATCAGCTTCTTAATGCAAGTTATTACATTGCCAGAGAGCTCCACGGGGCTGGCACAGGGCAGGTGGTGGAAATGGGCAGACAATAGCAAGGGAGATATCCTGAACTGAAATTTAGTCTTTGGAGGAATTCAAACATGACTGGAAAGAGAACAAACAGTTACTGGGCATCCACACCCTGAAAGAGGAAGGCCACCATCAACTCAGCATGTCCAAGAGAAGCAAAACACATCTACCAAAAACCATTGTAGTTTTTACTAATCTTACAGTGTTTGGCTGGGATCATGCCTAAAGTGCAGATAAAATACGCTCCTTTGCTGATGTTGACTCTGGCACACTAATGTGAAGATGGCATGGAAGCATCTAATGTAAATGGCCCAGTCCCACAGAGATTTTAAGGAGTCCAAACATTGTATGACCGAGTCTCATTCCAAAATCCTGGAATAAGCATTTCTCTTCATCCAGCACGAGCTCCTGTTGCTCTGTCTGAATCTGAACTGCCCGGAGTACTCGACTGACCTCCCAACACACTTGTAACAATGAAAAATGGTCTGGCCCTGAAGATTTTGATGAAACTAAAGTATGTCTTCCAAAGCTCACCAAAGATGGTGAAGAAGGACAGCTCAAGAAGGTCATCAATATGCTCTTTCCCTCCACCTAAGTCAGCAGATGTGGGAAGGAAGCCAAGATCCAGCTTTTCAAATTCAAAACTCCAGCTGCTCCTTCACATGCATGACAGCAATGTGCTCATCTTCACTGGGGCCTTGCCAGGTCTTAGATACCTCCTGCTAAGAGCACACTGTCTCTCATGGCAGACACAGAAGTGTGGACAGAAAAATCCAACTCAGCCAATACAGTATATAAGGAGAAGTTCTTTTAGAAAGTGTGATTGCCAATTTGCTTAAGAGTGGGAAAGGAAACAAAGCTAAAAAGTGTTATTGCATGTTTCTATTGTCTCTCTCCTGGACCAAATTAATCTCTAATTTAGTTTGTAAAAAAACCCAGACAATTTTAATACCGTGAGCACAGTGTTTTTATAAAGGAGCCTTGACACAATTGCTTTAATCCAGTTCAACTAAACATGTTCTGAATTTAGCCAGCATTGCACATTAAACCCCTCCAAAATCTCCTGGACAGTCACACAACAGTGGCAAGTATAATCAACCACTGAATGTCAGTATTGTTCCACCCCAAGGCGGCCCAAACGTATGAAGGTGATCAGCTATAAAGCTTAGAACAGATCTCTGTACATTTTAATATTGATACAATAGCATATCTGTTAACAAGTGTAAGACTCAATTCCTAGGAAATGCACACAAAGCTACATCAGAGTTCCAGTACAAGCAGCACTGGTAGGACTCAGTGTCCAGAGGACCTGATCTATGGCCGGCTCTGGAGGGACCACTCTGGACCCCAGGCAGGTTCTGACCAAGTATATCAGCATGTGTGACAGTGTTTTTAAGCCCCAGCAGATGTCCTGCTGTTAACAGATAATAAGATTCTATTCATCCACAGATCAGAAGTGGTTGCATTTGTCACAATATACTTTTAAAAAGCACAGCTGAGCAGCAGACCAACACAGTTGCAGTGAGCTCCTGGAGCACCAAATGGCTCTGCTGGCAGGGCCCCTTCTTTGCCCTGGGTTCCATTTAGGATATTAGACCATGGCTTGATATGCAATCAAGAGAGTGTGGGTAGCCAAAAAGGGCATTAGTGTTGGGCCACTGCCCCTATTTCCTCATGGGCCACAAGCTGCCCAGGTACCAGCTGTGTTCATATGAGTGTTTGTGTGGCCTCGTGGTGAACTGCAGCAGCAAACTGATCCAGGGGACCAAGCTTGGCAGGTGCCAGTGTTGTACTATCTGTGGAAACAGAACAGTAAAATCCCACCTAGCTGCCTACCTTATCTTCTAGTAGGAAGATAAGGATTACAGGATTTCCCATGATACATAATTATTCTCCTTCTAGTGTAAGAAGCCCCTCACATACTCCTTTCCTCCTTCACAAGTTTTAGAAGTGCACTAATTTGCTGCTAAACTGAAGCTCTCTCCTTGCAGTCTAAGCACAGAGCAGGCAGCCCCAAAGGCACAAGCCCTGTCCCATCAGCCAAGGGACAGCTCCATCAGCACACTTCCCAGTGCTGACTACAATAAAGAAGCTCTTACAGCAGTGGGGACATCAGTTTATTATACACAAGACTAAGTAATTTGATTTATCCCACACTGTCAAGCAATTGGCACCAGCTGATTAAAGATGGATATCATGCTGGATATCTTAGAACTGGTGACACTACAAAAATATCTTATGTAAACTATTAGTTAAGAAAAATTACTTACAGTGCTCCAAATACTAATATTTCCCTTCTACTCTATTTTTGAGTGGCAGATTTCATTTCAGACATGTAGAGATCCCTGAATTCATTTCTCAGTATCCTACCTTCTTGTCTCATCAGAACATTAAACTTGGGGGAAAAAAAAAGACTGAAAAATGCTGAACATAAGAAATCAATCTAGTAACAGCAAAATTCCTCACACCAATAGGTCACTACTTGTGGCTAAACAGCAGAGGATGTTAACAGCTGCAGCACTTCGAGGGTAAAGGTATTAAAATGAAGTTCCTAAGTTTAAAAAAAACAGTAGCAAAAGCACACCACCAAAATTTATAAATCATGAGATTTTTCTACATGCAGCAGTGCAGACATACACCACTTTGAGGTGTCAGCATCTCTGTGTAAGGTATGGAAGGCCTGCTTCTAGGACTATTTCAAAAGGACATGCCTTCAATCTCTCCACTTTTAGGCCTACCTAAGATCAGACTGAAGGCGTACATGGATCATTATTTGCATCTTTAGGCCAAAGCAAGTCCATCAAGCTCATTTTCAGTAGGCTGACAGCCTCCCATAATACTGCCTGACTGAAAGGCATCTTACAGGCTCTGCAGCAACAAGCAGCCCAGAGAGGTTTTGCAGCTTCTTCTCACAGACTTCCCATCCTCGCTCTGACACAAGAAACTCCACATGATTCTTTTCAGTCATTTCCATCCTACCAGAACTTGAAGTCCTCACAGAAGAAAAAAATATTTTAATTAAGGAGCCTTTAATATGCTGTTTCTACATCTCCATCTTTTCTTTTGACTAAATCTGGATTTGCAATGTTACTGATTTTCAAATTCTTGGCACAGAAACACCTGGACTGAAGTCATAGCAGGCTCACAAAACAAAAGTGCAGCTCATTGGCAAGAGGGAGAGGCTGTGAGCATGGGAAAAAGACTGATTACACATGCTTGTCCTTAGCTACAATTAAGTACTCTAAAATGTAATTAATGCAGAAATACTGTTACCAGCTGCTTTTCCATAACACTGAGCTGAGTTACAGTAAAACCTCTGAAACCAGAAGTGAGGAATTTATCACTGACCTCTGCAATGCCCTTTAGAGCTAGTACCAATTACTGAAAACAGCTCAAAACGTGACCATCACTGGGAAAGTATTCCACAGCTTCCATGGTCCCTGAATTGTGCATAGCTGCTTTGAAGGGTGGAAGGATTAGTGGGGGTGGACTCTCTGAGTCTCTGTTATGTATCTGTGGAAATGAACTTCTAGTAACAAGTGAATGGAAAGTAATCAAATGCTTACAGTAATCTGGAGAAATCACTAAGCTAAAATAGGTAGTTCTAGTTCTATTTTAAAGCCATTATTTTTGTCACAACCAGCTGGTCAGTATTTTAGCTTTTTCTTATAAATTCAAAATGTGCCGCAAATGTGACAAAACTAGAAAACCTCTGTTCCTGACCTCCCCAGCCCCATTCACTGGCTCTCAAACCAGCAAACCTGATGAAGAGAAGTCCTATTAAATACTTGTATGACATTTTCAAGACAGCCAATGTGGCAGCTCTGAAGACAACTGTATAACTGGCTGGACCAACCTGATGCAACATTAGCAGCTGTGATTCAATTTGATAAATCTGGAATTCTCAGGTTTATTAAAATGTGAATGTTCTGTAATTTCACAGCTTTTGTTAGGCTCCTATCATTGTTTGTCTATCTTAGTGCTGCTGATCAAGTGTCACGAATCCTTTTACATATAAGATGCCCATGGCTTAGGTATCTGCAGAGTAAAGTAAAAACATTTTTGCAACCTTTCTTAAGAACTACCTGGTGTCCCTCTCTGTTAGTTAAGCAAAACTCCATATCTACTCAACACCACAGTGCTCGTGTCTGTACAACTACTCAGATGCATATTTTATTAGCAAGATCATCCCTATTAAAGAGTAAACACTTTGCTTTCCAGATGCTTAGTACATATTTATCTTTACTCTCATTTAAAACACTGTTAGTAACTTTCTGGAATTGTTTTCAAAAGGAAGTAGTCCTTTGAGAATACTCTGAAGTTGTCTTAAATCAGTGTTTGGTATCCATAACAAAATTTGCAACTTCCTCTGTGCCTCTACCAGCAACAATTACAGCCTGCATGAGAATTTGTTCAGCATTTCATCTACTGACTGATGAGCTTCCCAACAATACATTTGACTGGCGCCTCTGTTCAATTTAGTTCCAGTATAAATCTTCTAACTGCTGGCAAGATAGTTCCATCTCTTGTCAACAAAACAATGTTAGATCCTGAATAATCGAACAATATTAGATCCTGAATAACTGCAGTTCCCTCTGGGACCTGCAAGAATAGAAAGCTTCACTGGAAAAGCTGGAACAGCAAAAGTTTCTTAGAAAAAAACTCCACACCAAAACAATTGAAAATTCATCGCTAAAACTATATTTTTACATAAAGATGGAACATTTTCAATACAGCTCACATCTGAATCAGTAGCTTTAGGACTACTAAGGAACCACTTAAGAAATTCACTCTCTGAAAGCAGAACTGGATAGACAGGGAGGACCAAATGGACAAGAGCAAAGTGCTGCATATTTACTGTCAACAGTATTTTCAGGAACAGACTGATAATTATGCTCATATTCCAGCAAACAACCCACAAAGAACTCTGAACGGCCAAGACAGTAGGATTCTATCATAGGATAAAAAGCCCTCAACTCAGTAGTTCTTTGTGAAGATGTTTTCCATCATGCTCTCCCAACTCACTGCTCCAGTAAGTCTGATGGGCTGGAGTGGCAGTGCAATGAGCTTTATACTAGTCCCTTTCACAGGCTCTATTTGAAGAGGCACTCGAGGTTCCAGAAAGGACAAGCCCAGCACCAAAGAGCCCTGCACTACTGAAATACTAGATCAGAGCCAACAAGTACCACTGGAACTCTGCTGTTGCACACAGCTCTTTCTCCTGTGTGTGCACTCCACCAAAACCAGCCCAAATGCAGATGGCACAAAGAAGGCACATTTGTAACTCCCTTCTCTTCCAAGAGAAGAGAGCAAAGGGGCACTCTTTAATTCTTTCACCCCATATGAATAAAATGAGTGTCCCGAATACTGTCTGAAAGAATCTTCTAAGAAGCTCCTGTTAAAAAGCTGCCTCTCATCCATTGTGTTGAATAAGCATAAACAAGATTTATTTTTCATATGTTAATTTTTTTAAGCTATATGGGAAGCTGCTGGGGGAAAGTTAAAAGGAAATAAGAGGAAAGAACTTCACATTTTAAACAAGGTTTAATTTGGTTTCTTCCCATTATTACAGCCATGAAGTACAGCTGCCACTTGTCACCTGCTGTTCAGACTTCTCTACCTCAAGGACTTCAATTTCTCTTTCATGAATCCTCACGACAACGTTTCTATTAAAGATTCTTAATGAGAACTGCTTATAAGGAGAGCTTTATCTGAGAAAGTAACTGGGACTTAGCTGGTGCTAAAAATTTAATTTCTGGATAAGAACGGCAAAATTAAGCACAAGAGGGCATGGAGAAGTCTTAATGTTTAATTTGCCATTTGCAAGGAATTTTTAGGTAATTACACGCAGATAGGAAAGAACCTGATTGTTCCATGCTTTTTTTGTCAAAACTAGGTTTGCTTGTGGCTTTGAGTTAGCACCCAACACACCACAGATTAAACCCTAGACATTCACAGTGAAATATCATTCAGATATTTATTCCCCCTCCCTTTTTTTTTTTTTTAATGAGCAGCTATATACAATTCAAACCTGCTGGAAACTGCCAGCAGAATCATTCCCATGGTTGGCATAGTCAGTTCTTTTGTAAAACATTTCTTCTATCATTTTTCTATCATTTTCTCTCTTGCATGAGTAATTTAATTTGTTTGAGCTCTTCTTGCAAGATAGCTTTTTCCTTTCCCATAGTGCAGTCTGCCTGCTATGGAACACGGATTTTCATTATTCAAGTATGATTTTTTGCCTGGTTGCTTATAGAATAGCTACAGAATGGTGCAGAACAGCTACAGAACGATCAAGCCATTCCTCCGGTCTGATCAACATCTAACGGGTACGAATCATTCATCATACTGAAAAAATGGCAACAGCATTGCTACTTCAAAGCAGGTTAGAACTGAAACAAAAGAAGAGAAGCGACAACCTCCACTGAGCTACCGCGGGGTACCGAACAGTGCAGAAGCGATGGACAGTGCACAGGGGTGGACGATAACGGGTTGATTCCCCGCAAATTACGCAGATCTACACTCATATGGCGCCTTGCTAGTTAAGCAAGTACAGCACGACTTGACCCACCAGGCCTGCAGCGATGCTGCTGCA
>NW_021939122.1:3303031-3310626 GCF_001715985.3 Manacus vitellinus | reverse complement strand
CGGGGAAACCCAGCGCTGCCCGCCGCGATGGCCCCGGCGCTGGAGCACAGCCCGGGCTGTCACCCCACGTGCCTCCCCTTTGGAAATAAATCTCTGCAAAACGCCCCGGTTAACACCCGTGCGGGGGGCTCTGTCCTCGTCGGATAGGAATTCGGTTATCCGAAAATCCACGTTAACAGTTACATTTTCTTCGGGACATGTGGAGTATTTTTAAAATGTTTTCATATTGTAAGAATCCACGCGATTTACTGTGCTTCTTCATTTCAGTGATTGCTATATAATGTCACTGTCTGAATCCCATGTGACTGATGGCCTGCACAGACGCAAGTCATTTATTTTTAAACGTCATAGCAGAAAAATATAAGGTTTCTCAATGCAGGATGCATGGGCAAAATGAGTACTCTGAGTACTGAGAGCTATAGAGCAGCTTTTGTTGGTGCAGTTTGAGGTTTGTTTTCTGAACATTATTCATACATGAATATAATTGTAAGATAGCTGATTTCCTTCCAAGTATTCAGTGTGTGAAGAGGATTAATGACATAAGGCTTGAAAGGTCCACAATTTTCTTGGCGATAACTAATAACTTCCTCAAATATACCATAAAAGAGATGTACTTTAATACTGAGATGAGAACAGTCCTTTTTGGTACTGATGTCCTTACTGAAAGAGCTAATCCTATTAAATTTGTCAAAGTCAGGGTACTCGCTTCTTTGGCAGCTGAGTGACTTTTCAAGTTTAATAATAGTTGACAAGCTAAGATGCAGGTAGTGGAAGAGGAAAAACGTAACTGAGCTCTGAAAGCAAATAAAGGGCAGGCAGCAGGATAAGATTGGAGTCAAACAGCAACAGCTGTCTCCATGGACCTTGAAGCAAGGTGGGTCAAGAAGCTGGCAACTGCAATGTTTCTATTTATAAAGCTTATTAGGGGAAATGGCATTTTAACATGAAACATGAAAAAAAATAGAAATTTGAGAGCATTATTGGAGTACTGAGTTAAAAGTTTAAAGGTTGTTTTACAGTGAAATGAAAGGCCATGGCGACATGCTCCAGTAAAAACTGATTAAACTGAAAGTACTACTTCTGCAAGGCATGATAAAACATGAGAAACGTTGGTAGAACTTGTGTAATCTAATTCTGTTGCAAGTCATTTCAAGATGAAGTGTAAATAGACCTCAGCTCTGTTTCATAAGAGGAGAAATACCATGATTAACTGGTGATCAATAAAATTAATGTTTGTTGCGGGCCACAGGTTGAATTTATCAAGCTGATGGTGGTTGGACTAGATTTGGCAGACCTCAGCACTCATTTGAATGTACTGGTAAGAATGTGTTTGGCTCAGTGCTGTGGTGGGACTTAAAAGCTGGTACAGAAAGTACCAGAATGATGGAGGTTCCATGACTTGGTTGTTTTTGTAACAAGGTTCAGTTGTTAATGCAAAGCATTGCTACATGTGCTTGGAAACACTTAATCTGCGGATTAGAAGTGAAAAATCACTGGAAAATTTTGGGAGCTAATGACATTGTATTTGTTATAGCAGGAATTAGAGGCAATTGTAGAGAACAATTCCTTGTTCTGAACATCTAGGTCTGAGGCTCTCCAGCCTCTTCAGAAGACCATGTCTAATGGATTCAACAAGGATGGTCATGTACTTTATTTATCCTCCTATATGATATCGACCTGAATCTTTCCCTTGGCTACCATGAAAACTATTTAGTGTAAAAAAATGACATAATGACATAAAAAAAATATTAATTCTACTCTGCAACATCAGCTGTACCTCATCAACAGTAGCTAACATTTCCTTCCCTTGTTTTTTTTTTTGTCATCATTTTCTCTCTCAAAGTGGCACCACAGAGGTTTCATGGATACATACTTTTGACCCTTTTGATCCTTTCAGACAAAGGAAAGCAAATATTGCTCCCTCGTGAGGTAGGCAAAGCTGACCGGGTTCATGAAGCTACAGTTGTTTGAAAGCAATATAGGATGGCTGGCTTTTGCCACCCAGTGAGCAGCACACAAAGCCCCAGACCCAAACTGGGGTTCCCAGCTCAACAATGCGTTGTGCTGACATTCATCTGCTGGGAGGCAGGTTTTGCATTGTCTTTATTGACGGGTGCAAATCCCCAGTACAAACCAACGGGCTTTAGGCAAGGCCATTAATGTGTGCTGCCTTGTTTCAGGCTTCTGCCTGCATCTCTGCTGTGTGAAATAGAATATCATTGTGTGTGTGTCAACTGTACTGTTTGAACAGAAAATAGGCTTGCAAAACTGCAAACGGCTTGTCACCGAGTGGCAGCATCAACTTACTAGAAACATCATGAGGTGTTACTTTACAGGAGAATTACTAAGGATTTGTGCCCTTTTATATTTGGTTTTGTGTTGGAAGTCTGTGAAAACTGCAACCAGACTTCGCTAACAGCCTGGTACAGTTACTAAAGAATTTGGACATTCCCTGTAGAAATGTTTGAATTTACATGTACATGTCTGTATAGAAATATGCATGTTCATTTTTTCCCTCTGCACACAAACTTGTGAAGTGCCCTGTGCTGCATTATGGCCTTCTGGCTGTTCTGCAGCTGCTGTATTGATTGAATAGTCATGATGTGGCTGGTTGTTTGAACAAATCAGTTTATCTACAGTAAGACAGTGTAAGCATTGACTTTCACAAATACTTTATCCTAGAAGTACAAAGTACAATATTCTTCTTCTGGTATTATTAGACATCTCTTTCTTTTCAGAATGAATTATCAAATGCTCTGTGCATAATTGTTATCAAAAGCAGTCCTTTGTCATTAATGTTCCACTATATTTTAGACAGCTTGATACTAGTGACTGTAAAAAAATATCACTAATTTCATGCATTTTTAGTTTTTTTAACAAGCTGACTTTTAATTTCGCTTATTTCTTCATCAATGCTTTGCAAATGGAAGAAGATTCTGAATATTTTAAATTAGCTGTGACAAAGCTTTCAGTTAGAATATAGTAAATTGGTTTTCTTCCTGTTTTATTATCTCTTGCTTTTTTTTTTTAAATTTCACCTTGCTCCCCATTTGTATTCATTTCAGTTTCCATCTTCATGGCTTACAGTCTTCTCACTTTCCAGTTTCTTATATCTGCAAATACAGGTTAACTTTTTTCATGTCAGTACTTGTAATGTTCTCAGTACAAAGTTCTGAAACTCTAGCACTTTGCTGAGTTTGTTCCCAGAATTAAAGCAGTAGAGTTTTTCTTCAGAGGAATATTTAGACCCGTGTAGAAATTAGACAAAGAAATACTTTCGAAGACACTAGCAACAGACCTTGCTAATTTTGCTTTATTTAGGGCATAACAGCAGTAACCTTCCCTTCCAAGGTGTCTTGACAGAAATATATCCAAAACTGGAATGACTTGCAGTGTGGAAAGTACCTAGCTCTTATAGTTCAGGCACTGGTTTCCATTGTTCAGATATGGAACTCTCAAATTACTGTTCAGGTTGACACGTGTCTTCACCCAGCCTTTGATGTAATCCTGTGGGATTTTGCACAGCGTGTGTCATGTTTCCATAGTGTTGTGTTCTTGTTTTGGAGAAGCTTGTTAGGGTGTTCATCCTTTTAATTGAAGTAATTCCTTGCTTTACTGTAGAGGGGTGTGTAACCTGAGGAAAGAGGAGGTCGTGGGAAGGCTCTTTGTTCTCTGGCCCACAAGCATGGCTGGTGTCTCTTTCTGTCCTCACTGCAGCCCACCTGGCCAGAAGAGTCATCCTGAGGAGCAGTGATGGTTTGGACATAGCAGCTTTTGCTGATATCCTGCAGAAATGGACACCTCTGACTTGCTGTGCTGCCTCCCTGAAGTCAGCAGGACAAGTCCTGTCCCTGGGGCTGCTTGCAAGCTGGAGTACCTGTGGGAGGAGAGCCAGTGCAAATAGGCCTATTTCATCTTGGGTCTTGAAGTTCCTGTGATTTTTATCTGATATTTCTGAGTTCCTTCTTGTTCAGCTAATGAAACCGTTTGTGCAGAAGTACCTAGTTGGATCTACTGATATTGCTTATAAACAGACAAGGAAGATGCCCAGAAAAGAGACTTGAGTGAATATAGAATTAGTTGAATATGGTGTCAGTGTAGCACTGTGAAATTCTGTAGAACAAGACCTTTTCTTACTCTGCTGTTGCTGAGGTATATTTCATGTGGAAATGTTTGAAGCAAAACTCTAGCTTGTGATTCAAGGTTGTGATATTGAATTTTACTAGTTAGTTACACAGCCACGGTACACAAATATTTCACAAAACCAGTTTCAGAAGCAGGGAATGGGTTGCTATCTAAAGGTCATTAATTAGTATTTGCTGACAATGTATTGGAAAACCTTATCCTCTTGAAAAAAAGTAAATTGAACTTGCAGATACAATGTGAACACTGCTTTTTTCAAGGCTGTTCCTTTTCTATTTACATAAATTCCTTCTTAGAATATCAATTTATTATTTATATAATATGTATAATAGTAGTGTAAAATATTATTATTTATGTAATATCAAAGCATTTGTGTGAAGGAGAGAAGTCTTTGGGTATTACTCAGAATTCAGGGAAGGGAAAGGAATTTTTTCCATTTTGAACCGTAATCATTTCCATAATGGTTGTTTGACCACAGTCAAAGCTGTTCCACTCTTGAAGAGTATGGTAAAATAAAGCTACTTGCTGGCTTTTTGCTACCTTGAGATTTCATTTACAGTGCAAGATTGTTGAGGGTTTTTTTCCTTGTACATTCAGTGGTACTAAGCAGCTGTAACTGTCTCAAGGGCTATGCTAGTTGATTAGAATAAGACAGAAAAAAAGTGTAGCTCTCTGCAATATACTGAAGACTTAGCAGATTTATAGACTTCCCTTTGCTGCTGTAGCTAAATGGTCTGTGAAGCTGCATGAAAAGAAATGCTACGATTTTATCAAATTTTAAAATAATAAAAAAAGATTTTTAATACTTTGCAAGTAGAACCCATACAGGGAAAAAACATATTTTATGCTGCAAAATATTAAAATCTCTCTGTAGAAAAGTTTTCAAAACAACCACTGTTATAGTAAAAAATACCTGCAAGCTCTACAAAATATTGTTATTGAAAGAGAATTTGTGGACTTGCTGCTCAGTAGTCCCGTTTCATAATGTCTGCTGGGGCTGTTATGTAAAAGATCATCCTTCTGTCTCGCAGAGATAGAGTGGGCAGCTTATTGAAGATCAACCTTAGTTTTGTACTTTGAAGAAATTGAGTGAAATACGGGGATTAATGGAGAACTCTTTGTTTACATATTGTAAACTAGATGATTTATACCAAATATTTGTGGTGTAAAACATAACACATTAGTCCAGTGCCAAGGCCTAGATTGCCTATATCTCAGATACACAAGTTACAAATACATGAAGTGCAGAGTTTCATGAACTACTTCGATAAAGTACAATTTTAAATGTTCTCATGTGCTTTCCTGTTGTTTTATCAGGTAGGGGTGTAGTTCATTTTTCATTCATACTGTGCTTGAAAGGAATCATTGTAGTGAAATCACCTGAGGAATAGTTGTTCATCACATGTGGAGAAACCCACATTGTTCTCTGTTGTGTAAGAACAGAAGCAGGTGAGAGAAATTGTGGCTGGACTGATCAGGCATCATATACTTTTACATGCAAAAGCTGTGCTTTTCATGTTTCTCTCAGGGTTTTCTGAAGCCAAATCACTTGAAGGCAAGGTCAGCTGCCCCATGCAAGCAGAGGGAGTTTGGAAGGTGTCAGGAAGGCTGCCTAGCATGTACACATGTGACTACGAGTCAAACCTTGGCATGAGCATTAGGTTAGTCTGTGAATGACCATAAGTGATGACTGACCATTTCCCCAGGGATACCCTGGTTGCTGTTTCTCCACTTACATGGCAGGATGTCTAGAAATTCCCTGGCAAGTGACCAAAAAACCACTGATAGGTGGTAGTAGGGGTAGGTGATGTCTCGAAGATGTCAGTAACAATAGAACCTGTGGGTATGTGATAATCCAAGCCAGATGATTGGGCACTAGGGAATAGCTGGAAGCTTATAAAGTGCTATTGATAGATGGTTTTGAGGTGTCATACATGCTATTTTGTGAAAAGCTGCTAAATTTTCTTAGAAAAGCTCTTGGTGAAGTGGTAAAAAGTTAGAAACGTTTGATGGTACCTCATTTGGACTCTGTAGCTTAATATTTGTAATATGCAGCTGTATGTTGCAAATTACTATAAATATAGATGATGGTAAAGTATTATATCTGTTTTCCTCTATGTATCATTATGTACTTGTTGAAGTCAGGCAATGATTTATGAGGGAATCTACAACTTGATTCTTTTAAAAAATGTTTTTATTATTTAGAATACAGCGATGAAACCAACAAGACCAAGCTGTGTTATATAGTTATGTAACTATAGTTATATACAATAACAGTAGTTATATAACTGCTGTTATATTTGCCTGTGATGGGATCTCTTCCTCCCCCCACCTTTTAGGTTACGAAACAGAAGTTTGGCTATTAAGCACTGAAATTGTCAAACTAGGGATAATAAAGTGTTCAACATGGATCAGAGGATACACCCGTTATATATTCAGATACAGTACTGGCATTTCAATAGAGTTCAAAATCTTCCATCAGGATCTAGGGACCTGTTGCCCCCTGTGTTGCAACAACAGTAAGGGCATGGATGTGTTTTCCACTCCAATTTGACTTTTCAGGATCCCTGACACACTTAAATAATGAGAATTTTATGGTGAGTTCAGTAACTGATGATTATTTTTTGAGTGTCCAGTTTAGAGAACCTAGATTTGTCCTATGTCGGATATTGAGCATAAATTTTCCTGTTTTTTTCATGTGACTGTAGATCCTTGAACATCATGAACATGTCAAATTTTGGCATCGTCTCATCTGCGACACCAGAAATAGTTGGAAAGTTTGGCTTTAATTTTTCTGAGTACAATATTGCCATTTTGTAGATGGAAAGGAAGGGAAACTGAACTAATAACTGCATGACTAGGAAGTTGTAAAGTTTAAATATTTAGTTAGAGGTGACACAGCAATACTTAACAGTGTGGGATTCACTTTTGGCAAAAACAACCTATTGACCTCAGTTTCATGAATCAGTGCTTCTGGAGCTGGCTCACAGAATAAGTGCCAAATACGCACAGGGTGGCAGTAACTTTGACAGCCAAATGAGGAGCAAGAATAGAAACCTGGCTTTACCGAGGCTTTTCCTTTCTGACACGGCAGTTCTGCCGGAGCGTGGGGCGAGTGAGGAAGGGGCTAGGCAGCGACGGGCTGCCCTTTTCTGCCCGTGTCTCCCCCCGTGCCCTGTGTCCGGCTGGCACGGAGCGCACCACAGGTGTCGGCAGGCGCTGCCGCAGCCCGGCCGTGAGGGATGTGCTGCGCGGGGCTCGCCCGCCCCGAGGAACGAGGTCACCCGGGACGGCTTCGGGTCTGACCCAGCGCACATTCAGATAAAAGGAATTAAAACGCGTCGGTGTCAAGTGTGCGGCGATCGCCGATCGCGTGCCGGGACAGGGTCAGCCCGCAGCCGGGGGGTCCCCTCGGGAGCGGTTCCCACGGCCCCGTGACAGCCGAGAGGCAG
>NW_021939122.1:3182316-3301933 GCF_001715985.3 Manacus vitellinus | reverse complement strand
CTGCGAGCGGCGTCGCTCGGCGGCCGTGCCGCTGTCACAGGTAGCGCGGGGCGCGGGCGGCCGCCGCGGGGTCCCGCCCGTGGGCGTGGGAGGACGGGTGTTGTGGGACTCCGACAGCCGCGTTTGAACCCTGAACTGTCGCTGTGGCTTGCCGTGACTGAAACCTAATTTTAAAGGAATCCTGACTAACGAGAAGCAGGGTCATAATAGCAGGCTGGGCTCTCGGCACGTTGTTGGAACTGCGGTGGTGTCAACCTGTCAGCGATCCCTGTAGATCCCTGTAGAGTGACAAACTTTGCATTCAGTGATAGGAGTTACTGTGACCAGTTTTTCTTCATAAAACATTTCATCTTAAGATGGGGTCTTATGATGAAGGTTACCGGTTTACTTCACAATGTAGTTACTTTGATCAGGCCTTCAGCTGCTAAAGAAACGCTTAAAATTAAAACTTAAAAAGCTCAAAAAGTTCAATGATCATTCAAGGCAATTCTCCAGTCTCCTCTCTCCACCCTCCGAACTCTGAGTATCAGGTTTCACACTGTTTCTGACCGAGACAGTAATTCTGAAATTGCAGTAGTATTTCATCGTTGGAGCTTGTGGAGTTAGTGCAGCTGTGTAAGGAGCTGGGTAGTGGTGGAACAGTTTTTTTCCTGTGACAGCCCTGCTTACATAAGGCTGAGGCTTTTAGGCTTGGCTTCAAAGTTGGAACCTGTGAGTATGTTGCTGTAGAAGACTATGAAAGTTTCATAATGAATGAAATCTTCACTGAAGATGTTCGTCTAAGTCAGTATGTAAATATGTAACTGCTTAGCCAAATATTGCATTTGCTTAAGACCGAAGTAAGGAAAGCATGTGAGCAGTCCTACAGCCACTTTGTATGTTTAAGGTCTATATGCTAAAGTGGTTTGCTGACAAGTGATGCAAGGGAAATTGTCTGAACTCTGAAATCATGCAATAACAGTTCTAAGGTACTTTTGTGTCAGACGAGTTATGGTTAATTGTAAATATCATCTTCTAATGATTTTACATAGGTAAGTGGCATGAGAGAAGGATGCTCTAAATCAATAGCTTATAGCTAATCAAATGCTATGAATCTGGTATTATTGCTGTTTTTGCTTTAACTGAAAGTATAAATGATTTTTTATACATTCAAATCTTGTGTTAAGTGATGTTCAACTCTCTTCCTTTGTGACTGAAATGGATATGCTGAGAGTAGGCTTAAAATGTGCCTTGTTTGGCCCTACATTTAAGGGCACAGTCAAACACTTCAGAGGTATTAACATTTTTGATCTTACAAGAGCATATCTCAAATTTGTAAATGGAAGACTAGGCATACAGCATTCTGCCATGCAATTGCACACCCAGATGTCTCAGTCATGTTTTATTAAGGCTTTCTGACTTGCCAGTATCCAAAGGCCCAAAATACTTCTCTGTCTCTGTGCCAGTAACTAATAATAAGCTTTCACTGATATTTTGATGTTGCTCATCCATGGCAGTGTGCAGCAGCATGGGATGATAACAATATTGTGTGATAGATATTGTACTGCTAATGTTCAGCAGCCAGCTTGAATCAGGACCATATTTTTAAAAATGCCTGCAGCTGTAGAGCATGATATTAGACCCAGCTTTCCAGATCATTCAGTTGGTGGTAATTTTGTTGACTTCTTAAAAAAGGCTCAAGGATAGCTCAGTACTGGTGTGGGCTCTCGTTTGTTTGGGTTTGTTGTTTTGTTTGCATCCAGTTTGGTTTAATTTTGTAACTTCTGCAACTTGTGGTAGGAGTAAGGTGTGAAACACAGGCCATTTGTGTAAAATCAATCATCTTGGCAATCTTTGAACAAAATGCCATAATTAACAGCTGAAGATTTATTTATATTTAGTGAGTTACATTGCTTGAACTTCTAATTACAGCTCACACTCCATCTAGTCCAAAGTAAAGTGACAAACTCATAAAATATATTGCCTGTTGTCAAGAGTTTAGAATGCAAATGTGGTGTACATCAAAGCTTTCTGTAAGGTTATTGGTGTTACCATAGTTTTACCTGCTAGATGGACAGTGTATTTTTGTGCCCAAACAACTTTTAGATTTACATGAACATCTTATTCGTTGTTTAGAGTTTAAAAAGTATCTATAGTGTTCTACATATGTACTCTGTGTGTATGTGTATGCATATACACATATACAAGCTGACTGTATAGTCAATTATATATGCCCTTCATTTGGGCAGGTGAACGAGTTTTCACTTGTTTCTTGATGAGCTGAGCCAAATACTCTTTTGCCATAGATTAGTTGAGTTAAGCAAGAACATCCTTCTCAGATGGTGAGATACCAGTACTCCCATGCAAAGAGAAGAGACTGGGGAGAGTCAAGGAGGCTGGGGAGTACTGAACTATGTGTTCTGTGTCTGTTGCAGAGATGTGTTTCCCAAATAAGCTATGTATTGTAGAATCTCACGTTTCAGGAAGTTATTGCTGTTTCCTCACTATGTTTTGTGTCTGGTTGGTTGGAAATAATCAGTGACATTTTTGTTACTGCAGGTGTCCAGTGTGATTGAACAGCAAACGTAAAGCCAGTAATGTTCAAATGTACGGTTCAAAGTCTTCAACTTGGTGATAATATAACAGTTTAATATCTCAGTTTCTTGCTCTGAAGACTTGTAAATTTAGCATTCTCCAGGATTGTAATATTTGTTTTATTTTATGCTTTTACAATATGTGGCTTTACAAAGTATACGAGATTTAAATTTTTTCTTTATTTTTACCGAGGAACACACTGTAGCCGAGTAGTTGCTATACACCTCATGGTGTGCCACGGAAAAGTGCAATAGTGTAACAGCACAGAAACTTTGCTGCCCCTTAAGAAGGGAGGAGTGATTTGCACTGCACTGAAATGTAGCCAGTGTTGGGTTAATCAGGTTGAACATGCTAACGATTTGCACAGCCAAGTCTTCCTCTTTAACACTAGGAACACTGGACTTTCCAGATTGCCTTTCACAGAGCTTCTGTTAGAAAATGCTGATCATAATGGTGATCACAGAATCAATTAGGTTGGAAAAGATCTCTGACATTACTGAGTCCAACCTCCTAAATATCTGCTTAAACCTGTTGGCTGTTTAAAATTTGTGACTTAGAAATTGTTTAGACTTTTCCCATTTTGCCCATAAAGGTATTTTTGTCAAATACAGTGACAGATAAGGAAAGACACAGTCTCCAGTACAACTGGAGTGTATGGATTTTTCTCCTTTTTTGCCAATGGAGCATTAATATCTAATTTTAAGAATAGAAGTTCTAATACCTTGGGACTTTGTTAATTCAAACATCTAGGTGAAAGAACCAAAGTGGTAGAAATACGTGTTAGTTGAAAACACAGGGCTAGTGATCAGTGTATGTTAGCTTATGTGTTTATTACCTTATGGATTATTATTTGCAAAAATAGGTAGGCATTACAACAATGAAGTTGATTTCTTCATAGCAATCAGACAGTTAAAATAGTCAAAATTTTATGTGTCCAAAAAGCTGTCAAGTTCTTATGTCCTGCATTTGCTTGTGAGAAACAGCTATGCTGAATTTAGGGAGAGTTTGCCCAGTATTTCAGTGGAATGTTTCTGAATATACACTTACTAGTCTAGTGATAACTACCTTGGCTTTTAAAACTTGACCCCAAGTGACACCCTACACGCAGCCTCTGGAATACTCGAATGGAGGTGATTATAAAATATTGTGGGACAAGGAAGGCTTGGGAATGAGCAGGACTTGTATGTGATGTAAAGAGCTGCCTGGATTAAATGGCACCCAAAGTGCTAGCTCCTGCCACCGCTGACATTTAGGAGTTTGTGTGCATGTTATTGGCCTGATAGAGCTTCTGTACAAAGCTACTCGTGTGCTGCTTCAAGTATATTGATCTGCATGGTCTGCAGCCCACATCTTGCTGAATGTTTGGTAGCTTCCATTTTACTTTTTGGTTGAACACAGTAACTTCCTCATAGGGAGTGACCTCAACATGTCAGCTGTATTTCAGATTTTTTTCAAGTGCAGCTGCTGTTTTCTGGCATGCTGTACACTTAAGTGCTGATACTTGTCTTACATAGAAGTTATCCATGATACGTGTTTTTTTCTGAAGTGTAGGTGTAAAATTGTTGATGTGTAGAATTTCACAGCACATGAGAATCAGCTAAATGTTAAACATAGGAATATATAGCTTAGGACAAATCTGCATTCAGCACTTGGAGAATTCTGACTTCTTAATTCATTTGCCTACAGTACAACTTATGCAATATTTAGGATTTAAAATGGAGAGAATGTTCTGTCTTGTGACTGCAACTGCAATCCCCTTTATCCTTATCTCTTCTTAACTGTCATCTGTCTCTCACTCTTCTTGTCTTCTAGCTATAGGTATAATTTATGACTGTGCTATTTAGAACACTGTACTATTTGGCACACTGGCAAATGTATTTAGTCAGTCTTACAGGTTCTTTCTAAGCAGATGTTAACTATCTCAGTTAGGAGTGAGCTGGATTTCTGGCTCTGTCTTCACAAAGCAGTATCTCCCACATTTTATTTACAGTGAAATGGGCTCTAAAAGTCTGCCTTTAAAGCTACAACAATAACTAGGGTACTTAAAGCATGATTTACTGAGCCTCAGTATCAAGGTTATTAATCATGTTTTCCATGTCACTTCAGAATTTTAACATTTAATGGAGGTTAATGTGGCATCATAAAAAGAAAGAAGTTTGTGTACTTCTGGCAAGTAGTTTCAAATTTGACTAGCTTCAAACATGACAAAGATTTGTCCACTAAGGGCTTTTCATAGCTGTTGTGAGAGGAAGCAAGTGAATGAGTTTCCAACCTCTGTTGGACACAATTCATGAGATTGTTCCACATAATTCCCTTTTTGCGTGTTTTAGATCCTTTTTTCTTACTCTACTGAGTTGAAATTAATGAAATCTATCATTTAGTAGGCAGATGTTGAATCTCTCAAACATTTATCTCGTGCTAAATGGGCCAGAACAATTGAGAACTCCCTTACTTTCTCTGTGACTCAGCTAACAGTGTTACACAGCTTTGGATAAGCTGCAGATGAACTTTGGATCCAGCTGCAGTGTTACAGTAGTACTTTTGGGGGGATGGATAGACAGGGAATGTGGTTTCTCCTCAAATATGTGGTAGAGACTTAGTAAGTAGGGAGGCATATTGGTGATCATACTGAAGCCACCTTTGATGGCCAGAGCAAGGCTGTGCCTCGCCAGTTGGAGGCAGTGGGTGTTAGTTTAATCAGGAGTGTGATGGGTTTGGATGTAGTTTTAGCCTTCAAGAACAGCTGCATTCACTCCTACTTGACACTAGGTCATGTATCTAATCCTTTGGTATTACTGCATTATCACCCAAGTACATGCTATTCAGGAAAATGTAACACATGGTTTCTGAATTAATCTTAAAAAAAAATAGTTAAAGTCATCCTTCTCAGGTGTTTACAGTATTTTTGATGTCTCGTTTCTATGTGATGGAAGTCATGGTAGTAAATTTCAAATTGTTTAGAAAGTACCTACATTCTTAGCAGCAGACAGGTACGCTGTTTAAGATGGCTGACAATGCAGAATCCGTGGTCTCTTTATTTTGGTTTACTAAAACAGACTTAAATTGCTAATTATTGGTCAGTAGCAGGGTAGACCCAACAACTACGTGGGTCCAGTGGAATTCTTAGAACCTGGTGTGATGCTCCCCCTGTCTAAAATTTGTTGTTACAACTTGAATGCAATCCTTTAAAACTACAGAATGCAGCATGCAGCTCTAATTCTTTATCTGAGTAAATGATTCTCTGTATATGCCAGGTCTCCATGTATCTGCTGTGCTGGGCAAATTGTGTATCTTTTTGTTCCTTAGCTTTGTTCAAGAAAAACTCTTATCTCTAATAAAAAAATGTCATTAACACATTATCCTAGGAACAATAAATTAATGCAAAGCTAACTTGATTTATTTTCTTGCAGTGAAAATGTCCTGTTTGGAATGGGAAATCCTCTGCTTGATATCTGTGCAGTTGTGGACAAGGACTTCCTTGACAAGTAAGTCTTGATTTCTTTTTTTTATTTTATTGTTTTTATAAATATCAGTTTTGTTTCCAGAATGATGCCCATAAATAAGCAGAGGGCTACCTGCTTGTGTAGTGCTGAGTTTGTGCTGATTCTGGCCTTATGCTGAAAGCAGCCAACGTGGTATCTGTTATTTGACTGTTCTTGCTACATGAAGCTGTGGTGGTGATATCAGTGAAAAGCTCCAGGGTTTTCATGTGATTTTCTATCACTTATTTATTCCAGTCTCTTCATGCTGTCTTTGCTAGCCCTTAGTTGGAAGCAGTCATTGATTTCAGTAAGATTTAGGTAGTTCTTGTATGAATCTTCCTGTGCTACTTTTGATTTACTATTGGAGCCCTCTTTTCTTGCTTCAGTGACTTTGGGGGAAATAAGCCATATCTATAACACACCAAGAAAAGTTGTGGAAATGTACTTTTAAAAAAAATATTGCAGTTTATCAGTGAAGAACAGGAGCACTTCTTACCGGGTGGTCTGTTATCTTGCTCACGCCCGGTTGTTGTGCTACCACCCCTATAACCCTATCCCTGGATTGCTTAATTGGCATTAGGCTTACTTGTCCTTGGATCAGCTTAGAGATTTGTCTTTTCCAGAGGTGTCAAATACAGTTGCTCTTTTAAATCCTTCTGCATAAGCTCCCTTTGGTGTTGTTGTTGCTGACAGTTTTTCTCTGATTCGTAAGTGTTCAGGAAGTTGATTTAATCTTTCAATTAATGCTTTCAATTTCTTTCTTTAGTTTTTAAAGTGTGAATAATTTCTTCTCTGATTGTACTTGGATTTCTTAATGGGAATACTGCATCAAGACTAAATTTCACAACACCAAATAAAGAACAGGTGCAGAGTTTGTATTTGTGAATGTGTATTATCAGCCACAAATCTTTTGTTCTGAAGTTTTTAATAATAGCAACAATTTGTTTTACCATGGATATTTTGTCACTCAGATTTTACCTAAAGGTGTGTTTAAGTGAAAGTGTGGATATTACAAGCTGGAGGCGAAAGACAAGAATGTAATGGAGTATATCAATCTCAAACATCTGGAATTTTAGGAATCAAGTCCACGTCTTGAGTGTTCAGAAGAGTAAATTAATCTGGTGTAATTCTCTGCCTTATGTTTCCACTGAAATAACTTGCAAACCAGTCTCTGAAAATAAGTAATGCCCCCTCCCAACCCAACAATACCCCTGAACTAATCCTTATAAATTGCTGACGTAAAAGAGGTGGTGGGATCTATACAGCAGCACTGAAATCCTGCAAGAGTGCATTGTGCTTTTCACTGGATGTGATGTGCTGTGCAGAATTTAATTTAATTTAAAAATTAGAAGTCTTGTGTACTCAAATTTGAGTCCTGTCAGACAAATTAAATTAGCTCCTGGAACAGCATATGCTCTGTGAGCATTTCTTTACTGCCAAAATGCCTGTGTGGGGTATTGCATTATTTAATGCAATAAGCAGCCTTCCAACAACAGTTTCACAGGGGACCTGCTGATAGTGTGATAGCTCTGGTAGTAACCTCAGAGCTGAGAAGCTTGTTTACCTTCTTCTCACGCACCTGATTTTATATCTAGCTCCCTGTTTGTGAGTGTGTGCACAGTACTCCATTTAACAAACCCACAAACATGTTTCTATTCCAAGTCCAGCTACCTTTTGCAATACTTCCTGAAATGGGAATCAAATCCCTTGCTTCCTCAGCTTGTGTGGGGAGGTAAAATAGCAAACCTAGCTGTAGAACAACTGCTAGAATGAAGTTATCCGTTCAAATACTGCAGGGAGGTGCAAGAACACAGACATTTCAGGCCTGTGAAGCGTTTGAAAGACAAATTGTTGATCCTATTAGATTAGTCTCTGTTTTTTCTTGTCAAACAAGAAACATCTTTAGCCGTGTAGTGTCAGCTCTTTGTGTCTTGGCAAAGCAGAGTCTGTTTCTCACCTCTTCAGCTGGATGGGCAGGTTTAATGAGGCCATCAGGCCAGCCAGGCTCTGACTTGAGGAGGTAGCTTGGTAAAACAAGGAAAGAGTTTAGGTAAACACATGTAAAAATTTTATACATGTAACTTTTTCACTGTTTCTGTTAGTTTATCCTCCTCACTTGTATGATCAGTTTTAAGAGAAAATACCTTGGTTCAGGATAAATTTGCAAGTTTAATCAATGTATATTGTCAATGAAAAGGGAGTATTAAAATGAATCCTGTAACCATCTTATTTTTGTAACTTCTATTAAGAAAATGCAAATGGAAGCAGCATAAGATTGTGTAGGAAGCAGTCATTTTAACAATATTTAAATAGCATACAATCCATGTTATAAATAAACCTAAATAGATAAATAAAATTTAAAAATAAATACATAATGCAGTCCTACCCCTGGCAGATTCTAAACAGCCTGCTGCCATGTAATTCTGGATTGAGGAAATGAGCAGTGTTGGAGGGCTGGAGTGGGTATTTTTGGCTTGGGTTGTTTGCACAGCCCTGTCACTTTTCTTTCAAGGTGGATTTTGGTTAAATATGGGCTCCAAAGTCTTTTGCTCGCTTGACAAGTTTTGGAAAGCTTTAAGCCTTTCCTAGACTATTTATAGGAGAGGCAGTCTTAATTTATATCACAACAGAACTTCACCATGCCCATCTGAGCTTTTCAGCCCATGTCAGCAGTCTGGCATTACCTGAGCCAGAGAAGCTTTGGCCTCTATCAGGTTGTTGTGTTTTCTGAGCCCCATTTCTTATCTCTCTTCAGGGAGGCAGTCTGAAAAAGTGTTTGCAATGTTGATGGCACTGTTGAAAACTGGTGATACCTCAAGCCACTTCAGTTTCTGTTCTCAGAGCTGGAAAGCAGTCTTGAAGAAAATGTAGTCCATTGTATGTTCTTGTTCTTTTTTAGTGTCTGCATGAAAGAAATATCAGAAATGAATTTTGGTTTTGTTTTCTCGTATCCTTTTAATTGGCATTAACTCCATTACCGAACAGTATTTTTGTTTAATTTTTCTAGGATGTAGATACTTGCTCAAAGAGGAGCTTCTTAGGGGTGGGAAGGGAAAGAATAGAAGAAGGATTGATGCTTTGTGGGTGAATTGCTAACTATAGCTATGCTTATCTGTGAAAATAACTTTGCTAACAGGTATTCGTGAAAGCTTTTGGTGTACTCAGTTCTACCCATGACATTTAACAGGAACGATTCCTTCACCTTCTGAATCTGTAACAGACATTTAAGAATAACTTAATCTATACTACATATATTAAACTCTGATAAACTGGGCAAGAAAATTCTAAATTAACATGCCAAAGACATTTTAAGAGTCCATGGAAGCTCCGTACTGCTAACTCCTGTAAATACTCCCATGTGCCACTGTTAAAAGTTAGTAAATGGCCTGTGTTTCATTGTTTTCCCTAGAGCACTGTTTTGCAAATATTCAGGTTTTGACATTTACCTAACTGTAGTTAATTTTTCAGCTGTAGAGATCTGGTCATTACTTGTCATCTCAAGTGCACATCCAGCAGTTGAGAAGTGTGTTCACAGTATGGATGTGAACATTGTTGTCCAACATTTGAGTCTATGACTACCTGAATTGAGGAGGAGAAGAGAATCAATGCTGACAAATTCATGTTGACAGAATTGTTATACCAATCCTGAAACTCCTAAGTATATGATAACCCGTATCTTCCCTAACTGATCAGTGGGAAGGCAAGGAAACTATTTGTAATCACCAGCACCTTTATAAACAAGTAAATATCTTTCAGCCCATGCTCTTGAAAAGGAGTGGAGATATAGGGGAAAATTATGATATATGTCCTATTTATCACATCAAGGTTAATGAATCTCTTTGCTTTGTTTCACTCTACTTTCTGGGCTCTTGACCAGAGCCATGATCTCATGAGGTGAGGTATGCTTACTACTCTGGCTGCCAAATTCCATTATAGTTGTAACCTCCAAACTGATTATCACCATCATAGTCCAGGATTACAAGTTTCTATGTGATTACTTGTTAGTTGTCAAAGCAGCCAAGGATTTTTCTCTTTATATCTTTTTTTTCCTTAAAATTAGCATGTGTGGCAGTCTTTGCAGAAGTTCATTGAAGATGCTCAGTAAAGATCTGTAGTTTTTAATAGCTTTCATGCCCTCTACCATCTGCTCCTTAGTTTTCTTCCCTGCCTTATCTGTGCCAGTGGTGTAAATACAAAATCTTGTTTAAATCAAGAAATGGGTTTATATTCTTTTTACTCTTCACTGGAAAAACAGGTTTGAAGAAACAGGAAAAGAAGAATTAAGTGGGTCTTTGAAGTCATGCTGATGATTTCTGTATGAAAAGAGAATATCACAGTGAAGGAAGAAATGCTGTCATTTTGATCCATAATTTCACAAGTAGGGATATGGATCTCCTGCAGTGTGCTATTGGCTTGTCTGCAGCACTGGAAGTGGTTGGGTCATTTGTGGACTCCCAAGATATTGGTTGGCTATCCTACACTGCAGAGTACTGTCAGAGGGTGATGGGTTAGTTAAGCACAAACATTAGTAATGGAACAGTTTTGACATCTAGTGAATTAAATATTCTTGTTTGAGGCTGTTTTAGTGTTTGCCATGAACTAAGTGAGGATGGACATATTTAATCTTTTTCCATTCTTGTGGGAATTTGGATTATAAATTAGGAAAAGGTTTGCAAAGCAGCTTCATTTGAAAATGATGGAAAACCTCTGCTTCTTTGTATTAAATTTAGGTTGGTCTGTATAAGCTGTGGTGTGTGTTTTTCTCAACATTTTCAGTTTGTTACTTTTGCTCCTGTCTAGCAGAAGCCTTTGTAACTTCCCATAGTAAAAAAAATCAAAAGACCATTCATGCAGTTAGCTCTCATAAAGTGTCTAAGGGTCCAAATAGCTTTTAGACAATCTGAGGTGATTCTTTGTTCACCAAACTCAAGTTTCAACAATCTTTAATACTTCAGTGCAAAGCAAGCCCATTCCCAAAAATGCATGCTGGAGTGAGCTTGAGGACTGAGAAAGACAAGTGATGATTCTGTATTAGGAGGTTGCAGGATCAAAGAATGCACAAGCTGCAGATATGGACTTTGGTGCCAGATTTAAGTGTGGACCTCTGCTCCCCCCAGGCTTCCAGCTTTTTCAGTTTCACTGATATGTTTACTTAGATTCTGTGCTTCATCAGCTCTCTGGGACAGCCTGGTTTTGGCTGAGACAGGGCAAATTTTCTTCCTAGTAGCTGCTACAGTGCTGTGATTTTTGGATTTAGTACGTACTGTCTGTACAGTGATGAATTTATGGAAAGTACACAGTAAGAACTTTAAAACCTGTCCCTGAAAATGTACCCCTTTGCCCCAGCCCCCTAGAAGATGGCTTGCTGTATGATGTTCCATTGTTTCAATAATCCTTGTGAAAGATTTCTCCTGAAAGTATCTCTTGCATTGGCTCATTTGGCAGAGAAGTTGAATACCTGAAGGTTGTTATTACCTTGTGTTTTTAGTTCTATCTCTAGAAGTCAGTTTAACTTATCTCAAGGTCTGAACATAAAACATTCTTGAAACTGTTGAGTCAAATTGCATCATCTGACTGCCAGTAAATTATAATAACTTCAGTGTTTGCTCACAAAAACTTAAGGTAATAATAACTGTCTTAAGGAGATCCTCTCGGTACTAATGTGCCTAAAAATTTGGTAGCATTCCTGACAACATAAATAGATCTTTCTACAGCCCTAATGATTTCTCCTAGTGGATTTATTTAAATGTGTAGTTTAAATGAATGAAAGATTTTAGTTAAGCTTCATTTAAGAAAGGCTATTTGAAAAATCTGCTTATGGAATGACAGTGTTGCATGATGAGCCGTGATGTTTTCAGGGTAGATGGAGCTTGAGCAATGATTATAGAGGAGCTTGTAACTGCTAATTTACCTGTAAAATAGGATGTAAGATGCTCATGAATAGGAAACACTCCAGTCTTTGTTGTGTGTTTCCACTTTCTTAAATTCTTGTTTAGTAATAAACTGCAAATCATTAATTCATTTTTTATTTTTTCCATTCTTCAGAAAACTTGATATAATGCATGTGAGTAGAGCATGTCTGGTTCACGAATTAATTGTATTGTTTAGAATAACCATGAAACACAACAGACTCGCACACAGAGCTTATCTGGATTTTCCCTTCACTCACAACAAAAATTTGTTTAACAAAACTTTGGGACTTGCATTACAAGACAAATGATGAAATACTGGGTTCCATTTGCCTCCTCAATGCAAACAAGGAGCTTTAAGTGAAAGAGCTCTGTGAATTAAATAAGTGTCTCTGTTTTTAATTAGGCAATAATATTAGATGAAGAGACCCTTGCTGAAGATGTCTGATGGAAAAAGCTGGCTCTTTTCACTAGAAAACTGAAATCAATCCAAAACTAGATGGTAAACTTTCTATTTGAAAGTGGTACTTGCTGTTTATACTGAGAAACTTTTCATATTGGAGTTTCCTGATTATACAATCACAAGATTGATTTTTATTTAGGATACGGTAGATAAAAATTGTGATTTATGTTCTGGGTATAGTTTTAAGCATTCTTTTTAATTACAGGTTACTAAGATGTGATTTTAATACTGTTTTCCATTCTCATCCTGCTTCTCCACACCAAAATTTCCAACAGCATAGTGCAAATTGGAGGGTTTTCTTCTATAATATAGTGAAACAGTTTGGTCAGTTGTGATTTGAGGAATAGAAAAGCCCAGTCAAAAATGAAGAATTATTTACCACAGCCTTAGTTTTTTTTACTCTAGCTGAAATTGATTTGTCATCTCTTAGAAAAGACTTTTTGGTGATAGCATTTTTGAAGTGGTTGAAATACCTCCTGCTTTTTTAAAACTTTGGTTTCTAAAAAATCAGATATTTAAGTAAATGATAATGCTCATTACTACTTGATTAGTTTTGCTTTGTTCACGTCAGGCAATATGCAATCTCTAGTTTTTCTTCCCAAATTATGTTAAGATGAGAGAGATTCTGTTCTTTGTTTGGAAATTAAATACTAATTGTTTCTTTTAAGTACTAACACTTCTCTTTAATAACTTGCTGTTTCATCAGTCTGTTCCTGAACAGTGTGCAAATCCCAGTCAGTGTTCCAGGTTGTATCTGGATGTAGGTGTATCCTAAGTCAGGAGGTGCTTATGGCTCCATGATCCCTGCTACTGTGGCTTGTGCTCTGCAGCACAAAACCAGGGCCAGGCCTGCTCCCTGCTTTGCCTTGTCCTGTCCTTTTCCCTTCTAGAGTGTTGCACTTGTGGTCTCTGCTGTAGCCACAGGGAGAGGGTGGAGGCAGCCTGCCTTCCTCTTAATTACTGGTGTTCTTGTTTTCCCTGAGTCAAGAGCTGGAGAAGGGTAAAAGCACTCTTTGAGTGTTTTACTTTATTTTTGTCAGGGCAGAACCTTCAAGACTCCAAGTCACTGGAAGTCTGGTTGTGTTGTAGATTCAGGATGTTATGAAGCCTGCAGTTCCCTAATAAGTTCAGATTAAATGCAGAGCTGGGACAAAGACTTTTTTCATTTCACAAACCCTTGATTCCTCTTTTTAATAAGATAATAGAATATTTCAGTGTAAGTGTTACGTTAACATAACAATTTTCTTCATTTTTAAGTTCTACTTTAAACTTGTATGTCACATGAATACTAGGGAGCAATGGCTAAACAGTTTTTGGTGATTATTTTTCCAGCTTGCTTCAGTCATTTTTTTCCTTGTGTTTTTCCTTTGTTGTGATGTGACAGCAAAAATGATTAAGTTTCAGTGCAAGAATCTGAGGTGCACGTGACAAAGCACAAAGGGGAGCATACAACTGCCTAATATACAGTCATAAACTTATCAGCTGTAACAAGTGAACAACAGCAAGAAGTTATAGAAATACAAATATTACCATGAACATTTTTTCAATCCTTGTATTGTTGAGGCTATTTTTTTCTTTGGTGTTGAGGCTGGATTTTATTATTTTTAAACAACAGGTACTTCCCACTAGTAGGAAGATATGTGATAAAAATTGCTGTAAAATTAGACTATCACTCTAGTCTGGAAGTGTACAGTAAGCTTCCTTCAGGAGAAGTGAAACTATGACCAAATTCACTTCCAGACCACTCCAAGTAAAGGTGGCATGCAGTCTCAACTAGGAATATTAAGTTCAGCCAAGTGTCCTACATGGCTTCAAGCTAGCATGCCATATATGTTCTTTTTCAAGACAAGAACTGCAGTTACAAATGAAAATCTTTCCATTTCTAATATTAATATTTCCCTGGATTTCCAGCAGAAGAGGCAAAGTGTCCCAGAAACTCACATCTCTTGACAACTTATTTTGTTCAGTTATTGTGCAGAAAAGAGATGGAAGAACTTTCTCCAAATCTGATTGCTATAAGTTCATTTTTCAAGAGTGTGTTCCAGTGTATTTCACTGAATCACTGAATACGCTGAGGTAGAAGGGACCCACAAGGATCATCAAGTCCAACTCCTATTTCATGAAGCTGTTTTGAAATGTGCTTATGCTGTTATGTGCAGCAATACTAAACAACTGAAGTACTAAACAGAACACCATCATTACTTGCTCTACATTAGTTGAAGCATTTGGATGTGTATCTTGATTAGACATGGTTTCAGTTTCAATGTTTATGGTATTTTTAATCTAGATTGCAATTCCACAAGCTCGAAGTTGTTGGAAATCACATTTTGGAGGATGGTGGGCTGGGAATTAGCTGTCTTCACTTAAAAGTTTGCCTGTGAAAAATTCCTGACTTCCTTCTTTAGTGCTAGCTTTTGTGCTAGGGATGTGGCTAGCATAAACAAGCCAAGGCAAACTGTAGAACTGTATGAACACATCCTACCATTCAAATCCCAAGTTAAGTAAGATGACTAAGTTGCTTTAGTGAATGCTAGCTTTTTATTGTTTTGAAATCACCAACTACAAATTCCTGTTTGAGCAAGGAACACCTAAGGTGTTGTTTTCAACAGAAGGACTGTCAAGTTCTGGATGTAATTCTACAACCGGTCCTGAGACAAAACTGTTACTCAGCTGGAGCAAGAAGCTCTTCTGGGCTGTCCAAATACCTCAGTCTTTTTTTGCTTTGCCAGTCACTGGGATGTCTGGGCTTGATATTGCAGCTACCACTGTGGATGAAGAATTAAGATACAAAACAGTGGCTATATCTAGAGGCAAAAGGGAGGAACAGATTTTCCCAGAAGCAGTAATTGCAGGCCTTGATGTATCTGATCCTCCAGTGGTAGCAGAGAATGAGTTTATCTCTGCTAAATTTCCTTCTTGGTATTGCTCATTCATTTTTTAAATTAAATTTTCAGTGCAGTAAAATAACCTTCTCTGCCATTTTCCATATGCTACCTTTTTCCAATAAACCTAATGACTTTAATGGCTTGCATAAGTTTTAACAGCGTGGCTGAAATTTCACAGTAGCTGTAACACTTGTCTTTAGCTTGCTGTTTGCTCTAATCAGTGTTAAAAATAATTTGTATAGAAGTCAAATTAAGGTATATGAATTCCCTGACAATTCTCTGTTTAAGTTTCTGTTAGCTGGGCTGTCCTGTAACAAATCTTCAGGTGCAGAGACAGGTGATGGAAGAGATGTAGCTTTTAGGCAGCACTGAGACTCATTTAGGTTGAAGTGATAGTATTGGAATTAGTACTTCAGGCTAGCCTGTCACAAACAGAAAGACCCAGATAAAGCTGTATGACAGGAAAATGGAATAAATAGTAAACTATATTTTTAAAATAAATAAGAAAGGTTTTAACTGATACATGAGATTTGCTGTTAGTTTTCTCATAATTTCTAAGTGGAGCAATACATTTTCCGTTAAATGTGATACACCAGTCTTTTTTCTGTGTTTCCCTATAAATGATGGAAAGGTCAATTCTTAGCATTTTGGAGACAATAAAATATTTAACATCAATCCAGATTCAATATCTGGGCTGATTTTGTGGTTTGTGACGTCTTCACTGGGGAATAAATGTCTTGCTGTGTCTTAATTGATTTTTATTGATGTGACATTTATTTCTTTGTACTAGAGATGCTAAAATAATTGTATTTTAGAGGTTCTGTTTTCATTTGTTCTTTTGGAGATAGAGATAGAACAGGTCTAGTATGGGAACAGGGTTGTAATTCAGTTTTGAAATGTACTGCATGTTGATGGAGCCCAACACTGTTGTTTTATGTTTGCAACAGTGTAATGTTACTGCCTTTGTTAGTGTGTCCAAAGCATAAACCTGTATTTTACTGTAGAACTAGAGCCTATTGAGTTGACACCTGACACCTGAGGCATATTGCTTTACAAGTCTGCCTCTCCTGAGGTGGTGATGAGGGGTTAGTTTTCAAGCGAAAAGAAGCTCAACTGGGGATCTGGCAGAGCTCTTCATATGTGGCATACAGGGAGTCTTTATTTAGCAAAGATCAGTAAAATGATATATAAATCTAGGCAGGAGAATCTGAGGGTCACACCCACAACCACACTACTGTGCCTTCTCTGAATTACATTCTGGTACAATTTGGATCTCAAAGCAGAGCTGCTAATGCAGCAGGGGAGATATCTGGGGATTTTTGGTCCCAGTGGTGACAGGATCTGTTGTGGAACTGGTACGAGTTGATCTGAACAATAAATTTTCAAGTGATAATAGCAAGTAGGGAAAGAACAGGATCCCTTTAGTTTGGATTGTACATGTTACTTTTGTTCGGTTGTTTTTGTAAGCTTCTATGCAAATGAAACTTTAACACATAATTGTGAAAGCTGGTTTGTGTTTATAATCAAAATGAATTGAACTACAAGCCGGTGTTTATTTCTGGTTGCAGAGAATAGGTATGTAAAGGTTCGATGATAATTTCAGAACAGAAACAATGCAAAAGGATGTTGCAAAATGAAAGAAATGGCTTAAGTATTCAAGGCTCAAAGGAGTAATATTAATGGAGTATGTTGGAGTTCGGTCTGTGGGGAGAACTACCTTTAGTTCTGCACAAATTGAATTAATATTTTATCCCTTGGTAAAGTTACTAAAGGTCAACAAAGTGTATTTCTACTGTAGAATTCAGAGTACCAATTTAAAAAAAAAGTACAGTGTGTGTAGAGTTTTTAAAAAGGTGCTTATAGCCAGATATTTCAAAAATTATTACTGAAGAAAACGTTCTTCTCTATCTGTATACAGGAAGTGTTTAGCTGTCTTAAATTTTTAGCTCACTAGTTTGTGGTTAGAAAACTGTTTTGACAAGGTCACTACTATATACTGAAGTCCAGAGCGATAGGGCTGCCCCTATTAAATGATCATAGTTTTTTGCAGTCTGGTGATTAACAGGCTTTGAACTTTCCGGGCTTTCTTAATCCCTTTTAATCATTTAAACCTATTATTGTTTTGACTTCAATTTCAAAAGCCCTTTAAATCTGTCTTACAATATTAATAGCTGATTAAAGTCCTGATTTCCAACCATATTATCAGTGGGGCGTCTTATCTTATTACACTGAATAATTTAGAAACAACTGGGAAAAAATTGATCAAAGGGGAAAGAAAAAACATCAGGAAAACTATACCTGGTAATCTTTGTTGGCAGCTCAGGTTAAGTTAGTTGCAGTTTATGACACCTTCTTTCTCCCCTCTCCAAGTTTCTACTCTGTGAGATGCCTTTACCCCGCCCATGTTTTTATTCTTTTTCCTTACCTACTCGGCTTTGCATCTGTCTGTATTTTGAAGTTGCTGTGTTTGAATGGGTTGTTCTTACTGTCTGCTAGAGTGTCCTGCTGGCATGACACACCATTGCCAGCGTGCTGTCATCTGTGGATTTCAGCAGTAGCTGCTGGACTTAACGCCACATCACTCAGGGATGTGTGGCATAGTGTTGGCATAGTCTTGGGTCTAGCAGTGATCTGTGTTGAAGTCCATCTGAATTGAGCATTCTCTCACAGTTCTAATGATTTCCAAACGAATGTCTGAAAGGTCTTTTAGGCAGTTCCCTCTTTTATTGGTATGAGTGGACCATTGCAAAACTGCAAAACTTAGATTTTTCTGAAAGCAGGCTTTCTTTGGGGTGGTATTGCTATCATACAGTCCCTCTTTAATCTTTCAGTTTTTCAAGGATGACAATCTGGACTTGCCTTTTAGATTTGTCAACAAAGCAGTATCTACTCAATAAAGAATTTTTCTAAAATGGTCTAACCTGTTTCAAGGTCATCCTCAAGTAGCAGTGAATAATGATCAGCTGTCACTAAACCCAGAAATTAATGTAGAAGAGGTCTCTGTATTGCTGTCAGCTTCAGGCCAAGAAGGAATGTAAAAAGGTAGGGAGGACCAGATGCCCTGCTATGGAATAGGAGAGAGGCTAAAGGCAGGGAGAAATTTTGAGGGAATGAGGAATGTGGTTCATTTCAAATGGTGAAACTGGGAGATTATAGCAAAGCAATAAAGGAATTTAAAGAAAAAATGAAAAAGCAACCATATTAAACTGGTGGAGTAAAAACAGTGCAGGTTAGGGAAGACACTAAGACTTTTGGAATATGAATCAGTCCTTTACTGTCTGGTTTGTTTGTTTTTTTAATGGAGGGGAAAAAACATGTCTTTCAACAAGGGTCCTTGTATGTGCCAGTTACACAGAACTTTAATTTTGGGTTAGCTGGTTTCATCTGGTCCATGACAAATTTTACTGCTGAATTTATACACAGGGTAAGGTCTGGGTTGTGGTTTTTTGTTTTTGTCTGGATTTAGAAAATGCACAGCCTCTAGAATCTGGCTTAGCAAGCTCAAAGTAATGATCCAAACAAATACAAGTCACGGTACTCACACTCTGTATTTGTGTCCATGGGAAAGATTACTGGGCTCGTGGGAAGAGTAAAGCTACACTAGACTTAACTGAAATTTCTAAGTAGCTGTAGCCTGGTCAGAATTGCAGAAATACTGCCTTGCTTTAAGTAGTATTTTACTACCATAGGAAAAGCAGTTTACTTACTGCCTTTTGATCTCTCTGTAGATCAAGTCAAAAGAAATGGAGTTAGCACTTAGGGCAGCATTACTTATTCTTACTCTGTCTGATAAATTGCAGATGGAAGTTGAGAAGCAGACTGACCCTCTATACCCATCCTCCATAAATCTGATGTGTTAGAAATATTTTGTGAGCTTCTGCTGGGCTTGCTGTGTGCATTGGCCTGTAAAAGCTCACGAGGATGCACTGTTGTAGCAGGTTCACACATGGCTGTGTTCCTGACCTGAAAGATCTCGTAGGATGTGTTAACTGCTTTTGGTAGAAATCCATCAATATAGTCTGAAAAGGGACTTGTGAGCACCAATGCCCCACAGGATGGTCGTCCTAGTTTTGGCAAGATTAATAATTAAGAAAAAACAAAAGGGAAAGGACTGTGTTTCTTTTTTTCAGGCCAGTGAAAGTAGCCTTAACTTCACTTGAAAGGTGAAACATCATAATTGCTGAATCATTTTTATGGAAACTACTTTAGATCAATCTGAAATAAGACTATAGTGAAATCTTTAAGGTTTCTTAATGGCTTTGTTGAAAATTTATGAAGAAATACTTCTGCAGAGCTCTGTCTTAAAAGATTTCTTCTTTTATTGATGAAGCATAGCCTAGTATAGCATAAAATCTACTTGGCTTGTCCAGTTAATGCAACCAACACGCTTTGGGTGTCTGACAGAGAAATCACACTGTTCCTTTTTCTGATGACTATTCTGCAAAGTTCAAAGAACACGTTGGAAATCTGCCCTTTTATACATTCAATTTTTAATCAATCTGGGGAATTCTTAAGGCAGTAAGTGCAGCAAACCACGTCAAGCACAATAAGCTTATGGAACAGCAAAGCCCAAGTGCATTGAAAGGTGAGCAGGGTTAGTCAGAGCCACGTACACATACAGAGTCATGTGGCAAGAACTTTGTATTTATTTATGCATCAAGCAAGGCAGCAGAACGTCTGTGCAGATACATGTTTAGAGCATTCCTAGAATGCTTTACTGTCCCAGCTTTGTATTATGGGAATAGTTTTAATTTTTTTTTTTTTATGCTGACATGGATGGTTATTGCAGGAAAATACTTTTATCTCTAGTGTCGTGTTCTTCACAATTATTGTTGAAAATAGTGATGAAAATATTACTCTGATATGTATACAATTTTTTGTGCCTCTTTGTGGGTAGTCTGCATGATGGAGATTTTTGTCTTGGCTCTTCTGGCCGAAGCAGAGTGTATATGTCTGTGCTAATTTTCATTTTGATATCTGTGAAATTATTACCTATTGTTTCATTGTAAGTTTTTGCTTAGATTGGTGGAATCAAGAAATTTTGAAAGGTGACTTAATTTGAAGATGTATTGCTATTTTTAAACCTGTTAGCTCATTATTAGTTTTTATTTTGGGCCCTAGGACAGGTGAGTTTTACCAGCTTTTCAGGAACTTCTTGATAGAGCAGATCTGAACTTGATGCATGTTTGAGTTTATCACAAGTACATATTTAGCGTAGGCTGTGTTTTCTTTTTAATTTGGTTAAGGCACTGTAAAACTGGATGCTGCCTGAAGAGAGCTGTGCCTTATGACTGTTTGTTACATTAAAAGCATTATTGTAAAAATGCTGACTACTGTCCAAGTACATTAATTTTCATACTCTGTCGTATTAGGAGCTGGGAAATAAAAAAGCATCGAGTTATAGGGTTACAATTTCACAAGAATCTTTAAAATCCATTGCACAAGTCAGAGTTGAACTTGGAAGTTCTAGTATGCTTAAAAAAGAAAAGCAGACATTTATTAAAAATTTTATATTTCTTCAAAATTTGAAATTGAGATGATAAACTTGCAGGTGAATGCTGGGCAAGTCATGTACATGAAGAGGAGTATGCCACCTTTAGATTTTTTTGTCTGTAGTGTTGTAACCAAATAGAATGTGTCAGTCAGTTGTACTTCTTGCTGTTAGAGTAAAACTCTTCCAAGTGGCTTTGGCATTTTTTTCATAGAGTATAGTTAGCTGTACTTACAGCCAGATTTCCTCAACATCGTTCCAATTCTGTGTATCAGTTCTTAGAATGTCTGCAGTAATATTTTAGTCTGGGTCTATGCTACTTTAATTCCAGGGTTCTGGAAAGGGAAAATTTTTGGTATTAATGTAGTTGTGAATTAATAATTAGTTAGGCCTTTGGTTCTTGGTGAGATGTATGGGGATTAGACTGCTCATTTGCCCTGGTAAGTTAAATTCCTAAACATGCCTTTTCGTAACTAGGTTGGAAAGAATACTGTTTAAAAAAATAATCTCCGTGCTGAATAAAGTAACGTAAAACAGTGTGAAACTTGTAACTTTAACTGTGATTAGAGGATGCGTGGTAGAGTTAAGATCTCTGTTGGGGCCTAACTGCAGCTGGGGCACTTAAGTTTTGATTAGAACAGGGTATGTTTGAGTGACCATGGTACGATGACATCTAGAGGTTAGACCAAGGCGTTACCACTTAAGAAATTCCATGTGAACTGAGTTTGGGAATAAAGCTATTTTCAGCCCTGGCAGTTTTGCCCAAGGTGCAGTAGCATACTGGGCTGTCAGAAGGCATCAGCTGTGATGCTCCGAGCTGGGTGTGGTACCGGCACAGCAGCTGCTCCAGCTCCGTGCAGGGAGGCAGCTGTGCAGCGGGATAATTGCTGGAGTCGCGGCCCTCCTGCCGCCTGTCCTCACGGACAGCTGCCATTTTGAAGGGGGTGTCTGCAGCACTGGCTGCTCTTCCAGTAGATTAAATGTCTGCAAAGGACAAATCAAAGGGCTTAAATGTATCAGTTTTGAAATGGACTGCAGTGTGTTTTGACACTTACCTGTAATCTTGCTGTAGACCCTCGCATGGTTTTCTTCTTAGACCCCCTTTTTTGAAATTGGAGCTTGTGCTGAAAAGGCTATTAACTTTTTGGAAGTGCATCACAGTTTGGTACTGGGTAGTTGAAAAGAATAATAATTATTTAATGTTCTAGGATATGTTGAATTTTGAATTTCATGGAGCAGAAAAAAGTGAAGTTATGATCCCTTCAGTTCTTCCATAGTGTGTTTGCTTCTCTTCCACTTACTAGTTTAATGCCAGGCATGTAAATCTTTAATACACACAGTATGTTGTTCAGGTTGCTTAGGTGGTTTTAAATGTCCTTGTTTTAAATTTTTTGATTGCTTATCTTTAGCTTCAGTTTTGCATTTGGTGTTGTTAACTCCTAAAGTGTTTTGTAGAGGAGTTCTTCCAAAGACCCAACTGGTGCTTATCAATCTTGCCTACGAACCACATGTTGGCAAAATATTATGTAAGCTGTTCACTGTGCTAGTTCCACATTTACATTTATTAAATAGTTCAGCAGCTGTGTATGGAAATATAATATGCATCTTAATGCATAAAGTACTGATAAAATTTTGAACTCTACAAGCATGTCCCTTTGTGGGAAGTATTCTTTCACAACTTGCTATCAAAGCAATGTCTTTAGGGGTCAAAGAAAAATATTTAAAAAATGCCATTTTCGTGGTAAGAGAAGGGGGTGATGGTGAAAAAGATTAGGTAAAATAAGGTTCACCAAAGGAACTATTCTGCAGACATTGAGGGTAGCAACTGTGTCCCTCCCAGCCCCTCTGTGGTATGTCAGTAATACACCCGAAAATCTCACATCTGTTAAACAGCGTTCCCGTTATGTTACATGATTTCTGTAGTAAGTGACTTATTAGTCTGAGTAAGTAGTGATGGGTTTTATTTGGTTGGGGGTTTTTTCCCCCTTCTAAATAACTGGGGGGGGTAAAACTGTCGTTAAAAAAAATAATGAAGTAACAAGGAATGTGGAAGCTTTAAAAAGCTCAAGTGTATATATATTATTTCTATATCCTCTGTATGCAGTTGAAGCTGAAGTAGTTTGATTTCTAGTGGAGGAAAAGCACACCGTGTTATTTTTAGTGAAGAATGTCTGTGACTTTATGTGAGTGTATTTGTTAATGTGGAAAATGATCTCCATTTACAAAATGGGTTACGTGTTAGTGTATCGGTCTATGACAGAGACGTTTCTTGAACAAATGACCTGATTTCATTTTAGGTAAGATGGCAAGTTTCATAGGTAAATGTAGTGTCCTTTCACTTCTGAAAGATGTTTCTTTTAGAATTTCTTGGTAGCTCTTTGTTTTTTCTCTGATACCTAAGTATTTGCTATCAGTAAAATGCTTATTAAGACATGACAAATGGAGATACCGGGGAGGTGTAGCAGCATTATGAAGAGTCTGGTGTTGGGCTAGACCCTTTTTCGTGAAAGAAAAAGAGCCTGATACTGTTCATTACAGAAAACATTAATTTGGAAGTAATGTAGGATCATAACAGTTAAAAATTCTGGCTTAAAGACTAATAGGATGGTATGAAAAATACTGGCAATTGAAGAAATGACCTGAATCTGTTTGTTATTGAACGGTGTGTTACAGTCCAGTCTGCTTACTGTAGGAGTCAAATGTGAGCCCTGCATTTGGAAGGAGAACGTGGCTGAACCGCATTGTGTCCTGATTAGAAGTGTCTACATGAAGGATTTTGCAGCAAAGTGGATAAATGTGTGCAAGTCAGCATGATACTGTGGCAAATAACCTAAGGCAGTCTCTGCATGTGTGTACAGGAAAAATGAGTCAGTCAGTGTTTGAATGCAGCCAGCACTAATGAGCTTGAGAATGTGTTCGGGGTCCATGCTTGCATTTTAAATGGATGCTAAAAATATGAGTTTCAGAGAGTATCATTAGAAAATACTCTAAGGAATAGAGAAGGTATATTTTATCTGTTTATTATAAACAAAGATCAATTTGCAAGATAGCTGAGTGTAGTTGGTCGGTGACCGGAATCTTTCCTCAGGAGGAATAATTTGCAGTTCTGCAGTTGACTGGAGGAAGGATCGAAAACAGAGGGCAAAGGGACAGTGGGAACTGTGTGCAGTGTGAGCAGTTAGCTGTTTGCAGTTAGCCAGTGGATACTTGACTTTTACCTTACATTATGAATGACTATTTTACAAACCAATCAACCAAAAAAACCCACCAAATACAAGAGGAAAAAAAAGCAAACCTCGCAGAACACCACAGCAATTCGGTTTGTGGGATATGTTGAGATGGCAGAAGATTTTGCTCTGAGGTAGAACAAAAGTGAGGTCATTTCTTGAAGGTTTTCTGAAGTGAGTGACAGTGCAGCCTGCAGCATGGCTGGCAGTAGCCCGTGCTGGCAGAAACTGCCTCCTTTTTCCCTCTGATCAGGCAGTGTAGGCAACCTGTTCTGTTAAATCACCTTTTAGGTTGGGCTAGCAAAGAAAGTTTCACTCTCTTAAGAACTTGCTTTCATCGGAAGTTGCCTGTATGGACTGCAGAAGTTTTCCTCAATAGCCTGTTTTTAAAGTATATTTTCTTTCTACAGAATTATGTTCACACTGTTGTTTTGTCAGATCCAAATTATAAGATCAGTGTACCGTTTATGGTATGAAGTGCAATAGTTTTTGATATATAGTCAGCCCAAGTATCCAGTTTGAAGTATCCAGAGTCTGAAGCCACGATACAACCCAAAATTTTGTGTGATGTTGAGTTTACTTTGAAAAACATGTAATAAATTTTTTAGAAAACTTTTTAGCTGTCTTTGCAACACCTGGGGTATCTGAATCAACAAATGTTGCGTAGTGTAATAATTTAAAACTATAAAACTACATTTTCTGGCTATATTCTCCCATGAGTAACTGCTTTGTCATTTTTTTTTTCCTCCTAAGGTATGGGCTGAAGCCAAACGACCAAATTTTGGCAGAGGAGAAGCACAAAGAACTGTAAGCTCTTTTATGGTGATATACATGCATGTTATGTATTTACTTTTTTATGTACATACATATCTTAAATACCTGAAGCAAACATTTTGTGTTTTTATAAATACCTTCTGCTCTTGAGTGTTGTCTGCTGTAAATTGCACAGCTTGTCTGAAAACGAATTGTTGCAAAAAGAGATTTAAAAATCTTTTTGCATTAATTTGTTTTAAACATTCTTTTATTAACTGCAGTTGGTACACATGCAGTTTAAATGGCCATGTTCATCCTAGCTCATATTTTATGTATGACAGTGATTACATTAACAGCTCCTGCCTGCCTGCAGTATGTCTGTGTAAAGTGAAATGTTTGTTTCTGTTTGATAGAAATGAAAAGGAAGGTTGTGGTTTTTTTTTTCAGGTTCAATGTTGACTCATTATTTTAATTTACTTATTCATGTGATGTGATATGGCCATTCCCACCTTCACAAATTCTCATTAACACAGTTGGGCTGTGGTGTGGAAGAGTCACAAGTGTCACCAGGAGGAGTCACCTGTCATTTATATTGAAATTTTGCTTGTTTTGGCTAATCTGATTTTGTAGCCTGAAACCTGTTATTCCTGGGGATAAAATATGATCCACTGAATTCTTTGTCTTGAAGGAGAAGCAGCTGTAAGGATCCTAATCAAACATTGACTGCAATGCCATATTCAACTATTTTGCTCCATCATTAAAGGCATGTCCAAACCAAAGAAACTTGAAGTTCAAATTTATTTTGATTTTTATATAGTCTTCCATGTTTAGGCAAATTAACCTTAATTTTGGCACACTAGATGCTAAAATACAAAAGCTCTACAACTGAGCTGAAAGCCAGTAATGGGTAAGTGTATATTTGGAAAATGCAAAGGAAAAAGACTTGTAGGTGTTGACTGCATATGTCACTTGTATGTTGTAAGCATTCTGGTTACATGAAGGCAATACTATAATACTTTCTATTTCAGAATTTAGCTTCAAAATTCTCCTGTTCTTAAAACTCTCAATTATGTGAAGTAATTGGCTCTTTTATTGCTGCTGTTTTAAATTCCTGCACGTTGCTACCATTGGCTAAAGACCTGTACTTGGTGCATGAACTCCAGTTTTCTTCTTGCCCCAGTTGCTCACTGATGTTCTATGTGAATATGCTCTTTGCCATTCCTCAAATCTGTATTATGTAATTGGCTTTGGGGGGTTTTTTGAAGATAGTTGATCTGAAAGACTTAGAAACTGCTTCACTTGTCACCCCTCACATAATGTTATTCAGTATTGTCTCCATGATGACTAGTGGAGTGTTTGTGTAAAAGTCTTATTACTAAATTAGATACAGATTTTTAGGATTACTTTCATATTTCTTACTTTCAGGATAGCAGTAGCAGGGAATTTGATCCCTTTTGTGTTAGTCTTTATGCTTAGATATAAGAAAACCACCTTTTTTTCTTTTCTATTTTAAACTTTACATTCTTGCACATAACTGTTTCTGTTATTACACTAGCATTATTTTGCGTTATTTAGTGGTACACCCAAAAGACTTAAGCAGTTTATCCACGTGTAAGATGAGGTAAGTGTTTCAGGTGAATTAATATTTATAGCTGTCAGGTTTTCCCATGTTAAAAGTTTGGATGTTTCTGAGTAAGGTCATTGATTTCAAACAGTAAAAATGTATTCTGATAACGAAGATTTAATTCCTTTTTTTCTAAAAGCCTTAGTGATCAAATTACTAGCCAAATAAAACATCCAGAGGATGGAAAAAGACATTTAACTTAAGTTAGTACATCATGGTAATGTACCTGTGACGTTAAAACTGCTTGAGCTGCAGGCAAAAGACAGGCAACAGCAGTTGCCTTTGATCATTAGGTAAGATTGGGTTTATGGAGAGCACAGTCTCTAATGATAGAGCACTTGTGGACAGCATAATTATGATGAACCCATTAACCCATTTTACAGGAAATAAGCTAGAAGTATTAAAAGTACTAGCATGGTGAGGGGTTAAACACAAGTTAAATCACATACGGCTCTGTATCTTGGACAGTACCAGCTGTACTGTGTGCACAAGCTTTATTTACACAAGAGAAACTGATTAAACTGAACCTTTGGATGGCAGGTATTTTATTGGAAGTACTTAAATCTTCTTCGAGCTGTTGAAGTATATTGCATATTAGTTGATTGCACATTACTTATTGATATGTTTACAGCAGGGGGGTTGAACTCATTCGATGAGTTCTTTTTTATTCAGTTTTGTATACTAAAGAAGTCTTCAGTAAAACTCAGGAAGATTTACACGACTCAGCTGCAACTGAAACCTTTCTTTGGTGTTTTGTTGTTCACACTGCAGTAGCTCCTGAGAGGATTTATGTGCTCTTGGGTATAATGGAAGAGTTTGAACATGCTTTTGCCATTGATCTTGTCATCTTGAATGTCACTGGATACTTGACCGGGGGAAAAAAAAAAACTCTCATAGGTCAGTGTCATGTTGTTTTAGGAGGAGAGACCTTTGGAACTTTTCTAGTGTGCTGTGTGCTCTTCTTGTTAGACCACGTGAACACTGTGGTACAGAACAGATTGCACACTGCTGAACCTTGGAGCACTTTCAGTCTTTCAAGCTAAACCCTCGGATGCAACTTACAAATGAGTTGTTAGATAATGATGATTTTCTGGTATTTAAATAGGCTTTCATATTTAAAAGAAATGCTAGTTCTAGGGAAATGTGGGAGACAAGTTACCACTGGGGTAATTGTTGCTGATTGGTTATAAACTTATTTTTAGGTTCAGTGCCCTTATAACTAAAGTGTTCTCCTGAACCCATCCCAATGTTTTTAAGTCAAATGGAAAGTAATTCTTTACATATTACTGTTCAGTGACAAAATCCTTCTATGTAAAATAATTTATCTTCCAGTCTTTGAAATGTCAGCAGCTTTTCCATTGTCTTGCTTAGTAGTAAAGACAACCTCTTTAGGCATTCTTCATCTAGAAATATCCCAGTGATTTATCTTACTGTCAGCTGTCCTTCAGTTTCTCAGGGATCACATCTGTGAAGCAGTTCTTCATAAAAATGTCAATTTTGTTCAGTAATGAATGCCTTATCTCCAAAGGTAACTGGGCCAGCTATACCCTGAATTGGCTTGATCCTTTTGTCCTTGAATCTTAGTTATCTAGAGAGATAAGTACAGCCACTAAGACTGGAGTTGGTTTACAAGCATGGCACATGCTTAACTTCTATTTTAAGAGCTAAGGTATGAAAGATCTTTTTTTTCCTGCTTCCAGTTCACTTTGACTGTAGCAGCCTTTTAATTTGTCTTTTCATGTAGTGTACACTTCTTTTATCTTAAAGGAATTTGTTAGCACTAAAGCTGTAAGTTGGTGCATATATGCATTCTGTTCAGAATTCAACTGGAAATATCTACCCTCCCAAACCCCAGTCAACTTCTGAATGCATGTCATGGAAGGTGGAGGGTACTGTCCTGTTTCCATGTAAAATTAGCAGATTAGTTAAAGCAGATCAAACCAAGCATGCCTGTGTTGCAGTGAATCAAATGAGCAATCATACTTGTTTTCACTGGCAAGTTTGTTATTCTGCAGCAAGAATAATAACAAAAAATGGGGGAACAGTATTATCTTCAGTTTGCACAGGAGTTTTACAAGGTAAGTGTACATTTGGGGCTGAAGAGATTCCCTGGAGGTGTTTCCCACCTCCTCCAACCCAACTAATTCCCTGTAACTTTGAGGAGAGGGAAAAAAAATACATCCTGCAAGACTACTGAGGAAACTTGGACATAATAAGGTTGGTGAGGACTTAATATTGCATATATTTTTTTTCTCCTTTTGAGAACAATAAATAAACATAAACTCTGAGAAAATAATATTGTCTTTTAGTAAAGTATGGGCTGTTAGCAAAATTTTGGCAGTTTGACTAGCTTGTATGAATAGGTGACTAAAATATATTCTTTGTGAGTTTTAAAAGCATTGTTTGGAGTTTAGTGGTACCACTGAGTCTGTAAGCAATGCTTCAGGACACTTGTTTTAGTGCAGCTTTGACTGCTGGTTGTACAATTTTATAAACTGTTTTGTTTAAGCAGTTTGGACCATGATGCAGCGCTTTTTTGGAAGTGAGTTGAAGGAGAAAGTAGGAAATGTGGTACCTGCGTTGTGTTTCTGATTTCATAAGGCATTTTTTTACAGAAAGAAAGGCTGTGAAGTGAGAAAGAAAACAATCTTTCTTTCTCTTCAGTCAGCCTTTTGATGTTTTGGTCAGAAGGGAGAGTGGAAGTGTTGCTCTGCTGCAAGTTAACTGAGAGGGATTTATTTAGGTATTTCATTCTTAGCTGCATAGTTGCTGTTTTTCGTTGTGAAATTGCACAAGGGAGAGAGGGACTCAAACTTGAGAAGCTGTTTGGGTGACTGATGGAGTTTTGAATTACCTGCAACATCTGCCTGGGAGTGGGGTGGTGCTGTGGGGGTGTTGTGTGTGTATTGTCTGGTTTTGCTCAGTCAATATATGAGTGAGTACTGGAAGGGTCAATCTTGGAGTCACAGTAGGGACATTTGGGGATTAGAAAAGGGCCTCTGTGATGCTTGGGAAAGAGTAGAGAAATCTATAGAAGGGTTTTAGAAGTAGTCTGGGTATGTTAGAGAGCTAGAGGATGAGAGGGATTAGAACCTCTTGGAGGGAATGTTGTAGTGGACTTTCCTTGTATTTGGGGCAGTGGGATTACCCTGTGTTAGTCACTGGCTATCACAGTACTTTAATACAAAAGCTGAGGGACTCGACCCCAAGCCCAATTACACTGCAATCGTGTGCCATCGATGGTTCAGCTCGTAGTGAGAGAGCCCTGAATGCTGGGGACACAAAGGGGTGCCCCGTCTGTCTGACGCTGTTGGAAATAGCCGAGTATTTTACGCCACTAGAGGGAGTAGTTTATCTTCAGTAACACCTGGAAAAATCCTTCCCTGTGTGTTTGCTTTGGGATTTGGTGTCTTGTTGGTGTGTAGTCTCTCCAAAATACTTTTGGTCTTTATCCATTCTGTTACCCCCAAATCTAAAAAAGAGGGTAGAAAATTGTTGGGGGGAGAGGGGAAGAGAAATATCAATTATTTGTTGGCCTACTCAACATATTCTGACAATATAGATGATTTATATGGTTGAGGTCATACATGAAGCTGTCACAGATACCTGTTTAAGTTGTTGAATTACTTTATGTCATATACATAACTTATAATTACATTTTAATGGATTAATATATATTATTAAATGTGATTTGGCAATGAATTTATTTGGAAAACTGCTATGACAATAACAAGGTGCCCAGCTTCATGAAAAAAGTTGCCAACTTTCAGCTTCACACAACTTCTCGATTTCTTCCTCATTTTTTTTAGAGCGGTATCAGACTGACCTGTTTCCTGGTGTAGAGGTTTGTATGAAAACTTCAATAAAAATTGTTACTGTAGAATCAATACTCACGTTGACAAAATTGACTGTTTTTAGAATTGCTACAAATAAAACTCTTAAACTTCTCTTTTTATTGAATAAATAATAATACGGAATAATCAGTCTCTTAAATTGCCACCTTCTCCCAAAGCAAACAAAATTCTGTGGTATATTGACACTGATTGTTCCATGACATGGAGTCAAGCACTTCTTTAATTCAACTTCCATTAAATGCTTGGGAATTCTGTAGAGTAAGAATCTGGATTATGTGGTGTAGAGATTTAAAAAACATGTAATGACTGAGCTTGATGGTTGAGAACTCTGTGCTGATCTGGAGTGTTTTAATCCCATTCTTTGGGTGGTTGGCTCCCTCTGTAGAAACTACTTTAAATTGCACTTTCATTTCTCTAGAATTGTTTTATCACTTCTGTGATTGATATGTATATATAAAGGCTTGACTCAGATGTACTAAAAGAATGATTTAGGGTTAGCTACAGAATTCCTATTAAAGATTCCTCCCTCTATATTTTTTCCTTCATTTTTCTACCTGCCCACCCTTCACCTAATTCTTTTGAATTACAGCACCAATGAAAATTAGCATTACAGAAATCAGCTCAGGAAATTCTTGGTAACAGCCAATTCTGCATAAAATTTCTAGAAATTAAGGTTCTAGATTAGAGCAGAAATACTTTTTCCTTCTTGATGAAGCAGTCTTTACATCTGCCTAAATTTAAAATGAAAAATTGCAAGAGTTAGTTATATTGTATAATTTTATTTTGCATCCTGCTGTTGAAAATATGAAATAAATAATATGCACATTAAACATGTGGGTGGTAAACATATTGAATCAGTGTTTTAAAATTGTGCTTATGTGTCAATACAGTATTTTAATTGAGCCTCCTCCCTCTGTTCGTGTTACTTTGTGTGTGTAGTATATTAAAGCACAACTTCGCTTTGTAGCCTTACAGGCTACAAATATCCTTTAGAATATCCTCTATTGTTAAGCAGCTCTTGGAAATTAGTGTCAGTTCATTCTTGTATGACACAGTGCTTATTTGATGTAAAATAGAAGAAAACTTCTGATAAGTGCTATAGTTGGCAGATAAGAACAAGGCTTATGTTCCTCCAGAGAGCTTGGTTTTGTAGCCTGAGATGCTTATCTGAGACTGTTGTGTGATACAACACTTCCATGATAGTGGGAAAGAGGAGAGCTGGAGGGGAAGGAGAAGGATGGATGTGAAAGCCAATGGAGAATCCAAAATATTTTATATATATCACACATGAGAATCTAAAAACAAAGGGTCTAAAAACAGCTGCTAAAGTACTGAAACCTAATTTGCTTAAATCAAACTGTGGAAGTTCCCAGTGTGAGACGCGTTATTCTTCTCAATCTCATATATTGATTTTTCTTCTCTTACCTCCAGTAGAGGTTTTTCAAGTACTTGTGTCACCTGCTTTGATTACTGTCACCAGTTGAAGTCTTGGACTCCAGTGCTCAAGTGTTCTAAACTGCTGTGCAGCGTTTCAGCTCGCCCCTCACCCAGTGTTCCTAGGAAAGGAACAGTTACACCCTCTTATCCCCCTAGGCTTCATTTTCAGTCAATGCAGTTTGAAACATGATTGTCCAGAAGGAGACTTTTTCCTTTACCACTTCTCTTGGCACTTGTCTTAATTTACAGCAAATTCAAAAATGGTGTGAAACAATAGTGTTAACCATGGTTTAACTTCATTGACTCCTAGTACGCACAAAGTGTGGTGCTAGTACAGTAGTCACAAGACTGTGTGCAACCACTGATGTGTTTGAAGACTGGGTTTTGAATAGGCAGGCTGAGTTTTCCATAGAGCTGCATGTTTCTGTTGCTGTAGTGTATTCTTTCAGATAGAGAATGGGGTGAGTACTTAGAAGGAGATGCAGTCATGCTGCCGAGCATGCAAAATCTTCTGGGATCGCTGCTTTTTAGTTAAGGTAGCTGGAAAGGTTTCTGCATCTTTATTGCACAGAAGTGCACAGTTTAGAATTGGACAAGATCTGTCTTGAGAGTATTATTTTTTGTGTTATGCACTGTAGCAGTAACTTGAGATTTTTCTAAAATTTAGAGATGATCAGTTGTTCGTTTTAATAGTTTAGAAGATACATGGTGTGTCTTTGGGTCTCTCAGAGAATGTACTAAAGATACTGCTGTGGGATGGTTTTGAGCTGTCAGAGTAATTACTTCAAGCTGGAAGATACACTGCAAGAGCTGCATATTCTGAGAGAGAGAATGAGAGTTTAACATAACAGGGGATTTCATTCTTTTACTGTATTTCTCAGATGCATTTAGCTCACAGTCCTCTGGAGATAGCACTAGAATCAGAATAAAAGCTAATACCTGCCCAGGCATTTAATGAAATTACATTAATTAAGTATAATGTACGTGGAGGAGAACCTTCAGATAATCTTCTGTTGGCAGATCCCGTTTTAATTCTGGTTGTGCTGCTATTTTAGTGACCCAACAGCAAAGCTGTTGCAGTTGAGGCGCTGTTTGGAAGCCCCAGCAAAGGGACGTGAGGTCAGTGCTGGGTGTGCCACGAGGTGGTGCTTTGTGCAGGAGCCAGTTCGGTGGCAGCTCAGTGATGCCTACAGGGAGCCGTGTAAAGTGTCTAAAGCTTGTAACCACTTGAAAGTACTTAGCAGTGCACTGTTATCTTGCTGTTTAAATAACAGAAATATTTAAAATAAAATAAAAATTTAAATAATATTATTAATATATTTTTGTTTAAAAGCTTGATGTGAGACTTACCACTTTCCTCAAGGCTATTTAAAAAGCGAAAATAAGAAATATGTATTTCATGTGTGTGTACAGTTTGAGATGAGAAACACCCGAGCAAAGTGGGGGGTCGTGTGTGGGATTTTTGTAGTGCAGACCACAAACATCTTTCATGTTCAGATTGTTATGTTAACAGATTATGTTATAATAGATGAATTTGCAAAATCCAGAGTTATAGGTTAATTATCTCTTCTCTAAACTCAGGTTTGTTTTGTGGTTTATTGTTTTAGTTTTGTTTTTTAACATGTTGCTGGTATGCTTATCTAAATCAATAATCTGGCCAATGCCAAAGAAAGTAAAAATAGTCATTACTAGTTTTTTTGATGGTCCTAAGACTAGATGGAGAATTTAAACTTTCAATATTTTTGCATTTTAATGAAAAAAATCTACTCTTAGAGAATGTACGTGACAACTGAATTTTCAAATGCAGACATATTTCATTTGATTTGTGAATAGCTTCCAGCTTTTGTGAAGTCTTAGGATTTTAAAAATAGACCTTACTGCTTGATGGCACCTGTGTGTGCACGTTCTGTTTAAATTAATAAAGTATGTGTATTTATTGTGTATTGTTTCTTCATAATTCCATCAGAGACACAGTCAGCATATAATGCCTCTGTTTTTCCTGAATAATCAGGTAAAGAGCTGTGTTGTAGCACAGTCCATGTTCTCTGACATTTGTGTGTATTTTTCAAGGAATAACATGGTATATATTTTTCCTATGCTGGGACTTCCAATTTTCTCATTTAAAATCTTTTTTTTTTTTAGTGAGAATGTTTAGAATTGAATTGCCAGAGAAATTCAGCTGATGTCCTGCTTGTTAAGCTATTGTAAAAAAAGGCAGAATCACATCAGATATTCCATTTCCAAAATAGTTAATGCAATATGTCTCTCTTCACTAGTTTAAAAGTATCCTCATCTAGAGATGTAAGCACCACAAATAAAACATAAAATAAGCTGTATAGTTTATCAGCAACTGAAAGAATAGATAAGTCTCTGTTGTTCATTCAGTCTTTTCTGAGTTAAACCTAACCCCAAGAGTACCAATTAGTGCTCAGTATAGTGAATTCTGCTATTTTAAAGGTGATCATCTATCAGTGCAGATTAAATGGCTTGTGTGAAAATAATTTAGTGGCTGTCCATTAATTGCCTTTCCTTTCATAAAAGTGTAGAAAGAGACCTCAAGAGATCGTTTAGTTTCATTCCCCTAATCCAGCTAGAGATGCATCTTTGTCATTCCTGGCAGATGTTTCTGTAGCCTCCTCCAAAGGTCTTTGGAAATTGGAAGATGTCATGTGGAGACAGTGCGGTTTTACTACATAATCTGTAATGGTGTGCTGCTTTGTTCCCACTGAAAAGTTTGCTTGCAGGATGAAGCACAAAACTATTGCCCCCAAGTCAGCTAATGAGTGGAGAAAGAGCAGTGCAGAGGGAGTTTGATACATTACAGAATGTGTAGGAACGGGATAGGGGAAAAAAGGCAGTGGTTCAAAACTGGGGAGCCAGAACAATGCACGACAAGGCTGGGTGCAAAGAGAACAGGCATGGTTCTCTTTGCTGGGGTAAGGCTCTGTGCTCCTGTGCACCCATTCACCCTTACAGGCAAAAACACAGCAGGCAGAGTAGCCTGTAGTGTGAACAAGACATCAAGACTTAAGCCATTTTAGTAGGGTGATAGAAGAGATCACTTGTAGTTAACTCTCTGATTAAATCAGGACATCTAGAAGCCCCTGCTTAGCACTGTGAGTATATGTGTCCAGTATGGATGTGCAGTTTTACATTTGCAGGGCGATAAGTTTGTTTTGCTTTCCTGCTGCTCATGAATAGTATTGAAAACTTGCCAGGAAGTATCTTCTGATCTACGTACTTATGTGGCTCAATAATCATTGTATCATGCAATCATCTCTCAGACATGTAAATTGATTTGTACTCGAAACTTTGTACTAGATAAGATTGTAATTTTCTGGATCTGTGGCCAAAGCAAACAGGGAATGTAGCTGGCTCTGAATTGCTTGGGAAAGTTGCTGCAGCTTGAGAAGCTGTGTGCCTGACCGATGGAGCTCTGCTCCTTCTGAAGGGCGGCTCCTACCCTGGTGCCGCTGTGGCTGGGTGCGATCAGATGACCTTGCTGTACAAGAAGGGGAAACAGCGACTGACACACGCTGCAGCTTCTGTCCCCACACCAGTGCTCACAGATGGAGTGCAGCTGCTGCAAGGGGTTCACTGGTACCTCCTGGTCACAGGAGTCAGCTGGTGCAGTTGCAGCTGCAGATGCCCGTGTCTGTGCTGAGCAGCTGAAACACAGGCATTGTACAGGCTGGGACGGATGGAGAGAAACTCCCTGTGCCAGTTAAGCATCTTACCCACCCTGCACCCAGCAGGTGTGTCCTGGCCTGACCTTGTCTCTTTAGCTGATGTAGCTGGCTCTGATTGTGAGGGGAGTAACAACAGAGCTACAGACAGTGATAATGTAAAGGTATTAATTAATTTCAGTTTCTTATTTCTAATATCTGCTTTAAAATGCCTGAATACACACAGATTTGGGTCAGCAGGATGTGTGCAGGTCTAGAATTGGACTATCAAAGATAGGAAGACAGAATCACAATCTTCCACTGTGTGAGAAAAAGTATTTTGGGAAATGCAGTATTAGTGCAAAAATATGTCGACTGCTTTAAGTTTAAAGTGAATATTGAAACAAGATATGCAACTACAGTAGTTAACACTGTGCTTTTAAGTTGCAGTGAAAAGTTATCTTACAGATTTGGTGAAAACTGAGATGGGCTACTGCAAAGTGCTCCTGAACTAACTTAAAGAACTTTATTCTAAAGTAGGCGATCTCAATCTAACATTTCTAGCATTCAGCAGCAGTGATACATGACTGTATGCACCAGTGACTAAGCCTACTGTTCCCATCTGTTGACATCATCCTGCACAGATTTCTTGAATTGTAACAAAAAAAAGTTCTAGTTGAAATTCCAGCAGCAGTTATGAGGATGTTTAGAAACAGTGGCTTTGTTAAAACCTCACAGTGTGTCAATATCCCACTTCACAATAAAGAGAAAATTGTGCCATCACAGTTCCCCAAATACGTGTTAGTGGTTGATATAATTTATGGGAAACTTTCCTAAGCTGGAAGGATGTGCCTGTGTCAAGGTTTGGACTGTTAAACTCTGTGACTGCTCATTTACTGTCTCTACTCTGAAAAACACCCTGCAAATGTCTTTAGTACCAGTACTTTATTTCTCTATTCCTGCTGTACTGGTTATTTCAGATGGCAATTACTGTACAGCAGCCTTTTCCCCCTTTATTTTCTTTCTTTTGGCTCTTGTACAGTAAGTACCACAGGTACTTACTGTGAGTAAAGGTCACCATTCTGGTACACAAAAGTATAAAATACTCGATTTTCTAAGGAAGTAGGACATCAAATAAGTGAATAGAAGGGAAAAACTTAACTGAATATGATTAAAAATACTAGAGGGAGGAACAAACAGGCCTAAAATACACAGAGTAGAGTTGTTTGGATCTATTTTGGGGGGCTGAGGGAGGTGGGCCAGTGTTTTAGAGTTGTCTTTTTGGTTTTTTGGGGTTTTTTAAACATGTGTACTAAGAAGACCCTGAATAATTTTCTACTTAAAAAAAAAAAGGAGCAGCCTAGTTCAGGTGAATGGTATATTCAACCTTCAGTGAATATATTAGAAGATTTCAGCATTGGAATAAACTTGCATTACTGATCTTGTAATATTTACAAGTTGCACAGCCTTATATTTGTTACTTTGTGCAGTATTGTTTTCACATAATTATTTGTACGTGCAATTTCTCTTTTCAAAAATCTTTGCTAATACTGTATTTTCCACCAAGATCCCTATATTCTTGGGATACTGGCTGCTCAAAAAAAATTATTAGAAGTGGAAGTACCATGCTTATCTGTTTTACAGTTGCTCCAGCTAGATCACTCCAAGTGATGTGTGTGATGAGCATCTTAAAGGGAGGATATTGCCACTGGATGGTGCTATTGTTATGTTATTTAACTTACATTCTGTGATAATGTGGACAGCATGAAATCTCCACCCCTGTCCTCACGGAAGATTTTGTAAAGATCTGCTGCAGGAAAATCCTGTGTATACAGGTCACAGTACGGAAAGTCCAATAGTCATCCATAACCTGTACCTTCATGAAGGTTGGGCAAAGGTAATTCTGTCTGGTGTGATCTGTATTCGAATTTGGCAGATAAACGTTTAATGCAAGTTTGGATGAGAGCCTGCTGTTTGGTAATACAGCTGTTTTTATTGAAGGTGATATTCTTGAGGAATGGGACACATTTGAGCCAATCAGCTCTGTGAGATCTGCATATTCATAATACATCTAATTATCCAGGAAGAGATGCTGAGTTACTGAAATTGTCACTTTGAACGGTTTCCTAACGAGGGGACTGTCTTTTAAAACGGCAGGGGTTACATAGTTAGCTACCTATTACATTACAAAAAAAAAAGTTTTGACTGTTTTATGCAAATATACTGCATTACCTTGTATAAATGAGAAGGTAAATCAGCTTTTGAAAGCCCTTCATGTTTTTTTGAGGGTGAAGAAAATGAATTCTTCTTACAAATTTGCATTTCAAGAAGTAAATAACTGCTTGAAAAGGTGCACCTTCTTTTAAAGATTGCAGTTTGATAAGCTAGAGATTTGAGCGTTAAAATGGCTTTAGAAATTTTTGAAATTCATCTTGGAATATGCTATGAACAATTGAAAATATACTCCAATTTTCTTATAAGCTGGTTTTAAAATGATTTATTTTTTTGTACTTGCACTCTTTCCCTCTTCCATTTTCATTCACGTATTAGATATGTCTGGAGCAATTGGAGTAAATTTTTTTAAGAGACGTGGGAGAGGAGAGGAAGGGGAAAAAATCCCAAGAAACTAAGAAAACTGTTGCTGTTGTCAGTCCTGACTTCAGAAGGAATTATGAGATTTGGCAAGACATGATCTTGTGTATTTGTAGCCTGTCTCTTTTGCCAATTGAGCTGTCCTGTGTCTGTCTTCTAGTAGCTCTAAAGTTTAGAGGACAATATCAGAGCCATGTTTGACAGGGCAGAGAAAATGTGTAGGATAAGAAGTTACTGAATGTCTCAACCAAGTTAGTGGCTTGATAAAGAGAGTTGCATTGAGGGAAGGGTGGGTAGAACACACATTATTTGCTCCCAGCAGCACCATGCCTGATGGGCTGGAACAACCTCTGGGTACTACCCAGCCAACCATGATGCAGGGAACCACATATCAGCAAGTCCTCCCTTTTCCTCATCCAAACAGCTGGATTGGAGGAGGTGGGAGAAGAATGAGGGTGAGAGGCTACTGTGAGGGGATTTCAGGAACATGACAGAGAAGTAAGACTGTTGGTATAGGAAATACAGAATGTGGATTGTTAAGAAACCAGGCTGCTTTACCAGAAGCAGTTTCACCTTCAGCAGGTATATCTTTCAGAGGCTGTTTCTTAGATATGCTCATTACTAATTGAAATTAGAAGCTGTTTACTTGTTCCATCTGCACCTGGGAGACCTTAGTTTGTTTATGCTACATCTGTCCTGGAGTTCTAATTCTCATTTTTGTATTTGAATTTTCTAATATAAAAGTAGCTAGCTTATTTGTTTCCCCCCTATTTTTAAGTTTATTTTTTTTGTCAGACAGCCTGTTCCAAAGTCTCTCTTCTAACAGGCATAGATTTCAGTCTGCCTCTATTGGTGCAGTTATTTCATATGCTTAATTTTTCTCCTTTCTGTCTTAAGCCATTAACTCTTTTACTGTGTTTATTTTACTTGCTGTTGTAGCTGTTAGCCTTATCTAGCATAGACATAGTTGATGGCAACTCAAACTTTTGAGATAATGGTCAGTATATAGGCATACAAAGCAATGCTGTGTATCTTGAGTTCTCTGAGAGAAGGCAGTTCTCTTCTTGGAGCTCTGATCAAGAGCAGGGTTGGGATAAGACAGGATGAAGTCAGACTGTGAGGAGCTGACCTGAAGTGCAAACAAATTATTTCTGGGAGAAGTCTCAGAAACTAATCAGAGGCTCAGGGATATGGTGCAGTACTGTTGGGTCTAACTGGAGATGCTTGGGGTCAGGAGGGGAGCCAGAGAAGATTCAGGGAGTCCCTGCTGGAAAGTGAAGTGCAGGAGTTTGACAGGAAGTTGGCTGGTGTACTTTGGAGCTTCGTGTGAGGATTTTTCCAACAGTAGTGAGTGGTATTGATCTTCTCCTTGGAGTGTCTGTTGGGCTGAAGGCCGTGGGTTGTACTTACTTGAAGCGGACTATCTATGTATAAATGTTTCAGGTGGTAGCAGTGGGAAAGAGATCCAAAGTATTAGGCTAAGTATGTCTAGGGCATTATCTAAAGGGATTATGAATTAATGGATCCGTTTCTCTTGCACTGAGGGTTGAGAAGATGAAGAGATTTCGTTCTAGTTGAAAATCCTCTTTGTTATGTTGAAGTATTTTTAATAGAGTATGTAATTCTTCACACTTAGTACAAGCAAATGGATAACTAGATCTTGGTGTTTTTTTTTTATTTCTACTCAACTGAAGTTTCTTAAAATCCCTTGGTATTTGAAAAGACCTAAAATGCTTAAAAGTAAGTGAAGATCTTAATTAATGATAACCTTATTGCATCTAAAGCTGCAGCTGTGTAAGCTGGATGTCTCCTTTTAGTGTGATATATTTTTATTTCTTCATCTTTTGAATAGCTGAAGATAATGCGTTTTTCAGAAATTAAAAATGGAAAAATAACCTGTGCATTCTTCTTTGTGTCCCTCTTCCTGGCATAAACTGAGATCATCTGCAAGATCAAATATCTGCAAGAATCTGTGTTCTTGTAACTGAAAGTCCTCTGTAGATGTTTATTGGACAGGGTCACTGAGTTATTAATGAAATTTGATTAATGTATTTTATTATTTCACTGATTATGCCTTATTTTACATCTTTTTGTATGGTCACTATAAAATAATATGTCACTTAATAGTGGGGAAAAAAAGCTGACATTATGTATCTCTCTAGGTTTTTTCAAATTCTTCATGGTTTTACTGTAGGCTCAAAAATGAACAGACCCATACAAAAAAGTTTCAATAATTGGAATGAATTTCTGAATCACTGTAGTTAGGTACATGATTCCAGGTACACCTCAGTTTTTCAGGGTTTTTCTTCTTGTTTGTTGGGTCTGAATGTGAAGGAGTGATTCTGTTCTAGTATGTGACTGCTGCTGTGCCCTCTGGCTTCTGTATGAAATAGTGAAGCAGAATTATCTCTTGTTTGAACGAGTATGAAACCCTAGGTATGTTCCCACATGGAAGTCTCATGTTCAGTGTGTCATAGGTCTGTCTCACTTAAATTCTTATTATTAGAAATTCATTTTCTGAGTGTAATGAAGTAACACATCACAAACTCATGTTTTAGTCAGTGTGATTGTGAATATAGATCGGGTGTTCAACAACCAAGATGTAATAGTAAAATGTCCTTTATATTTATAATGTACAATAGTCATGATAGATTTTGTAAAACAGATATTGTTTGAGAGCATCCAGCTTCATCTGACAAATAAAGATAATTCTTTAAAGATACCATCTGTTCAGGCCTCATGTTTTTGGGTCCAGTACCTTCATAGTGTAGATTCGTGAATCTTCACTGATTATTGAAAGTTCCTTCTCCAACTTTTTTCCAGTTTTCAGTTTATTTCAGCTTTTCTTTCCCAACTATCATTTCTTTGTTTTTTCCCCGTTCCAGTCTCTTATGTAAGAGTTAGAACTCAGGGTTGTGCATGAATGCCCTGTGTCGCCTTTTGCATGTTCTTTGTGTCTTGGGATACTATTCAAAAGCTCTTAACTTGGAAGAGTAAGAATCCTTAGTAGATGCATTTTAAGGAAAAGAGCCTGTTATGATGCTCCTCTGATTTTTTGTGGTAACATATCTTGATTTCTTCCTCATCTGTTCTCCATATACCAGTTGTGTTAAATCTGTAAGCTGGCTTTCATTTCTTACCTTGTTGTTCCACTCTTTCTGAAAGATGGGATGCTGAAGTTGTCCTGTTTCAGTAATGCTGTGACTGCTCCTGTCTGTGGGAGCTCTGCCTTTCACTGTGGGGAGACACGTGCACAAGTAGAAGAGGAGTGTGAAAATCTTGGCGTTCCCCCAGGAACAGCTTGCCTCTTCTGCTGTAAAAACTTCAGTGTTAAAGATGTTGTCCCAGACTTGACAACAGCCTTGATAGGGAGAAAATGCAGAGTGTTAGAGAGTGGTTTTTAGTATAGAAGAGAAGCCAAGCAAGATTAAACCAATCTGGGAGTTTAAGGCATGCAAACTGATGATCAAAAGATGAAGCATGCTGAAATTGCTAAGCTGGTTGGATGAAGGAATGAAAATCCTGCAAGCAGTAACTCAACAATAATGAAACAAATTATTCTTACTTTTTAAGTCCTTAATAAACGGAGGCAGGGGAAGGCACATGCAGATGTTAAATTTTGCATTAAACCCTTAAAGACACAATGAGAGGGAACAGAGTAGGTAAATTTCTCATATTACATTGTAACTTGTCTCTCAGTACTTGGCATTATTTAAAATAACTTCGTTGAAGTGGGTGAACTTTGATCCTAATGAAGAACATTTGATCACATTAAGTGCAGACTTCAACTGGTGTTTATCCTGAAGAAATGTTTGCAAGTATTGTATGTATATCTAAAATTAGTATATTTAGTGTATTTTATCCTGATATGCAAATTTCTGTGTTTACTGCTTTCAAAATTGTGCTCGATTTTTCAGTTTCTCTTAGCAGAAAGAAGAATTCATACAGACTTGCTTTTTCTTCCTGCTCTTTCATCATGCAAATATAGGTTTGGAATGAGGCTGGATAGGCTTGGCCTTGAAGGATGCAAAGTACTGTTAGCCTAATGCCTTCTGGTGCTGATAGAGTGGAAGTCATTTCCTCCAAGTATATCATACCTTGGGGGCAGACCCTGCTATAGCCTTAGCTCCTCTGTGCACTTTGCAGTGGAGAGGTGATTATGACTGCTTTTGGGAGAAGAGAGTGAGTGTCGAGGTTGTCTGAGGTGTACTGCTACCTGTAGTACAGTAGTACAACTCTGGAAATCAGACCTGTTGATGTAAATGCCTTTTTTTGGGGGGGTGGTGGTGGTGGTTTGGTGGGGAGTTTTTTGTTTGTTTGTTTTGTGTTTTGTTTTGTTTTGTTTTGTTTTGTTTTTAAAGTGTGGTTTGTTTTGTTGGATTTTTTTGTTTAGGTAGACTTGGTTGTCCAAGTCAGTGCTAATACATAAATAAAGGGTGCTTAAATAGGCTAACTTATTGGAATTACATACAGGAATAGTAGTTGGGAAGATGGATGTTATGTATAATCCTAAGAACAGAGCAGGGAATTAGCCTTTGAGAAAAAACCCTTAGCTAATCTGAATGCTGCCTGGGCAGATTGAGCTAATGTTTTCTGTAGATGCATTGATTTTAGTGTCTAGTTTGGGTTTGCTCTACTTCTGAATTGAATCTTCCGTCTGTCCCCACTTATTGTACTTGACTTCCCATTGTAGAGTGGTCTCTGAGCACATAAACTGAATTCTTTTTGAGCGAAACAAAAAAGGCAGTGTGTTCCAGGAGCATGCCTTATCTGCCCCAGCAGCTGTGAACTCAGGCTACTGGAGTAGGCAAGAGCCAGTCTGAAGCTGCCCTGAAATACCTGTACAGTGCTTGCCTACTCCTAACATCAGCTACTTGTCTGGCTCTATCATGGCTCCATATACAGGAGCTTTAAATGATTTTTGGTCCTAGGACTGCTTGGGACAATGCACTGTCCACTGAGATATCTGCATAGGTACGCTGGCATAGGTGAACCTTTCAAATGTGGGTCTGCTGCTGCTGAGCTCACAGTTGTTAATGTATCTGAAGCTTTTCTCTTCTTTGAAGAATAAACAATTGAAGAAATGGTGAAGAGCTCACCACTGTTCTTGGAAAAGAATAACGACCAATGAGGGATTTAAAGATGGGAGAAAAATTAGGACTGGACTTGAATGCATGAACTGGCTGTTAGTAGTGCTGGTTAGTTCAGGGATCTTTTCATACAGTTAAGATTTTACAAAAGTTTGGTCTTCATAAACTGGATCTGGCGTACTAGTAGCTGACTGCTCCCCTTTTTGTGGTTCAAGATAAGTTCTACTTTTAGCCTTAGCACAAACTGTCTTAGTAGAGACTTTAATATCACTGCAAGATTTTTTTGGTATCAGTTGTATTTTTAATTTCATTTGCAATACTTAGATGTCAGAGTAATCGCTGCTCGCCAAATCATTTAAGTAAAACAAAGTTCATAGATATTAAATAGAAGTAGAACAGGGAAAAAAATGTTGGGAGTAGCAAAAGAAAGAAATAGAATAGTCGTGTGTTTGTACCACCCAAGTTGTGAGTGAAATAAGCAGTGGGAATTGTCACCCTCTGCTCTTGACATACATGAGAGAAAGTGGTGTGAGTTTAACAGAAGGGAGGAGGAAGTTTGATGATGCATCTTGTCCTCTCTGAGGTTCGCATTTTATTTTCATTTCCTTGTTATTTACTTAGAAGCCTGTTAATTCATCCTCAGCTTTCTTGTACTGATAGACTACTAACCTGTTTCTTAGGGTTTGTTTTTTTTTTACTTCTGTTTTGAAGTTGGACTGGAGCATCTGTACTGGGGCCTGATTCTCCAGTGTATAGGATTTGAAATATTTTGAATGACTGCTCCTCAGCCTGAAATGGTTTTGGGTTTTTTGTACATCTGCCATACCTTGAGTTCTCAGTGAGCTGGAATTTCTGGTGAGTATTGTTGTCATATCACTGTTGAGGGAGAGAAAGAGAGATCACTTCTATTCTTAAACTTCTGGAAAAAGTACCAACATGTATCAAATTGTCAGTAGGCCAAGCATGAAAAAACTGACCTACTTCTGTGGATGAGAGAGGCTTGATAGCACGTTTGAATTACTGTGGGGAAGAGCAGCAGTTTGACCTGCATGTGGGTTGACTTTCAAAGGGTTTTGGAGGTAGAGGAATGTGTCGTCTTGTTGGTTTGTTTGGGTTTTTTTTCTTTATCTTTATAGCTGAGCGTTCTTAACTTGTTTGAATTCCTATGATAGTCATGGTGTGGTCGTTGTAAAATTCATTTGTTAGCCTTTCAGAGGAAGGACGTGCATGCTTATTGTAAATTACATGCATCAAATTGATTTGAAATTGGACCATTAGTTACATTGATTTAAAGTGCCAGAAAATTGATCTAAATTTCATAATTTAAGAATGGAACTAGTTTCTTTTACTTATGGAAGGATGATTTATTTAGAGACCAACTGGAGCATGAGTACTTGTATAATAAAGTAGATAATGGAGAGGCAGCAGTGCCGGGAAAGAAGTGAAAGGGCTCACAGTTTATTCAGAAAATAATTTCATTGTAACCTATTAAAAATCAAACATACCTGAATATTTCTGGATTTCTTGTTAAAATGTGTTTCCACATACTGTCACATTTTTAACAAATGCATTTCTGTCCTTTCCCTTTTTAGTATGCTTTGAAGATTCGGTTGGCAAGCATTGTATCTATTTAATAAAACCGTCTAAATAAAAGGCTTTTTCAATAGTAATGAATAAGATGCTCTACTAGCATAATAGATTCAGATGCTATTTAGGAAAATTCAGAAGTTAAGTGTATTGGAAAGTTTGAAAAGGTGTCAGATATTGAAATTGCCCTGAGAAGCAACAGTTGGAGGAGTGTGAAAGTAAAATTTGAACTCTGTTTTTGTTTCTAAACTTTTGCATGTTGTGGTACTGCTCTGGGTAAACTGTTAATCCTGTGGGTAGCTTTGTGGAGCCAGCAAACACAGTTTGGCCACGTTGAAATGGGCGCTGTTTGTGTTTTGAATGAAGCAAAGTGAACTTGCACAAAGTGGAGTGTAACAGTCTTAAAGCGATGCAAACAGCAGAGCACCGAGGGGGGGTGACGCTGACAAGTGCTGTTATGTTATAGGAAATTTTTAACCACTTGAGGCAGTTAATTCTGTGTCCTCACGTAATGAATTAATAGCAAGAAGCATTTTCATTCATTCCTGTAAATCGTGATCTCTGATCCACAGGGTCCTCTTAAACTTTAAAGGTTTTTTTTTCATACAGCTGAATTCGATGTCTTGGTACGGAGCTTTTTCTGTTTGTCTTAGATTTTGGTGTTTCATTTTGCCAAAGTCATTTGGCTAATTCATTAGTATCTTAAACAGAAAACTGATTTTGTGTTTGTTTAGTGTGAATGGATTTGCTGAAAATTCTCGTAAGGATGCAAAAAGTAAATCAGAACATTATGATCAATTGTGATTATTCCTGTTGAGTTTCATTATAGTCTTAATACCTTGTATATACAGAGAGCAACACTGGTGCTGAGCTGTGTGAATAAATAATGTGTGACTAGATTAACTGTAAGCCTATAAAAATGTTTAGGAGGGACCAATACTGAGTTTGAGAGCAGGGGTGGGGAAAAAAAGGGGGTTTTGTACCTTACTGTGTTCAGGTTATTGAAGCTAAGTGCATTGAGAATCCAGTAATATGTGTGGTTTATCAGACAAGTCATGGCAGTTCTAAACCTGAAACAGTTTTTAAAATAGATTATGATGCATTAATTTTAACTTTTCCAAGCTGAGTTCAGCAAATGTAATGAAAGAGATTTATAAAAGCAAGTGAAAATGGAAGGCATAGCAGTAGATATAGAGATATTGAATTTATTTCTGTTAATAGAAAAAGGTTGTAATTATCAATTATAGTAAGCAAGTCAGTTATATTAATCTGTTTGCTTAAATGTGATGTTTGTTTCGATTCTTTGAGAAAGATGGCAAGTATTGAAATAAAATAGTGGTAAGATGTTTTAATTTTGGTTGTGAATAAAGCAAGCATTAGGAGACAGGGAGTGAAGAGAGCCAATGATTAAAGCTTTGATTAAAATTATTAAAGCTTTTTGACTCTTCTTTTTTGTTAACATACAATAAAAAAGTGTTGCAGTTTACCTTTTCAAATAATTTTTTATGTTTATCTGCAAAGTTACTCAATGGCTGTTTCACTTTCCCTATTTGGCATTCATTTAAATATATAAGAAAATTATTTTTCAAAATAAAATGTTTCTACTTGTTGGTAGATCTGTTAACAGCCAAGAAGGTAAAACTTACTTAAAGATTTTGTTTATGTAGTAAATGCATCTTTAAAAAAATTGCATTCTAAGTTGCCCTGTAAGTAGAACCATTAGTAATGAGCATCATAGAGGGACCTGACAAAGTATGAATTATTCACTGGTAGATTATTATATCTTTGTTGTTAGCATGCAAGATAATGAACATAATTACTATGGCAGTGTACTCAGGGGAATGTGCAGTTCTTCCCTCTATCTACCCTGGAGTTACCATCCAAAGGAGTATTAAGCAAATATGGATGAGGACTGGTGGCTGAGTTGCTGCTGCTTATTTCCCTCTGCTGCTTAGTAAGTGCATATACTTTGTACACTTTAACATTAGAGGTGTTTTGGGTTTTTGGGGGTGGGGTTTTTTTTGTTTGTTTTTAATTTTTGAGAGTAATAATCATCCTCCTGTTCTCAGTCTGGCAGTTTTGTGTTCTGACTAAAAGGATTTGATGTTTAATTGTAGCAGCTTTGTAGATGTACCCTCTTCTATTAGAAGAGTCTGTTATAGTAAATTAGTATGAACAGTCTAATTGCTTAGGAAATCCAGGGTAAAAGGTTAATCAGCAATTTAACTTTCTTTAAAAGACTTAGCTTGTTATGATTTACATGTCTTAAAGAACTTTACCAGGCATTAGTTTGTACTCTTCTCTAATCTGTGAGGCTGCCCACCTGATCTTAAGTTAAGCTTTCTTGGTGAACCAGTTTTCTGTTTTATATTATGATAACATAAATTATCTGTAATAAGCCATCCTAATTAATGTTGGTAAATCTACAGCTCTGCTCCAATTACACACTAATCAATTATACACTAATTTAATTCTACTTAGCTTGATACAGTGCATCATTAATCAGGTTCAGATTTAATACAACAGATTTACTGTATTAACCAAAAAATTGGTGCACTTAAGGAGGGGGAAATAAAGGAAGTCACTAGGCCAAACAGTGTACATAAATACTTTCTTATCAATAATGTGTTACAAAAGATTTCATTTTTCCTAGGGGAAGAATAACTGAAACTAGTTCTTTTTTTCTGAACAGATTATTTTTACAAGCTGAAACCATTGATAATATAATACATTTAAGCAGATCATGGTGGTCGTTCTGAATGCTATACCTAATTATCTAATATAGGCAATTGCCTCAGTTCTGATGTTATTTAAATGATTAGTTACAAATTAAATATATAAATTCTGCTTGGACTTTTAAAGGCTTTACCCACCTATAATTCTTCGCAGGAGTTTAACATATCTGCTGCCCTTACTAGTGAGAGAGTTCCCTGTGAAAAAGGCTGGCTGCATGCTCTCTTTTCCCTCTCCCTTCTCAAGGCCTAGGAACGACTGAAATCTGCCACCTGGAGAATCTCTAAAAGTTTGAGTTGCAGGATGCAGTTACTTGGAAAAGCACAGATGCCACACAGAGCTAATATGGTTTCCAAAAGAGCTCCTAAATAAAGACATTAAACAGACAAATAGAAAATTCTTAAAAATACAAGAGAGAACCTAGCCAACAAAAGAAAACACGGTCTGCAGATGAGATTGTGTAAAAACCCCCATTCCTCTCACAAATAGTTTAGTGTAACTAAGAAAAGGCTGCAGGGGAATAAGGGACTTGAACAGTTATTTCATAAAATAAAATACTAGGTAGAAACTAAATTGAGTAATAAATGAAGTTAAATTTTCTTACTCAGAGGAAAGTATGATAAGTTCTTGAAAACAGGAACAAGGGAACACATGGATAATGATTGCTATCCTCAGACCTGCTCTTATGGATGATATGTGTCTTTGCAAAGAAAGGGATCTGAAAAAGTACTTTTTTTAATTCTGCCTGTTGAGTTACAAAAAAAATCATGACCAGGATTTATTTTCTTCTGCTGTATAAGCTCTTGGTCTGTCCATGTTCAAGGTCTCTGCTGATAAAATACATATATGAAATTCTTAGATCCAGACGGTTTGCAATAAGGGCTTGGGAAAATACAGTTATTTGTCTTCCAGAATCTTAATTTGAGATTTGTGTGTGATGCTTTGATTGTCATTGCCATTGCATTTGCAATACTGTCCTAAAACTCCAAGTCATGTTAAGATAATCATGTGTTCAGATGATCAGCAGCTTCAGTTCATTTTTCCAGGAGATTTGCAGGTCAGCCATTTAGAGCCCTTCAATTTGCAAAGACTTGATTTAGCTTAATGATCTTTGCCAGCCGAGCTTGATTTCTCTGTTGTAGGATCTAAAACTGAACCAATGAGGCAAAAAAAGGTCTTTGAAACTTCTCTGGATATTAAATACTTCATGTCTTCAGGATGTGTCTTTGTCCAGTGATGTCTTGTATTTACATTTTGGGGAAATACTTCTCCCTTCTACAAGTGAAGCTAACAAATGTGCAGTTAAATATCAGTTCCAATAACAATGTGATGATTGTATGTGAAACAGAAGAGTTTACTTTTGGGAGTATTTTTAGTGTGAATGTGCCTAATCATTGTCTCTGAAAGTGATGTAAAGTAATCTGCCTTGGTTTGTGTTAAAACTGACAATCAGCATTTGTGCAGGCAGTTATTGTCATCTCCACTAAGGTGGCAGTAACTGTCAACTGTGTGGTTGTCTTAAATTCTTCAGTCTTGATAACAAGTGGACATCTCCATGCCGATGGTTTTTTGATAATCTGATCATACACTGTTTTTTATGGAGAATCGTTCAGAGCACAGTATGAAATGGGTGGTAATTCTGTAATGAAAAGATGTCCTTGTGCATAGAACATCATACCCTGTGGAAGATGGGATATGTGAGTACGAATGATAAGAGAGAGAGTGAAAAGGGAGGACGTGGTTCCTTTACAGCAGAACTGAAGAATCTCCTGGAAGATGCATTTCTGGTCTTCTCTGTAACTTTTCTAATTTTCACACGTGATTTTCTTTTTTTCTTTTCTGAGGGTCTGACTTGTGATCTTAACGTGCTGAGTACATACAACTGTAACGAGATGAGTGGAAGTTATACTTCAAATATATTAGGTACTAAATAAACCTGAATGCAGAGAAAAACAGGTCCTAAGTCTAAAATGTTGAGTACTCAAAATTAGTGGGTTTTTATTCCTTGTGCTTCCACAGAAAGAGGATGATTATACCTTTAATCTCAGTAGAATCCTATGTAAATATATTTGTTTGTGCTCAAATACAAGTGTTTCACCAGAGAAATTTATGTCACAAAATAACTGCTGAGAAAGTCAACAATTCTGTCTTCTTAAGTGGTGTATAATGGAAGGTGTAGACCCACAGACTGAGTAGGGAGATGAACAGAAAGCAGCACGCAAGAATGAACTAAAGTCTTATACCCAGCTTTTCCTGACTTCAAAGTGTTTGACTTGGAACTTAAGTGATTTTAACATAAGGATTTTGAGGGCCATTAATACTGCTTCACACATTTTGTATAGCTCTCTTCTCAACTTATAACACATTTTGCATTATGTTATAATTTGGAACTTTAGCGATTTTTGGTAATATTTAGTATTTTTTTATTAACGAGGCGATAATTATTTACAATGGTAAATTGTGTCCACAGTACTTAGCTAGTTATTTCAGGAGTTCAGTTTTTTAAAAACCATGTCCATGTGATAACTTACTGATGTGCTGAGGTATGTGCCACTGTGCATGACAGTTTTCTGTAGAGCATTCCAGTAGGTCTCATTGCAAAGTCCTGAAAGGCTGCAAGTGGTATGTCATTTCCACAGTAGGAGTTCAGATTTGTGCAGTAGACAGGCAATAGTTAAGTCCTGATCTGTGGTAACTTACATAACATACCATCCATGTTTAGGCAGTAAAAAAGTGGATGTACTTATGTACCTGGTTCTATAGGGAAGTAAAACTTTTCACAAAGGTGTCTCACAGTTATGAATTGCCTTTGTGACTAATGGATTAAAGTCTCATATTTTCAAACCAAGTCTTTCTAAACATGGGAAGAATGCTAACTACTTTTAAGTTGTGACTTGCGAAAGGTTCCTTATGTTTTCAAGTATTTTATATTCATGTACATTATTCATAATGGACTTCTATTTAAAACTTAACATAATTTCCCTCTATAATCAATGAGAGCCTATTAATAAAAATATTTAAGTTTTTTTAAATGGACAGTCCCCAACAATTATGGAAAGTTAATTCAACTGTTATGAAAAGTTACTTTTTAGAAATAAATACGCATTTGCAACATAATTGTGTTTTAAGAGGAGTATAAATGTTCCAGATGTTCCTAGTACTCACAATTGACCACAATTATATATCACTGCTACATTGTCTCCCTCAAAAGCAAGTTCTACAAGTATAGTTGTGCCTTCAAGTATGACACTAAGCCACAATGTGGGCACTTGTAAACCAAGGAGGAGATGAGGGACATGGGACCGTGAGCTGACAGTGCTCTGATCCTAGACAGTTAAACTGCTATCTCTTCTTATATAGAGATAGGTATATAAACTGTAGAAAAAAAATGTAGTTATTATACTATATCCAATGCATTTTATATATAGCCACACGTACATACAATGTGGTTTTTATATATGCACATACACAAACATTTTTCCTGATAGTTGAGGGTTTTTAGTTTTTAATATTGTTTTTAGTATTATTATTCTTGTATGAGTTAAAAAGCAGGGTAAAAATATTTTTGGAGACCGTATTTGTTACTTCCGTATCAACTTCTTAGATATTATAGAAGAGTAACATCTTCCCATATTGTTTAGTTACTAGAAGGCAAGCTTTAAACACAACTTGCATTTGGCTCTGTTTTAACAATAGTAGTTAATAATGTATGGTTTTTGTTAAAGCACTGTAGAAAAAATATCTTATTGAGCTATTTGTGGTGTTTTTTTAAAAGATGTTTAAGATTTCACATACAGTTTAACTGATCGCAGATGAAACTGTAAATTAATACCTCATGAGTTTTACTGACTGCAGGGCATCGTTGGTGATTCAAAGCTGCTTTGTTCCTACTCACTAGGAAAAGACCCTGTTCAAGCAAACAAATTAGAGTTCACCGTGATATCAAACTACTTATTAAAACTGAAAACTCTGATTTTGAATTCATTATTTGACTGTGACTTCTATAATAACCTGTTTCGAATATATTTTGAAAAGCCTAGGTCTTTAAGGATTTAAATAAAATATATAAAATTGGTTTAATTGTTGGTCTTAATTCACCTTGTTTGAAATTTTATACTCCAAGCATTACGTGGCGTACAAAGTGAGAAAATGTTGCAAGTTTCATCAGTTCAACTTGTTCTTTGATAAGATGCATTTCCATTCCTACTGATTTTGTACATAGTCTTGATAGAAATGACAGCTCTGTTACAGAAAACTTTCAGACATATTTCATATGTAAAGTTTAATATTTTCACTAATGCTAGTCGTTCTAAGGTAGAGGGAGTTAGGATGAGTAATGTTTGTTTACAACCTCCTGTGTTGTATTCTCTAATGTCAGAAAGTGTTTGGAGGGAGGCTTTTATACTTTTACTATTTTTACGGTAGAATTAATGAATAAAAGTTGGAGAGGGAAATAGTTTTGCACAATTTGAGATGTTCTTCCTGTGGCATGACTAAGTCAGGAGCTTCTGCTAGGAAAAGATAGACTTTGGCTGTGAACACAGTGGCACGTTCAAGGTTACAGGGAAGTCACCCACCCTCTTTGGTCAGGTAGTGACACTGTCTTGAAGCTCTCTACTCAACAGTGCTTTTTGTGGATCACCTCCTAAGGCTACATGTACTTCAGAGAGTACACTGGAAGAGTGTTTGAATTGGGTACTCTTGCTGTAATGTGAAAAAACCCCACCAGCCAGCCTTGGGCATAAGGGCCAAATGTTTCATTGCAAGCGGTTCACCACGCTAGCATCGGTGTCATATTCCACCCAACCATTCAATATGCATTTATATTCAATAATAAAGCAGTGTATAATGGTGACCAAGGCTGCTTAAAACAGCTGAAATGGCTCATGTTCCTCTGCTTGGTATTATGTAAGAACATAGTTATGGTCACATCCAGTCAGTTCAAAGGCTTAATTACTAGTATTTGAGACTGGAGGGAAGGACTGAGAAATATAACAAGCATTACTGAGTATTTGTGTTGAAGAGTTATTGTTCAACTGTCCATATTGTTTCTAGACATTTCTTTTCTCGATTAAGTTAAATTTTTTCAGTCTTTTCTTAAAAATTGATTTGTAAAGAAAATGCTGTTCCCAAAGTAGTGGTCACTGTGAGCCAGTTAACTACCAGGTACTGATGACCAGGTGCTTTGTTCCAGCAGCTTTCCAGACATAGAAGGTAACCCTCACTGATCTGTGGCAGCTGAGTTCCCACGTGGGATTTTCTGTGTCAGGAAGTGGGCCCATGTGAACCTCATGAGGTTCAACAAGGCCAAGTGCAAGCAAGATGCTGCACCTGGGTCAGGGCAATCCCTGGGGTCGGTTCAGGCTGGGGGGTGAAGGGATTGAGAGCAGCTCTGCCAAGAGGGACTTGGGGGCACTGATAGAAAGCTGGACATGAGCCAGCCATGTGTGCACACAGCCCAGAAGGGCAACAGCATCCTGGGCTGCATCTACAGCAACGTGGCCAACAGGTCGAGGGAGGGGATTCTGCCCCTCTGCTCTGCCCTTGTGAGACCTGAAGTGCTGCATCCAGCTCTGGGGAAGACATGGATCTGTTGGAGCAGATCAAGAGGAGAGCTCCATCCCTCAAAACATTCAAGGTCAGGTTGGACGGGGCTCTGAACAACCTGATCTAGTTAAAGATGTCCCTACTTATTGCAGGGGGGGTGGACTTGTTGACCTTTAAAGTTTCCTTCTAACCTAAACTATTCTACAATTTCACGGTCTGTAATGCATTTCTGTACTTCATAAAAACTACTACATTTTTTTGCAGGCCTAAGGGTAAGAAGGAAAGTTTCTTCCTCCTTCATTCCAGTCTTCTTGGGAGCAGAGATGAATTCTTTAATGCACATCTCATGTGACAAAATGCTGTTTTTTTCAGAAATACTGTTCAGCTAAAGTGCTGGTGGGATTTTGTGCAACCTAACAGCTGACCATAAGCTTTTTAATAACAGCATGAAGAGTAATACGGAGTGTCACTAAACCTGTCTTGTTAGTGCTGTAATGGCAGGGTGTATACAGACAGGGGAAGTCAAAATGACCAGTTTTTCAGAGGGAAACTTAATGTTGTCATATCTATGTCAAATGTTTGTATTTTTCCTTTCAGTCCAGGAATAGTTCTGCTGTGGAATTAGCCTTTTTGATGCTGCTTGGAACATTCATTTTTGAAATTATTTATGCAGTAGTATCCCCTTGCAGCTTTTCTGTACCTTGTGATTTTTTTCCTTTGTTTTCATTGGTTGGTGCCTCCTCCCCCCCAGTTCATTCCATATGCTAATTTTTCCCTCCAAAAGGTGACCCTCTGAGATTGTTCCTATGGAGTGAAGAGATGGACTGAATTGACATAGGCTGTGGGATGAGTTATTTTTAGCTGCTGGCATTTCAGGCTGGAACACTTCATTCTGTCGTGCTTGTTAATGAGTCATCTGGAGAAAATGGGCTTCTTGCTTTCAGAGAGGGTCTGTAGCAAATAATAATAGGCTAATCTCTGCAGGAGATACTCTGTCAAGTAACTAAAACTTCAGCTAGAAAATGTGTTGAAATGGAGACTAATCTCCCTGTAAGAATAAACATGCACTCGCTATTATTATTATTGTATTATCATGTATATGAAAATCTCAAAAACTGGAAGACTTACGAGGAGCCAGGTAATGGTATAATAGTGAAACATTTTTGAGAAAGAAGGTTAATTGAAGACAGTCACCTTTTACAGATAGAGAGAAATATATAGTTGCTTCCTAATTCAGAACATCATACACTTTCTAAAATTTGAACATGTTACTAGTTCTAGAGGAGTCTTCTGAAAAGATTCCTAAGTAGATGAGCCCTATATAAAGCTTATGTCCTTGAGAGAACCCCAAATTCATTAACATTGTGTATTAGTTTTAAGGATTAACCAGTATCTTTGCTTTGGTCTCTACTGGAGACTATATTGTATTGTTTTTTTTCTTTTCTATGTGCAATTCTTGGTCTCTCCTTCGACTTTTTCCCTCAAGGTTTGAAGGTTCTGTGCTGATACAGAGCAGAGGCTTTGTTTTGGAGATGAAAATATCACCACTCAAGTAAAAAAAAACTTCATGTAAGAGTAATTTATCAAAGTTACCTGGTTGCTTCATTTTTGTGTTATTATCATTTGTATTGAAATTCCAGACTTTGGTAGTGCAAATTCATTTATTTAAAAAAAAAGCAAATATTTAGAGCATACTGTTGAAAGATGGGAAAAAAATTACTCCCAAACCCTATTCTATAAAGGAAATTATTTAAAGAATAGCATGAGTGTCAAGTCCTTTTGTCACCTTCGGTACTTCTAATGCCACTTACCATCTATATGGTTATTTTATCTTATTTGCATGTCTTCTTCTTGTAAAGCATATTACAAGTCTGAAGAGTTCTTTCTGTTTTGCTGGCAAAAGGGTGTTTCATGCAGAGCTAATAATTTTTACTCTCTGTTGATTATTTAGCTGTTTGGATTTGCTCTTTCGAATGATCAATGAAATGCTGAGATAAAAGAGAATATTTATCTCTCATTGAGATAAATATTTTTGCGTTATTATCATCACTGGTTGACCCTTCAGCCTGTGCTGTTTTAATGCATCTTCTTGTATTGCCGTGGTCACTGTACAAAATGCTTTAAACCAATCAAGTTTAATGATTCTGGTATTACCAGTGTGTTGCTGCTCCTAAATAACCCACAAGACTTAGATTGTGTAAGTCAAGGTAAATTATTTTACTTTTTAGAAATTTGGCATATATCTACGTTTAGCACAGTAGTGCTGTGGTCAAAACACTTGACAAACCTATGAATAAGCTGGTGTAAGTATCAGAGTCAGTTTAACTGTAATAGCATGGAAGTTTGCATGGGAAAACTTAGCCTCCATTTTAGCAGAAAGAATGAACTTTTCCTAAACATCAGGCTGCTGTAGTTAGACTTCTTCCAAATCCTGATTTCATTTGCTTATGGCTAGTGTGAGTGCACTACACTGACCCTACAGATTGTCCTGTAGTTGTTTCCCTAGAGGACAAATTGTGCATTTGCTCACCAAGCAGCCTATTCTATGTATCCAGTCTTTGGATGTCATCCCATCAATGTAAGTTCTCCTGCTTGAAGGAGAGCCTGATTTTTGTCTTTTCCAAAAGTCAAAGTGATGTATTTCTACGTTATCCTTTCTGGACAGTTCAGGTTCCTTCTTTCCTAATTTTCCACCACTACCACCACCCCCAAGTATCCAAAGATGTTGATAAACAGCTGACTCCTTTGGTAGTTTCCAGTGCCACCTAATGAAAATAAAAATGTGGACACATGATTAGGTGCTTAACAAAAACTTACAAAAAGGATAATATACTTGGGAGGAAGCATGTGTGCTTGTGCTAGTAAATATTGCCTGTGTTTCTGAGCTGAGAAAATCATTTTATTACCCACTATCTGATGACTGTCTTAATGTATATTGAAGACAGAGCTGTATTGAGAAATAGGGAGGTTAAAGAGAACTAAAACAAAAATATCTCTTGGTATTTAGTGATGGTTGTGCTTAAAGCAGTGTTTTCTGCAGTCATCATTTCATGAGGAAATGCTTACAGTTCACTACATGTTAATAGGAGTTTAGAGTGGATGTAAACTATCTCCTTGGTCTACTTTTATCTCCTGGTCTATTTTTAATGTTTTCTTGGTTTAAATGTGCCAACTGGCTACTAATTTAAAAGGATTTACAGTAACACAAGGGGTGAAGAAAAACAGATACTTTAGCAGTGTAGTTGCATTGACATGAACCATGTATCGTAAAGAACAAAAAACTGGTTTAGGTTGTGGTTAGCAACTGTCACTGTTATTTTGGACTTTGTGTTAATAGAAAATATTACTTAGATTAAATGCTTCTTGATCTGAATGATGTATGGAAACAAATAGCTTATAATTTGGTTTTGGAACAGCTCTGCAAAACTCCCTAATATTTTATTGACTCTGAATTGGAACCCAGACTTTGCACCTAACATCTTTTTTACTGTTTGGATGTATTTATGGATAAAGTACAAATTGTAAAATTACTATAGCAAAGCATTTCTGTCTACCAAATGTGAGCGTGCATATGGATTTTTTTTGATTGTTGTTGTTACTTTGTTTGTGGGGGGGTTGGGTGGTTGTTTTTTTTGGTCAACTCTTTACAAGTGGTTTAATATGACTTGTACTACAGCTTTAGATAATCTCAATTTACCAAAGATAAGGCCTAGGATCTCCTGATGACTGAATTCTCTTAGTATTAAAATATTCTTGGCAAATACTCTATTAAGTGGAACAAATTTTCACTTTGATGTGAGCTGGAATAAGTTGATGCTTGTGAAACAGCATTTTCAATTAGCATTCACTAAAGGTTTATTGACAGTTAACACCTGGTCTCTACTGTGCCAAGTGGGAAGCATCTATTGCAGTTTCTTATATTTGTTGCATAATTAGGATTATGATCTCTAATTTGCTTTTAATTTTGTAAATCTAGTTTTATTTTCAAAATCGATTAGTGTTACTTTTATTCCTGCTTTGTTATTGTAGAACAGACAAAGACACTGAAGTGTTGAAGGATTAGGAAGTTCACTACTTTGTAATATGATAAACAACTTGCCCTTTCATTGTCCAGTGAAATTTGGACATGAAAAATTGACTGGTAGGTCTCAAAAAGCACGTATTCTTCCCATGGTTCTTAGGAGAAGCAAAAGGAACATGCCCCAGGTTTTTTTGCAGTAGTATTCCGGTACACAAGCTGCCAGATGTACACTGGGAACATCAGGAGCAAGGGTAAACATTGTAATACTGCAGAGAAATAACAAAGGAAATGACCTTGTTCCTTAGTGCTCCAGAACATACTTTGGCACATCCAAGGATGAAGAAGGTAAATGCCACATATTTTTCCCTGCCTGCCATGGCTTTTGATCCTTGTTAGCTATGCATAAGGGCAGAGAGCTGTTTCTGGCTTCAGTGTTTTGCAACAAAGATGATGGTGGCAATCCCTGGATGGATCTGCAAAATGTTTGAGTCTTGGCTGATGTTTTGGAAGATCTTTCAAAAAGACAGTGGGAGGAAAGCATGAAGTTGTAGTAAATTACTGAACTGACAGAAATTCTATAATAGTATTCCTGATTACCCATCCTCATGTGAAAGTTTTGAAAATCTTTTGATTAGAAATGTAATAGATGGAGGGGTGCTATAGTAATTACATATAGTGCACAAATTTTAAGATTTGAGGGGGTGCTCTGTGTATATATAGCAAGTGTATCCATTTGTGTTTAGGGATAGAATCATAAATGTGATCTTTCAATAATCTAGTGGTATAGGGTGTTTGGGGGGGCTGGGGGGGTTGTTGTTTGTTCTTTAATTTTCCTACAGCATTTCAGAATATCAACAGAACAACTTGCCTTGTGGTGGCTAATACTTCTGAGTGTAATCATGTATATTTTCAAGATAATGTAGAGGAAGATATCCAGATAATCTGGAATGGAGGGGGGGACTTTTCAAGAACACTTGCATAAATTTGCCTGACTCTCTGCTGAAAAAAAAGAAAAAAAGACTTTGAGAAATTTCTTTAAATCATGATCCTTAAAAGCTGATGTTTTAACCTTACATTTGAATGACTGTTACTTTTTCCATCTTGTTTCAATATGCCTAAATGCAAACACATGTGGAAAATGTTCTTTTGGCTTTTATCAAACTGACATTTAAGTGCATTTTTTTCAACCTTGCTAACATTTGTGGTAAAATATTTCAAAGCTATGAATCTTGCAATTTGCCTATGCTTTTTTTTTTCTTCTTTCATATATTAACATTTGGTACTCATAATCCTAACCTGTTTGGAATTACTGGCTTTTTTCATTTGGTGTTTGTTTGGATGAGGTGATTAGGAAAATACTTTATACGAAATTCTAGTTTGCAACAGTAAATGCTTTCATGAAGAGTCACCGTTCTATGAACTTCAGTAAATAAAGGAGAAAAATATGATAATATGCTCTATTCAATTTTAGCAGTCATATTCCTAACACATTTAGGTTTCTGTTGTGTTATATGTCCATGGTGCTGACCTGTCTCCAATACTTCCTTTTTAGCATGTTTCATTCTTCCCCTTTACTCCCCTACCCATTCCCAAGCTCTTTAATTCTGTGCCAAGCTAATAAGAAGAACTAGCTCTGCATAAAGTCAGTCATTGCCAAGCAGCTGTTATAAAGTTTTCTCATGTACCTCTGTGAATGTACCTCATTTCAAAAAGGGATTTTTGCTCTTTCAGGTCCAATTTTAAGCAAGAACAACCAATTATGTCTTTATTTCAATCTTAATTTGTTATATCTCAAAGAGTAGGGGTAACATTGTTCCTATATGTAACTATCCTTTCTAGAGTTTGAACTTTGAATACTGAGTTATGCAATTTAGATAAATTAGCTACACTCCTTAGAGTTAAAAAATATGAATTGCTTTTCTTTTTACCCACAGTATTTGTCCTAAAATATTCTCCCTTCTGTTTAAAAGTAAGACCCTGTGATTTAATTATCATGCTTGAATCTCGAGACTAGACCTGTTCCTTAAATGTAAATTAGATTTTACTTAGGATGAAATGATGAGGGCTTCAGCTTGCCTGCTAACACTGACCAGGAAAGGTTGTCTTTCAACAACATGTGCCCCATCTGCCTGGTGGTGTGGCTGCCTGCATCGTCCTGGCGTTGGCCCAGGCTGTGAGGAAACTGAGAATGTGACAGATGACAGGCTTGTCCAGATGTATGCATAACTACTTCTGCCATGCCCTGCAAAACAATCAGGGTGCAGCTTTGGCATTATTTAGTTGTTTGTGTTGGTTTATTCCATGAGGGTTTCCTTAAAAATTGAAATATTCGGTATTGGTTTTGTAGTTTTACTGAGCTTTCAGTATTATTAAAACAGGTCGTATAATATGATGCTCGTTCTCTTAAATACTTTTTTCTTTTATTTATGGAGTGATTTCATAGACATTCTGACACAGGTTACTTAATTTGAAGATTTAAGTAGATTTTTAAAAATGCAATTAAAAGGATCAAACGTCTAACTGTCAGTGTATTAGTCTGGTTCTCCTCACAGCTGAACATTTAAAGCTATTGCCATGTCTTAATATGGCTGCTTCTTGCCAGTAAAAATAAATGCCTGGGAAAGGTGTCAGAATCACCATTAATTATGATTTTTAATTAAAATCTAATTAAAATTTATCCAATAGCTTGAAAACATACCAAATCGTAGTCTACCTTCCTCTCTAGAGGTATCAACAAGGGCTGCATCCCCAGCTCCAATTTACTTCCAAAGAAAAGAAGTTACAGACTTATGTGCAACTTGCAACCTTTTATTATTTAAGAGGTTTCCATCTTGGTGGTTTTGAAGGTTTTTATAACACCAAGCAAAATATACAATCCACTGAAAATATTTTATTATTGTTATACGAAATAACCTGATTTTTGTCTTACATTCAGGCTGTCATTATCTGGCATACAAAAGGAAAAAGGGCAAAAATTATTTTTCTCTCCTCTCTAGCTGTTTTTGGCAGCTGATTTTTTTTTAAGTGTAGCTCCCTGCTGATGTATGCTATTGAGTACATCTTAGGTAATAAGCAGATATATCAAAAGATATCCAGGGCAACACACCCTGCTGAAAAACAAGAGATTACTTTCCTCTACTTCTTGCAGATAAGTAGCTTCTGACATATGCATCAGGAATGTTTTTTTTCTGGTGCACTCTCTGTATAAGACAGTTAAATGTTGGTATTCAGTGGCCATTTAACTCTTCAAAAAGAGTTCCTTTGTAGTTTAATATAAATTGTGTCATAAAACTTAACGGCGTTACTTGAATTACTTTAATTTTCCTTACTGTAGCTTCATTGCCTTATGTTGTCTGCTTTCAGTTGTAGGGTATGTTTTATGTGCTTATTTTTCTTGTCAGTTTGGCTTTGAAACCACGGTGAGCCAAACACGAGTGTATCTGTTGCTGTGTAACAAGAAGATAGTCCCCGCTCCAAAAAGCCCCCGATTTTGTGTATAAAGCAAGTTACAGGAGATGGGTATTGATCCAGGAGAGGATTGCCAGCTATTACGCCGGAGAATAGCCTCGGGAAATCACACTGCCTTGCTGATGACTTTTTTTGACATTACGGTGAAAGATAGTTTGCAGGAAGATTTAAAGTAGATTTGCTAATAGTCATAGAAAATTCTAGTAACTGGACAGTGGATGATATCATGGGTTAGTGAGGGAAAAGCTATTTTTGTTGACAGCTTTGTGCCCAGAGGCTGTTGTAAATCTGAATGTACCGAATGAGGGATGGTGTGTTCAGTGCAGAACACTTTGCAGGGCCTTGGAAACACAGAGAAGAGACTTCTGCTTGCAATGGCTGAGAAGGGGGAGAGGAGAGCTGTGGAGAGAGGCAAGAGCTGGTCAGAGGGGGAGCCAGCACAGATGATCTTTGCAGGTGTCTGAGGGGATTAGATGGTACGATGAGTGCATTTTTCGGTGTAAATCATGCTTTTTAAGAGCTGCTATGAGAAGGAATGGTGTAAGGTTTAAACGTGATTTTGTAAGAGCACACAGAGAAGATGGATGGTGATGGTCAGGTTATGAATGGTCTGAGAGACAAACAGGGTTGTGAAATTGGTGTGGCATATGTAAGAAGAGTCTGTGCCTTCTAAAAATAAGCTTCGACCTCCTGTAATGTAAGGAGCTGTATTTTGTAAAAAAAAAAAGTCTAAAAGATTATGTTCTCATTCTTGTTTGTATTCCTTTGTATAATAGCTTCTTTGACTACTACCTTATATATTTTTTTTTTTAAATAGCCATTAATTCTGTCAAATGTGAGGCTACTGAAAAGGCTCACCTTTCAGTATCAAGTTCAATTAGTAGTATATGCTTTTTTAAAACAGGGAGAAAAGAAAAAACCTGACAGAAGTGCTATTGCCTTTAGTATAACTGAGCAAAACATTAACATGTCCTCTTTGGTCAGTGCTAGAGTTATCAGCAGTATCACAGCTCAAAACATATGCTGCTGCAAATGCAAACTTGTTTTTGTTAAAATATGCTTTAATGTGGTGGACAAATTCATGGTACCAAAAGTAGGGCCCCCTTTATATGGTGCCAATTGTGGGATTTATTATATTCTGTTATTTAAGGTAATGGTATGTTGCTAGGTCAGGAAAAGGGTCACAGTTCTCAGATATAGCAGAGCCTAAAGAAATACTCAGAAAGACCAACAACTGCAGAACGTGAAACACAAATAATATTCAGTCTTGCTCATAAGGTTCTAATTTTCTTGAATTATCCTAAGTGTGATAACAGCTCAGTCCTGAAGCACACACAGAAGCTCTGTTCAGCATTCCCGGACCTTGGAAGTTGAACTTCCTTCCTTAAAGTGGAGGCTTTTATAAAAGCAAACACCATGTTTCTGAAGCATGCTGGAATGACAGTCTTCTCTTTGCAGGTCAGGCATACAGCAGACAGTGACAAAGTCTGTGTTCCCACGCTGCCTGTGCCATCTGCTGACACTGTGAAAAATGTCCATCTAACTGTTCATCTTAAGATAAAAAACTATCAGCACTCTGAATTTTGAGGTCATTCTTGATACAACTTGGTTACCGGGCTCTTGTGGATTAAAACATCACAATTTATATTGTCCTTTTGATGTGTCATGGAAAATGACCAGCAAAATGTACTTTTTTTGCAGCTGTATGAACTCGCTCTGTTTTATGTAACAGATGGTTAGAGACATTGAATGCACCATCTTAATTCAAAGAAAAGGAGTTAGGTCTCTTAATGTTCCATCTGAAATACTGGAAGACAGTCACCATTGTTTGTCTTATTCTATTAAGTAATTGTAAAATAATTTGTTCAGATTATTTCTTAGATTACATAGCTTTCACTTTGAAATCTTCATAATACAGACAGTATTTTATGGCTGTTCTCAATGTTGTTTTTTTTCCCAAATTCAGATACTGCCTATTTTATTTTTCATTTGAACTACAAGTATTTAAATACATACTTATCTAGGTTTAGAGCTGCTAACATAGGTGATCAACTGCAGTATATACTGGGTTTATGAGGTTTAACATGCCATTAAATAACATGGACATGGAAACCTTAGCTGCCTTTAAGTAAAGGAATTAAAATATCAAGTGGCATGCTTATAGATATACAAGAATACAAAAATAACTATGTGATTTGCGCAGTACACACTCAAATTGAGTGAAAAGGTAAAATGTCAAATAAATTAAAGAAAAAATATTGCCAAAATGCTTAATTGGTTCGTGATAGTTTGTCTTTGCTTGAGAAGCAATTGTTAGGAGACTTGTTGGTTTTTGTTATTTTTTTCCCCCACATTCAGCTACTGCTACCATTGGAGGTTTCAATTGCTTGACGTAGAATTGATAATTAATAGTATGAATAACTGAAAAGCATATGTAGTAATTTAGTTCTTGGTTCTTTCTAATTGTCTGCCCATTGGTAGTTTGCTAGGGTGAGTAGCTCATTATTCAAACACTTTAGATGGAAAGCACTGCAGAAATAAAAATCCTCTTATTAAAAACGTGGTTTTGAAAAAAAAACACCACCTTTTAAACAAACAAGTCATTCTTTGACAAATCTATCCCCAAAACTGTTGTTCATGTGCTGTAAAGAGATTGGGATTGTGAGAGGGAGAGGACAGGAAGGGTTGGCAGATAGCATTCATTTTTCACTGTGTCCAAAATAAAGACGGTAGAAGTAAGTACAGTAAAATATATTGGAATACATCTAACTGGACAGGCTTAATTTGTTGAAGGTAAACAGATAAAGTAAATAGGCATTAAGGGTAAAACTGTGCTATTAATTAGGTTTGACCTTGAGGTGATTTTGAACCTCAAATCTGCAAAAATTTTACAGTAAACATTTTGACTTGCCTGCAGGAGTATTTCCTTCTAAGTCTAATGTCTTCTGAGGTTGTTAATCCTGCTGTTTAATCCACTCATTTTGAAGTGTGCTTGGAATTTGAAGGCATGCTGCAGTATTTGTGCACAGCCTCCCTGCAGCCTCCACAACTCCCTCATTCCTGTTCCCTTTTCTGTGACACTTCCCTTTTCTGTAGCCTGTGATCAGGGAGGAGTCTGGTCCTTAAGCTCTGGTGTTCTGTGATCAGAGATGGAACACATATCCTAGACAATGAAGAGTGTCTCACAGACACTGCCTCTTAACCGGAAAGTTTGATCAGAAATATGAGGCTAGATATTTCTGTTAAAAGTTTAAATATTTGTTTTAGTGTTCAAACCTAATATACTACTGAATGTTAACAGAGAATTCTATGTTTTCGTAGTTGTATGACTTGAAGGATTTGAAAGCTCACCTTGGAGACACTTGCCTTTTCTGTTATCAAATTTTCTCACACACCAGTAGATTTGCACATCAAAGTTCTTCACCTGTCAAAATATACTATTTCATATGAAAGTTTAAAATGTAACACCATTGTTTGGGTCAAGTTAATTTTGAACTAAGCAACAAATCTCCATCTTCTCACTTAAACTAGAAATAGAATGTAAAGTTTAATGGGGTGAAATAAGTATCTGAATATCTTCATTTATGTAATTTTTCTTCAAGGATATATTTCACCTATCTAACAGTTCACCGCAGTCAAGCCTTTACTTCAGATATTTTTCTCCCCTCAGTTGTTTACTCCACTTGCAACTTTAAGGTGAAGAATTCAAGTTGATGTCACACTTTGTATTGTAATTTGGACAAAATCTAAATAGATGTTTCCAGCTTGCATCATGGATAACAATTGATGTGTATGAATTTCTTGTTTACAAATAATGTGATGTCATCTACTTCTAATCTTCATGTCTTTTTCTGGAAAAAAAAATTGCAAAGTTTAACTTTTTTCTTTTCCTCTTTTTTTTTCTTTTTTAACAGATTCGAAGAACTTGTGAAAAAATTCAAAGTAGAATATCATGCTGGTGGTTCTACTCAAAATTCCGTTAAAGTGGCCCAGGTTTGTTCTTCCTTAGCAAAGAATTACTGCTAATTTCAAATGTTGAGTTTGAATCCACTTGATGCTCTCTATTGTCTGTTTGAATGAGCACTGCAGAGTGGGTACTTGGGACTCTGTTGCTCAGATTATGTTTGGAGGTTTTTATGTGATTTGTTTTGAAGTTGTGCTCTTTAGTCTTTTCACACACGTTCTGCTAAGGTTGTAGTTACAGCTGGAGTGTACTGGGAGGGAAAGGCTTTTGTCAAACATTTGTGGTGGAAGGATAAGAGGCAAGGACAAGGTCCCTCACTGCAGTTGGGAATCTTACAATGAGGAGAAAAATGTCACAATGAGAAGGGTTAAACAGAGGAGTTGTTGAATCTCTGTTCTTGGAGACTTTCATAACTTACCAGTATGAGTTCTTTGGGCAACCAGATCTAAATTTGAGGCTGGCCCTGTGGGTTGGACTGGAGACCTGCAAAGGTCCCGTCCAGCCTGCATTGTTCTGTGATTCTAATCACATTTATCCTGTAAGAACTTGCAAGTTTGTCCATAAAAGATCAAAATGTAAAACTTCCTTTTATACAAGGAGAATGTTTCTGGCTATGGGTATGATGAATAACAGTAATGATGGATTTGGTTTCAGGTGTTTTAGCTTTTCTGTAAGTAAAGTATGCCTTTAGTCACAATACTTTCAGGCATATACCTGTGTGAATATTCTTAAATTGCGAGAGGTGTAAAAGTTCTATAAATAAAAATACACAAACAATTATAACCTTTTTGTTAATGATCCTGGCTTATTAACTTCCAGGCTCCCTATATAGTTAAAACTTACTGCCAGATAGCATTAAATGCACATTTGGAAGTTATAATCTAATAAAGGTTGCCCCCACCCATAAAGGGTAAAAATATATTGATAAGCACTCCTCCTTTATACAAAATAGTTGCTGCTTCTTTACAAAGGTTTTCATTTTTTAAAACCCCAAATGTCTTGAGAATATTTGTGATCTTAAAAAATGTTGCATGTGTTATAATGTATATGGCATTGTCATTCTGAAACGATTGTGGTTTTTAGATAAAATCAGTTTTCTGAGCTTTGTTTTTAACAATTTGTTCGATTCTGATACTTTGTAAAAGCCTCTTCATCAGGAGAGCTCAAGTTATGGCAATCAGTCTCTGTATCACTGTTGCTTGACCTATAGGGGTGGTGTAGAGGTGATGCCTCTTTCATGACAAGTGATTAGAGGTGAACTTTTTGGAAGAAGTTCTGCAACTGTTTATTAGTTCAGGGGTATGAAATTCTACTGCCATTCCTGCATCTAAACTGGGGAGGTTTAGAAGCAAATGCATGTGGTAGGCTCAGTTTCTGAACTTTAAAGCTTTCGAAGAGCCCAGGATTTTATTTCCATCTCTCCTTGAAGTGACCTCTGTGGCATCAGCTAATTTATTAGTGAAGTATGTCTCATTCTTAGCTGTCTTGTAACCTATCAGTGCAGGTGTTGTTCAGTAATTATACTATGAAGGACACAGTACACCATAGAGAGCCAAGGAAATAGATGGAATTTAAATCAACAAAATGTAGGGATTTCTATGTCAATGCTCCTTTCTTACTATGTCAATGCTCCTTCTTGGGTTTTGTCAGTGAACTTTTCCTTTATCTTGGCTCAGAGCTGGGAGACTCATTCAGCTCCAGTTGCCATCTGGAATTGTATTTGTCTCCAGAAGGTTTGTCATCTCCTAGTTTCTGTTTCAAATAAGATTGAAACTTAAACAGTTGTGCATGAATAAAATAACATCAGTAAAAGACTTTAAAAAGAGGGATGGGAGAGTGAGAGAGAGGAAAAAAAGAGAATTCTGGAAATCTTGAAAGAAGCTCTTATTCTTTAAGCTTTAGCAGAAGAAAAAAAGTGTGAGGATAAAAAGAAGTAGTTGAAATGTAAACCAAAAATCGAACTAGAAATTCTGGAAGAGTATTTTTGCAGCTATATAACAATATTCATTGGCTTATTGGAGAGAATGAGTGTGTAAGTAATCTTAGGGATGAACAGCTTAAATATATATTTACTTGTTGAAAGTAAAGATGGATTTAGCAAACTTGACTGGTGGCTGAGAAGTAAAGGGCCAATAAATAAGTTGAGTGCTGAGGGAGCCACACTCTTAAGTGAATGTGGATTCTCTGCAATTAGATACGTGGGGAAGAAATCCTAAGAATAACACTTTTATTAATTTCTGAACTTGTGTTACATTATGGGAAAAACTTGAAAAATCATGCTATAAAGTGAGAGAGAAAACTTAAAATTTTGGCTTCAGTTGTTTAAAACTTGATGAGAAATAATGACATGTTAAAAAAAGGCATCCTTGGAAGCCTGACTACAATGGAATACGACTGTCTGAGTTAAATGGTTGGAAATAAATGGCCTCTGAATTCTGGCAATTGCTTTTTTAAAAGTTGGTTTCTGAGTGGGAAGAGAATGTTATTAAGGAGTGCAATAGGTAAAGTGCAATTAATAAATTGATTGGATTAAAATAAGGAAGAACTTAGGAAGCCGATAAAAGGGTTATTGAATAGCTTTTTTTCAAATAGTTGTCTTCTTTAAGGGTCAGAAAAGCAACACTATGTTGAAATAAAAACATCCAAAGGCAAAGTGGGTGGAGAAACTTAGGAGTATATAACCTGTTTAAAAAGGAACAATGAACCTGTCATATACTTGCTTACGTGGTATATGGTGATCATCTCCTCTGTTATATGTGCTCATATATTTTGAATATTTCCTTTGTATCTGCAAAGGTAGCGAGATCTACTAAAGAAGTACTATCTGTTTCCAAAAAGGATAAACCAATTTCTTTTAAAAAGGAGGAAAAATGTCTAGAAATGCCATATTTATCATGTGCGAGAAATTTGAGATGTTAATCACAGAAAGAGGCAATAGGAAGAAGCTCTGAATTATGAAGAAAACTGGGAAGAAAATGAAGCTTAAATCATGGGGTTTGGAACTAAAATTTAAAGCAGCATCAACTATAATGGAAATGAAGATTTTAGAAGTTTACAAAGAATTAATCAGAATTGCAGTCAAGCTGTGAAGAGCAAAATTAGATTTTCTTTTTTTCTAGCATGTTAACAGAAAGGGAAGATCTGAAGTGCAGCCTTGAAGGAAGAATTTGGCTGGTAAGGTACTGAAGGGAATCTTGGTATTTTTTCAATGTTGTCTTCCAGCAGAGCAGAAGGAGAGTGTGTGGCAAGTTGCAGGAGTGAATGATGGTAAAGAGATGGAGAGCATTGTGAGGCTCAAAAAGCTGAATGTTGGCCGTGTTGAGTGCCCAAAGCAGACATTATATGGACAGGGTATCTCAGGAAGGTTAGAAAAAGAGAAAGGTCTGGACCTACCAGGAACAGCAGAAAGGATCTTTTTTGTAGAAATGCTTCTAATGTACAAAGTAGTAGACATATTTCCACAAAATGAAATGTGGAAAAATAGTCAAAACATACATTAGAGGGGAAGCTCTGTAAAAGCAAAGTCAGGAGCAAATGAAAAATTATTCTGTTGCAAAAGAAATACAGTAGACTGTTGGATAAACACTGAGAGGATGGAAGATAAATGATAAAGGGGCAGTAAACTGGAAATAGCACACTTTTGAAAAGTGTGTTATAAAAGTATTTTTATAAGTCAATAATATTTTTTAAAAATACCTGAAAATGGTGAAAGGAAGTACCAAGAACTGTTGGTACCAAGTACCAAAGTGTTGAAGGGCAGTACTAAAACTGAGGAGGTCGGTTGTTTATGTTCATGTTTTCTGGGACATTAAAATTGTTTGAACTGATCCTGGAAAGAGTGAGGGAATCAATATTATTTTGGCTTGACTCATGATATGAATGAGGTGGGGAGGAAGTTATCGATATATTTCGGAAATGACAGTAACAGGCATAAAAATGGAAAAGATAAAATCAATGAGATAGTTTAGTCATTCCCTAATGAGATTAAATTAACAGCAAATTATGCCTTGGAAATGCTAATTTGTATTAGGAGAGAATAGTGACAGAAAGAAGGGAAGAAAGTGGAGATGGAAAAACACGTGAGAGAACAGACAAAATTGAGAGGAAAAGAAATAAGTAATCTGGAAGGAGAAAAGCTGTAAAAATCCCAATGTTTCTCTGATTCTGCATCCCTCACAGTCCCATGCTTGTTTCGTCCTTACCAACCCACTTTCCTTGTCCACTCTAATCCTTCTTGGGTGTAAATTTGTCCATCTGGAAAAGATGGCTAACTAGAACAGATTGAGTACTTTTAAGGCCTTAAGGAAAAGTCTTATTGAAGTAAGTATCTTTTTGTTTAAGACTTAGTATTGTGTGGAAAAGTAGAGACGGAAAGTAAGAATGGGAAGAGGGTAAGAGGAATAATGACAAAGGGCTTTCCTCACTGCAGTACAAAACAGTTGGAATCCAAATAATCAGTAAAAATGCAGATGATGCACTTCTAAAGGTGCTCTGTTACTATTAAACACAATAGTTGGTTTTTTTTTTTTCCTCAACCCATCAATAGCGAGTGTTGATAATTTTGCTGGATCAAGTTTCAATTAGTCAGGCATCAGTCACTGAAAATTGCTTGATAATACTTTGGAAAATGAGGACTAGAGAGGATGAACTGAATTGCAATCATTTAGTTTCTGGCATAGAAACTAAAGTTTAACTTTCCTGTTTGCTTTAGTGATCTTGGCATTAGAATTATGCTTTTATACTAACTTTCAGTTTTGCTTTATGTTTAAAGTTGAAGTTGTGATGCATGCTTAAGAACAAGAAGTGTAGGGGTATCAAATTGAAACTGCAGTGTGCTTCTCTGACCTTTACTTGTCTCATTAAATTTTGGCTTTATATCTAATATGATATGTGACATCTTGCTTTAATCTGAGCTCTTGCAATCTCTCCAAATGATTGGATTCATTATATTAGATCTATAAAATATGAATACATGCAACTGTGTGCAGTTCATAAATAATGTATTGTTTTAGGGTTCTGCCAACAAACTAAATTCAGATTCATTTTACTACTACTCAGGTTCTCTCTGTAATTTTAATTAAGATTGTGCCTGTCTAACAGCGGACATAGATTTGGAAGGGAAAAAAAATCTGAATCTTTTAATAGGGCTCATGACTTTAAAGTATCTAAATCAAATAGCTCACATGTGCAGAGAGGGCAAGTACTGCTGACCAGACCGAATTTGCATGATGTTTATTTTGATTTTGGAATGCTGAGGTTAGAACTGCAAGAAGTAGTGTTTTGAAGTTTTACCTTTCTAACACAAGTGCTGGATTTCAAGTCTTAACTTGATAGAATTTTATAACTTGGATTTTAAACTACACAACCTTGTCAACAAACGGCATATTTTCATTCTCGTTTTTCTGGAAGTGCTTATAAAGAATGCCACATTCTTCATCCTCAGAATGGGTGCTCTTGGTTTGTGCTCTATTTCTTAATAGCTTATTTTTTATTCTGGCAATTCTGCTGTTGCTGTGGATCTAACTTAGCAGCTAGAGAGTGCTGTATTCTATTGTTTGCTCATCCTCAGAAGAATTGTGGAATTCTCATTACACAAGTTTTATTCATGGTGATGCCATGTGAACTTGGAAGAACGTAGCTTGACACATCTCAAGTTGAATTTGTAAGACTGGCAGATAAAGGGAAAACAAAAAAAAATTTTGGGAAGCTTTCAAATAGATACTCCTGGGAATTCACAATAGTATTTTTATAATACGCACCTGAGAAAATCACCATGACTCCCTTTTCCTTTCTGCACTACTTCTGGCCATGTAATCGTAACCTTTTGAGTTTTTGTGGCTGTTCCACTGTCACCTATACATCAGGGAAGTAATGACACTTTTCCAGTATCAACTTGTACTTCAAGGGCTTGTAACTTCATTCCAATTTTTAGTCTTTGGTTATGATTAACTTGATATGTTCATCTGAAGTGATTGTGCTTTTTAACATTCTAATAAACTGACAAGTTTGAGAATTTCATTTTGAAAAATGAACAGATTCATGCTTGTTTATAAAAAATGGTAAGTACTGAAGGCTTAGATGTGTTTCAGATTTATACTATTTGTTATGTGAGTAATTAGCCAAACCTTGGATTTATATCAAGCATGTGTCTACAAAGTCAAGTCTTGCTTAATCCAAAAACAGTATGTAAAATTAAAAATTTATCTATGAAGAATAAATGCAGGGAGAACTGCCTTTTATGAACAATATAAACTGTAATCTTTTAAACACATAACTAGCTTCATTGCAACTTTTGCAACAATTCCATGTTTTTAATGTAAAGTTTATATGTATTTACCTAGTAGTACCCTTGGCTAAACAGTACTTTTTGTATGTAATCTATGAAATGCATCATACATTAGCTCTTCCATGTTCAGTTATCTAGTGATTTCTTCCTCACTTTCCTGTCAGTCTGTATAAATGGGCATATAGCTAATAAATTTGATCTTTTCCTCACTTGTGAAAATTTCTGCATTACTTGTGTACAGTAGACTAGACTGAGGCATAGCAGGAAGCAAGGCTTGGCTTGGGAGCAAGCCTCAAAATGTACTGAATATGCATAACTGGGAGAGAGGTAATGGAAAGGCCATCAGGGACATCACCCCAAGTGTACTCTCAATTTTTTCATATTGATGCAACTTTGCTGGAATTGTCTTTTATTTGAGATGGAATCTCACACCATCAACTAGAAGTTCTTTTTGTGCCTATTATGTGCTTAAAATCAGTTATGTGACAAATACCTTTCTCCAAAAACTGTTTCTGGACTAGCACTCCAAGAAAGTGGAAGCAAGTCCCCTAAAAAACTTTTTCCTCCTGCTTAGTGAAGCGGGGAACGTTTAGCTCTGTATTTTTCTGTTGACCAGAAGAAAATAGGTCATTTTTTTTTGCTGAGAGAGGTAGACTCTGTGCTTCCTGAACCATTTGGATCAGAATATTAAATTCCTCAGAGTTAGTTTTGGCCTTATGCTTGATATTCCTTAAGCAGCTTCATTTTCATTCCTAAAACAGCTCTGCTCAGATGGGCTTGGTGGCCCCAGCAAACATATGTTTCCAATATTTTCAATAGTTCAGTCCAGCTTTCAAGAAAATGTACAAAAAAGATCTCTAAACCATTTTCTGTTTGGTATGGTTTAATAAACTTGAGGGTTATAGCTTCACCTTCTGTCCAGAAAACAATCTTGAGGTGTGTGATTCCTTCCCTGCCAGGTCCCACACGTTTCTGCCATGCTACACTGCTGTACCATTCCACAGTGGATTTTTTGTCAGCACCATGTGCTGTCCTGCAGGTCACATACCTGCTTCTCAAACCTGTTCAACATAAGAGAAGACAAATCAGAGAAAGAGTCAGGATTTACAGATAATTTTTTCTTATTTATACATTACTAAAATTTATATGCTACTAGCCAGTAACATGGATATCCTAAACATCTGTCCCCAGTGCTGTGTGACCAGTCCTAATGAATGAGACGTGTACTTGGTGAATGAATAACAAAATGTGCTTCAGAGCTGACAGAAACAGTCATTTAAGTTTGTCTCTCTGGAAATACAGCAGTGGCTATTCCTGCTGTGGCAAAGACGATGTCCTGTTGATAGTGTCACAGTGGACCACATGCCAGTAACATCAGTTTCCTGAGTTATTTGTTCTCTCAAGCACACTCTCTCATTCATGTGTGTTTCCAAATTACCCTGTGTCAAACACCACAGTGATATGTCCCTGCTTCTGACAGAACAGACAGCCTTTCCTCATCAGAATTATAATATGCAGCTTGGGAAACTGGTGTAACGCCTAAACTGATCAGTACAGATGTCAGAGAAATTTTGTAACATTTGAGAGCTGCCTAGATTTTTTGGAAAGCCTTGGAGAATATTGCTAGGCCTTTTACTCATCTGTACCTAGGATAATTTTCAAAGCCTTATTTGGAGCTATCTGGACAGTTCAAAAAAGCAACAAAACAACTTTATCATTGTGGCAAATGATAAAATGACTATCTGTGAACCTGCAGAAGTCCCAGCAAATTCCGCCCAGATTACAAAACTGGGAACTTCTCAAGTTTTTTTGTGCTTGTGAAGGAAGCCCATACATTGTTTCTATGGTTGTGGGTCAGATGATGAAAGTGAATGGTGCAGCAGTGCACTGGAGGACCCAACTTTGGCTTTTTTCTGCACACCAGGAGTAAGTGGTACAACTCTGTGTGTATTCATAGACCTGGTAGAATGGTTTCAACAAATACTGGGATGGTCAGAAAATGAAGCTCTAAAGAGTCTGTGGCAGTTTTTTAGATTCTGCAATGCCAGGTCCCTAAATCAGTCCTCTTGAAAATGAGGCAGTTTCAGTTACACCGTTGTCAGTTGACAACAGACTTTGTTATGAGACAGATGGTAACTGTTAAGCATTGCAAGACAAATGTCCTTATGTGCATTGCTTTGGCATGGAATTGAGTGGTTGACTGCTGGTCACGTGGACTTGTCTGTTTGGCATACCAGAACTATATCCACTTATTTTTTCAGGTCTTGTCCCTGGCCAACAGTATCAGTAGGGCTGTAGGAAGACTGTCTTTGATATATGTCACATCCAAAATCACTCTAGAAGAACAGTAGGAAGAGTTCTATGGTAACATTCCCCCAATATTTGTTCAGATAGAACCTTGAAACTCTCTCTTCTCCAGTGTGTTTGAGTGAGCTTCAGAGCACATATGCAGCTTCTGTTCATCCATCCAAAATTGTAATTTATTTAAATGATTAGAAACTGTTTCCATATTCCAGAGTAATCAAACATCAGTCACCCACATGGAATCAGAAGGCACTGTATAAATGGTAGCAGTTGGTTTTTTCTGGGTGTGCAATTCAGCTGCAAGCTGCTTGACTCAGCTTATATGCCTGTTTAGCTGTGTTAACACCATGTTTTGGAGCTGTAAAAATTTTGTCAGATTTTTCAAAAGCACTAAAGGAATTTGGGCTCTGTCCCTAAGCTAATGTCCACCTGAATGAGTGGACTTCATTGTTTTTTTGATTTTGTTTTCCCCTGAGCCAATACCATCTCTAACTTGTAAGACATGCTATGTATGAGAGTATATTAATTAGCACGTTCCCTAATTTATGCTTATCCTGTATTACCTAGCTGTTTCTAGGTAATGTAATAATTAGTACAGGCTGGGATTTATCCTGAAGAAGCAAACATCTGGAAGTATCAGTGAGCCATGTTTAGGGAACCTGGTTCCAAGGGTGCCGTGCTGTGAACCCTCCAGCATTTTTGTGTACAGAGTGACAATGGGACTCTCTCATAATCTTTTGCTCCAGGAAGCTCTCCATGCAGTGGTGGGCTGATGGCTTGACTGACATTTACTTGACTTGTTCCCATTAGTTGACACTGGAAGGAGAACAACTGCTTGATTTGGCAATCTCAGAAGAGAGGATAAATCCCTGTGCTTCACTGATATTAATTTGGCGTGCCACTCAAGCCTTGGGAGCTCGGGAGCTGATTTATCCTTAGCAACTCAATAAGTTACATAACTACATCTTTAGCAATTAATTAATGTTAAGTGATGTGATACAGTGGGGAGTTAATTGCCCTGGAAATCTGAAATGCCAAGTTACAGGGGTTTCTTGCACATCTCTGGAATACTTCCTGTTGAAAGTGTACTTTTTTTACTTTCCCCTGAACACAAACACTGGAAATCTTGCTGTTAGCTAAGAACTCTGTGCAGGTTTTATAATATACTATTCCTAGAGATCTTGTGCTTTCCTCAGAAAGTTTAAATATGTAAGTTCCTTGTACATTTATTAGGTATATTCACAGGCTTGTTTCCTAAAACCATTCTTTTCTCTCCTTCAATAATTTGTGCTCAGTCCAAGTGCATGTAGGTATGATATTCCACTTTTGCTTCTACCTTGCATTGTACCCATATAATGAAATAGTATACCTTTCTCTTTCTTACATGTATGATGGAGGTAATAGTGGTTTATAAGAATAGAAATTTAATATAGTAATTTACTCAGACTTTTTAACAGTGCAGAGGGCTAAGGACTGGTTTATCAGGAGGTACAGTAGGGCTTTGTTTAGGACCCTGAGCATGACTTCAAAGGAACATGTAGGATTGTCCTACCAATCACATCAGCAGACTGTGTTTTAATGGCTTTTGCAGTGATTAGCTTTATGTGCTACTCTGTTCAAAGGAAAGATATGGGATAATGCAACAAACTCCCAATAGGGAAGTCTTATCCTAGGACTACACCATTAGCAGTTGACTTACACGCTGACCCATTAGAGTTGGCCTGTAGGTAATCTTATTATTGATATATGTGTCTAGCCTTTAAAATAAAAGAACTTTGTAAAATTTGACCTCATTGATATGCATTGAGTTTCACAGTTTTATTATTCTTGCTGCAAAATAGTATTTGGATGGATTTGGCCTGTTATCATCTTAAACAGCTGTAGTAGAAAATGTACCAGAATATTTACCCCATATTGCTGGAGTTCCGTTCAAAACGGTCATAAGACCTGAAGGGAAAAATATGCCTCTTTTAAACTCTGAATTTGTTAAAGCACAAAACCAGATGCAGCAGCTCCACTTAGTTTCTTGTTATGCTGTACCCCGTAAAGTACTGAAAGTTGAGAGGTTTGTATTCACTTCAAATGCCATGCTTGTGTTCAGCTTTAACTCTGAAATGGTTTGTACTTGTGAGTGAAGGAAGGGTCCTTTATGCCTACTAGCTGGATTTTGCATTCTTTTTCTAGGTGTCCCCAGTACTTATCTTTCACTCTTCCTCCCTCCTCACACATGCCGCAGTATTGGGATTAACTCACAGAATCACAGAATATGCTGAGCTGGAAGGTACCCACGAGGATCATCAAGTCCAACCCTTTGCCCTGTGCAGAACCATCTCCAAGAGTCACACCATGTGCCTGAGAGTATCATCCAAATGCTTCTTGAACTCTGCCAGGCTTGGTGCTGTGACCATTTCCCTGGGGAGCCCATACCAGTGCCCAACCACCCTCTGGGTGAAGAACCTTTTCTAATATCCAACCTAAACCTCCCTGATACAACTTCAGACCATTCCCTTAGTCCTGTCACTGGTCATCACAGAGAAGAGATCAGTGCCTGTCCCTCCTCTTCCTCTCATGAAGAAGTTGTAACTGCAATGAGGTCTCCCCTCAGTCTCCTCTTCTCCAGGCTGAACAGACCAAGTGCCCTCAGCTGCTCCTCATACAGCTTCCCCTCAAGGCCCTTCACCATCTTCGTTGCTGTCCTTTGGATGCTCTCTAAGATCTTGATGTCTTTCTGATATTGTGGCACCCAAAACTGCCACAATATTCAAGGTGAGGCCACCCCAGGTCAGAGCAGAGTGGGACAATCCCCTCCCTCGACCGGCTGACGATGCTTTGCCTGATGCCCCCCAGGACAGGATTGACCCTCCTGGCTGCCAGGGCACTGCTGACTCATATTCAACTTGCCCTCCACCAGGACCCTGAAATCCCTTTCCATGGCACTGCTTTCCAGCATCTCATTCCCCAGTCTGCATGAACATCCACGGTTGCCCCATCCCAGGTGCAGAATCCGGCACTTTGCCTTGTTGAACTTCATATGGTTGATGATTGTCCAGTCCTCTGATTTGTTGAGCTTTCAATAATGTGTTTCAACAAGGTATTTCAACTTGTTTGTTTCTACACAGTTTTATTTTTTCTATTTTTCTCATGAGAAGACTACCCAGATTTAGTAGAGCATCTTTAAGAATTAGATGAGGACTTTGTAGAATACTAGAAGACAAGACTAAAGACATTCTTTATATTGCATACTAGCCTGTATAAGCAGAGTTAAGTTTAGATATCCTAGGAAAGTGAAATTACTACACCCAATTATACTGAGTTTCTTCATGACATACTGTCTTACAAATAAACAAATTCAAGAAAATTATTTACTCCTGTTCTGTCAGTGGCAGCATTAGTGTGTTGACATATATTGGTAAACTGTAAAAACACATCTTTGTTTTATTGTCACAGTAGGATCAGTTAACCTGCTTAGTTTGTTTTTTAAAAATACAACTTGAAATCAGAGTGATCTCATATTCTTAATTTGTAAATAAAATAAAAGGATTTTGTTTTTTAAAGACAACTGAGAGCTCACTGGAACTCCTGAGATGAGCTGGGATTTTCTGCCTTTTTAATGCATCTTATGTGGAAGAAATTCTGCATGACTGTAGATTAATTCCACAGTCTGCAGTACATGATTATTAAACAAAAAAGGAAACTTGTTGACTTAAATGTTTAACATTGTTAATATTCATTGTTCACGTTTTTAAAATACTTTAGGTACAAGTAGGGACTATGGTGGGTGTGATGGATGAAAAAAAGCTAACTTTTGTGTGGCCTCAGCAGTTCTCATCTGTGATCTCAAAATGGGTCAGCTTATTCTGTAACAGCTGCTGAATTGCTGCAATCTACAGGCCAAAATACTGAGAGAATATAGGTGCTGGTTTATTTTCATTTACCAGGCTGTCAGCTGCAGTAGCTCAGGAGATATGTCATGAGCCAGCTGAATTGTTCCTGCAGTGAGGGCAAGGGTTCCTGGGCAAAGGATTGGTAGTTTGCTGGTTAAACACCACTAAGCTCTCCCATGGAAATCCGTTCCTGCTCATGAGTCAGAGCTCTGCACCTACAGGAGAGCCCAGAAAATCAGCTCTTCCTCTCCAGAGGATACACATTACAGAAGTTTATCTGGATCATTCACTGATGTCCAGCTATGTCTGTATGGACCCCTGCAGTGTTGTGAGAGGAAATTTGGTCTCAGATTGTTGCATCTTCAGTTTATGAATATAGCTAATGATAATTGCAGGGTAGTCCAAAGTTCAACATTAGTCTAATTATAGTAACTGAAGAATTTGGATCCCCAAATTAATTTTGCTAGTGGTTGTCATATGTGAAATGCAGGTATCTTGATAACATGGTGACATGTATTGCCTTTAAAAATTGCTGTGAAAAGTTGCTAAATATTGCTGCTTATAACAATCTGCCCTCCTCCCATGTTATAAATGACATAAAATGGTAATGCATGATTAAACAAGTCTTTAGGGTTTGCCCATTGCCTGTGAAGCTTTTTCAAATAATTTTTTCCAAAACTTGCTAGAATTGAAATATACAAAATGCAAAGAAGTTAACACTGAAGGAGTACACATTATGTTACAATTATACCTTAATACTAAATTATTATGTCTTTCATTGCATTTTTTAAACAGTTACATGCTCTAAAATACATTAAAAGTCTGGTTTTCAAAATAGGTTTGACATGTTATGTTATTTTCTCTTGTCCAGTGTTAATTGCCCATAGGAGACAGATCTTTCTTTGGAGTCATGGAACTGAAATCTTGCATCTCAGAAATGGCAACTGTACATTCTGTTCCCTTTTTAGAAGGAACTGGTTCTGGAGAGGAGTCAATGATCCTTGTGAGTCCCTTCCAGCTCAGAATATTCTGTGATTCTACAAAGTGGGACTCATTCTTTTCAGGAACTCCTAATATATTAAAGTGAGGAAAAGCACATCTACCGAAGGCAAAGAAATTATTCTCAAATAATTAGTCTCAAATAAGCATTTGTCTGAGTATTTGCCTATTTAGTTAAGTTGTTGATAACCTTTTAGGTTTTTTTATTATAAGCTGGTCCATGACACTCTAAACTGGGCAATTTATTGAGTTTTGTCATCACTTTTGATGAAGATATATCTACTTTTCAAATTCTTTGCAGTAATGCTGTAAGAAACTGCGTGGATCCAGAGATCGAGAATGAGCCAGGACTGATGGGTCACAAATAAGGGCAAGTTGGCAGGAATCAAAGGAAAATTTTCTCTTTCTGCTACCCTATTTCTGTTATGGTTGGATAATGGCTTTAGGTATGACACATACAATTTTTTCAGAAGAACTAACATGATTTAAAAAACTGTAGCAATGACAGTTTTTAAATTTACATACATAATGTAAATTTGAGCTTTATGCTGAGAATGCTGCTGTGAAGTAGACCAAGTGTGATTTTCTGTGACAATCTAACTGTGTTAGAATTTTAGACTAGGTGACTCAAATCTGCCCTGCTAAAAATAAAGCAGGTTTCTGTTTTAAAATCTGAGCTGTACACACAAATTCGGAATATATATGCAAATTAAAAAATAGCAAGCTTCTGTCTATGACAGCTTTTTTATGGTATTTTATTTAACTGTGACATGCAGTTCAAAGGTTTAAAGATGCTGAGAATTAAGATACTTATAAGAATGGGTAACTGTGACCTGGTCACATAAAGCTACCTTTCCAAGAGACCCCTATGTCAATAGCTCTAATATTTTTCTTGCAAATAAAAGAAGCTCTAGGCAGCAATTGGTGAGGCAGCACAGGCTTGACATCCAGGTTTGCTTTTGTTAAATATTGTGTGCACGTTAAATTTTAGAATCAATTTAAAGATTAATAATTAAATTCCAAAGCAGCTTCACTTACAAAATGGAGAATGGCATGGCATGCTTTATTACACATGTTGAGGTGTAGTATTTGAGTATGTTCTAAGTCAAGTACACAAGAACATGTTTGAGATGACTATTTTTTTAATTGCAACATAATAGAGTGAGATGGCATTTTGGGTTCTCTGTTTTACTCTTCTAATTTTTCCCATCCATTCTTTGAATCATATTAATGAACTATTTTGTTAGTCCTTTTGTTAGATGAGTTTTAATTAATCTTCCTTTTCTAGAAGATGTAGGAGGAGAGAATTTGACTATAATGTGATCTGGGTTCTTGTCGGATTTTTCTCATTTAATCAGCATTATGAGAAGTGTGTAGCTTTTAGGCTGCTTTTAGACAGCTGGAAGAAGGCTTTTGACTACAAAAAAATAAATTTGTTCCACAAAAGACACAAAAAATTTGTTTCTAACTCATGCTCTAAACAGATCACTGAGGTTGAATTTCTCTTTTATAATGTGTCTGAGTTAAAAAGAAGTGACCTCTTCTGCTTTCCATGATCCTCTTCCTTGCCTTTTTTTGCAGTCATGCAAAGGACACCAAATATTCCCAGTTCTAAAGCTATGATTTAAATTATATGGGTGAGGCAGCTAAAATACGAAAGTGTTAAAACAAATTCAACCCTGTTCTGTTCTTTATAGGGCTTTTTAAATAGTTTTACTTTGTAGTCTAGGGGCTTGAAATGACTTCTGACCCTAGACAAACTGCAATTTCTTCTTCACCCTCAGATCTCTGCAAGTGGTTGCTTTGGATTTGTCCTCTAATACAAGCTCACTGTATCTCTTGGAATCTGTAATCTTCTCTTGTTCTCCAGCTTTCCTGTTGCTTTTCCTGTATTTTTTTCTCTATTCTGATCATAAGAAAGGGGCATCCCTTTTTCCAAGGGAGCCACTGCATATCATTGGCAGGAAAGCAGAAATACCCCTCCTGTTCTAACAGCGGGACCAAGAGCGGCAGGATCCGTCCACTGTTGCCACTGTGAGTAGCAGGGATACCAAACTAAACTTGGTAACTCCATGTTATGGGAGTTGACATCTTTGTTGCCTGAGCTGTCTTGTACAGAGTCTTTTAGACCTCTCTTTTCTTCTTCATGGTAGTTAGAATTCACATGAAACCCCAGGGGGTTATCAAATATTGCCAGTATGCAGACATGAAATAATTGTATGTTTCCTTTAAGTCAGCGCAGTGAGCATCAAAAGCTTCTGAAAAATCTGAACGTAAATGAAAATCAATATATTTGGACTGAACTTAGTGTAGAACTGATACCAGTGGAAAGATGAAACCTTTGCTAGAAGTTAGTGCTTCAAATGTCGCACTTCGTTAAAAATGATGTGTGGCTTATGATCTTCTTCAGTCTGGGACAGAGCTTTTTAAAGGTTCTTTTTATTGACTACAAGTGTGTGCTGTTACTCTGATGGATACAGATCTTACCTTTGAGACTTGCATGCTTGTTTACTCTGACAGTGGTGTACCTGGAAAATAACTAAAGCTTAAAATAACGCTGCCTGGTCCAGAATATGGCAACTTAAGGTTCAGCTGAAAGCTTCAGTTCTAAACTACAGTGGCACCCTATTGCAGACTGAAACTGGCTGCAGAGCGTGGGGCTAAATATCAAACCTGACTGCTCTACCTGGGGGACTGTGTCTCCTTTAGCAGTAAAGAGCTCTTCCACGATGTCTGGCCTCTTCAGAAACAGGGGAGCTATTAAAAATAACAACTACAAAATCTGGAAATAAAGAGCCAAATTTGGAGATAGAAGAAAGTAATTTATAGCTACAAACTCTAATGTATGCATCCTAACGGAGACCAAATGAGTCAAGTCCATGGAAAGCAATGTATTTTATGAGCATTTTATATCATTTTGGAACATGGCCTAGATTTTTTTTCTGATGATCAGCCCTCAGAAATTTTCTTTTAAGGGAAATTAGTGGCCTCAAGTCTTCTGAATCACCTATAAGCTTTCAGTGGTGATAGTAAATCCGGGTAACTGTTTATGATAATGGCCATTTTTATTTCTGCCTTTCTACAGAGTAAAATAACTACAGACTCAAGTATAAAGCAAGATAAATATAGTAAGGAGTCCAGACAAGACTGAAAGATGACTGAGGGGAAAATAAAGGCTTTTGAGTTTGGTTTTCTGGGAGGGTTTTTTTTGTTTGGTTGGTTGGTTTGCTTTGGTTTTGTGTGTCACTGTTGTACCTTTAGAAATATTGAGCTCTGTGGTTGGTCTAGAAGGTAAAAATAGTTGTTTCTAGGGAAGTGGAACATCTTTTAGTAGAATACTGTCAGGCAGTTTTATTTTACATACTTTTTCTTTGACCTTTTTGAGTCTCATTCTGTACCTGTCTCTCAGTATATCAAGTTGCATGTGCACCCACCAAGTTCTCCTGAAGGTGATGGTGGGAGGGGGGAAGTACTAGAAGACAGAAGTCAACTTTTACTGTAGAAATAACCTTTCTTTCCAACACTTCCAATAACAACTGTGAGAGAAATAAACAGGTTTACAGTAGGGATTGGTCCACAACACTGCGGAATTTGTCAAAAATGTGCCTGGGCTCAGCATTCTCCTTACTGACATGATCTGTGATACTACAGCATAATTATTTAATCACAGTAGCAGCTTAACTTGCATGTGCTCATATGTTAGGGTTTCTTAGATAATGGAACAAAACAATTGAATGTTTTTCTTCAAATCTATTGCTTTCTTCACTTTCAAGACTGTTGGTGTCTATTTTTTTAACAGGAAATAAAATAAAACATCTTGAGAGCACAAGTAACAGCTTTTTAGTGTGTACCAACTTGCTGTCCTCAATCTAGTGTGCTGTGTGTAGGTGTTGTTAACAGTTTCATACCTGTGATTGATCTTGTACATGGCATGTGGTGCATTACCTAGACACCACGCAGTTAAGGTGAGGCTTCCAACTAGGATACCTTTGCTTCTGTTTCTGAACTCAAGCCTTTAATGCCTATTCCATGTTGTTTGGGTTTTTTATTTTTTTATATCATATTTTATTTGTGTGAGTTGAAAATTCAATCTTCAGTATGACAAAATAATTTAGGGATCTATTAAACCTCTAATTTAAAAAGTGATATATTGATGATTATGTGGGTAAGCTCAATTTGAGGCAATGCTTTTGAATAACAGCAAGTCAGCATCTGCAGAAACTCTTAAATTTCCACAGAGACTAATAAAATAGAAAAGGAAAATTATTTTTCAGGATGCAAAGAGTTTTATTGTATTAATACTATAAGTACTTGTTTTTATCTGAATAAATAGAAAACAATCAGTCTACAAATATGTATTTCAAGAATAAATCAGTTATTATGCACCTGCTACCTAGTCTTCCCTTGTTCCTGTGAATTTCAGGAAGTATCACCTCATTCTTCTCAAAAACATTGTTTTGGGATTGTACTTCACATAAAAATTCATAAACTGTAAAAACCCCACGCTAAAATACGAGCCACCTTGATAAGATACCTGTTTAATTGCATTTACTCCAGTCTTTCATGAGGGAATTAATGAGTCCTAGTCAGCAGATACTGCACGTCTGCTGGTGGAACAGAATTTAATGCGGTGAACGGCAGGGCAAGTTTTTTCAGTTTTAGAGCTTTAGGGGTTTTTTTCTTAAATAGGAGTTGAACCAGCATGGTGATGAAAATGAAATGCAGGATAGATGAGTATTTAAATATCTCGTTCTGAAAATGAACTGGAATATAAAACTTTAAATAACATCTTCTAATAGCAATGAATTTTGAAGTTAGGTTTACTTCAAAAGTACTTTTGAGACATTTTGGGTAGGTTTTTATGTATTTCAGTCTTTAATTTGGGCATTGCAAGAATGGAGCTTCAGATTGTGAACGAGGAATTGACAAAAAAAGGGTTTAATTTACGGAGAATTGTAATCCTGTTACTCCTCCCTCTGCATTTGTCAGGGTTTTCTATCAGTATAAAACATAGGATATCCCTACAGGGATGTAAGAATCATAAATGTATTCACACTTCGAAATACCTGGTGTTGCTATTTACTAAAGGAAGACTAGTATCTATGGGTTTGAGGAACAAAATACAGAAAAACTTTTTCCTGTCAGAAAATGACGTTTCAGTGGTGTTTTGTGACTCTTCACACTCTCAGCTATGCCTTTGTCAGCAAATACTCTTTCCTTCCTATGAAACACTAAAGATTTTCAAGAGCCAGCTTTTTCAAGAGCCTTTACCAATTGAGCCAAATTTGACAAGGGAAGAAAGACATTGATACAAATACAAAGAAAGGTTGGACATGAGCCAACAATGAGCTCTCACAGCCCAGAAGGCCAACAGCATCCTGAGCTCCATCCAAAGCAGCAGGGCCAGCAGGTTGAGGGAGGTGATTCTGCCCCTCTGCTCTGGTGAGGCCCTCAGCTGGAGTGCTGCATCCTGAGGAAGATGATCAGGGAAAGGCTGAGAGAGCTGGGTTTGTTCAATCTGGAGAAGAAAAGGCACTGCAGAGACCTTGTTAACCTGATTGTGGCCATTCAGTGCTTAAAGGGGGCTTATAAAAATTATGGGGACAAACAGTTTAGTAGGGCTTGTAGTGATAGGACAAGGAGTATTGTTTTAAAACTAAAAGATGGCAGATTTAGGCTAGATAAAAGGAAGAAAATTTTTACAATGACAGGAGTGAAACTCTGGGACAGGTTCCCAATAAGTAAATGCTCCATCTCTGGAAACACTCAAGGTCAAGCTGGATGGGGCTCTGAGCAACTAGATCTAGTTTAAGATGTCTCTGGTCATTAGGGGGGAGTTGGACTAAATGATCTTTAAGGGTCCCTTCCAACCCAAACCATTCTCTGGTAAGCAATAATCCATCCAAGGAATACCGAAGTAGTCCCTGCAGTCACTGAAATACAGGAAACCCTTACTCTCAGCACCCTACTCTGGGGTAAAACTCTTGGCTGTGCTCAGGTCTGTCTCTCTACTGAGGAAATGCGTTTTCATCATGAGCAATCTTGACAAAAGTCTTGTCAAACAAAGATACCTTTCTGCACTATGCCTTGGTTTCAGGGAGATTAATGAGAAGTCTTGAATAGAATTAAATGATATTCCCAATTTACTGGATTCATGGTCCACTTTCTTCTCTGATTTAAAGCTAAGTGGGAAGAGAGGGTTCCTTTACAATGGGGAACAGTACACAATGGTGTTGGCATTCTGTGGAGTTTGAGTTACCTTCTGACAGTAACTGAGTGCCAAAAACTTGTCTGGCCTCAGAGACTGAGGTGCAGAGTGAGGTGTGGTGTAGTACTGTAAGGGAAAACACAGGGAATTAGTACTGGCATTTAATATGAATCTAGCAGAGAGGCTGTAAGCAAGGGGATATCGAAATTTCACTTTAATTGGGTTAGTATTGTCTGAGAGTTAGAAAATAAAGCATTTTGTAGTGTTTTCAGTACTTTAAAAACATTGTTACTGAAATGAAAGAAGTTTAAAGTGGTATTCTCTGTTGTCTTTAAATATTAAAGTTGGATTTAGATTAAGTCAGATTAGTTATACTTAATTCAGGTTAGTTGAAACTCATTTTGGAAGTCTGTAAACTGCATTACTGTAGCCTTCCTAGAATTAATAAAAGTTGTGTTACAAGTGTTGTGCATTCTATATTTGAAGAGAAATTACAGAAACATCTGAATGTATGCTGTTAACTGCTTTTGAAGTGATATCCACTGTTGAGAATATTTAAATAACTAATGAATCCATTTATAATAAATCCTGTTTTGAAAGAGCATGCAAAATTAAGTCTGATAAAAGGAATAGGCTTTTGTGTTGTAATCTCATATTTCATCATGCTTTTTGGAACTTGCATGCTACAAAAAGGGTGTTTCAAATTAAAAGTCGTGTTTGTGGTTGCTTGAAAGTCCTGAGAAAAAAACTACTTGGATGTTAACAGAAATGGAATCCTGTTGCTGTTTTCCATTTCATGCATGCTAAGTCGAAAGTGTAATATCTAAATATGCTGCAGGGAATTATTAAAATTATACAGTTATTTCCTAGCCAAAACTTAAAATTATCTGCTAGCTTTCTTACTGTAATGTAGTGCTTAAAAAATATGTACAATTTAACAGGAGTTAAAATGTAGATGGTTTCCAACCTTTAAAATAATTCCCATTTGGTTGCAAATTCCATTGCAATTAGAAAAGGCCATAACAATTTTTAGTTTTATTTAAGACATAGAAGAATAGATCTGATTTCCAGAAGTACTGTGTATCAGCAACTCTGAAGTATTTTAAATTCCAGCCAGAAGCATAACATAATTGATATTTATATTATCGGGTATGGCAGCATTCTCAGTGCTGTCATTTTGCTTGTAATTTTCTCCTTGCTTGTAAAATTGTCTTATTTATTATTTGCACTTTATTCTTAATCAGTTTTGCTAATGTAGTAAAAACATTGAAATGTTATTATATGATTAGCAATTTTCCACTATATTAATCCAGCATTACATTATACTGTGTGGTGACAATAATGACTTCTAATGTGGTAATGAGAGAGAGTTATTAACGTGTCCCAATATTTAATAGCTTTTTAATTGCAAGATGGAAAAATATTTTAAGTTACCATAACCAGCTGTATTAGTGGCAAGAGTTGCAAAATGGTGGGATCTGGGACGTTAAATTGTAAAGATATACTTTGAATGGAACACTGTCTCCATCACTGTAAAGCATTTTGGTTTTATGCTTGTTTTCAGGAATCATGTGGTTATTCATAGGATTTTTTTCCATCTCTTAAACTCAGTATTAATATTGACAAATAGAGGAGGACTTGTGGATTTAATGCACATTTACCAGTGTGCATTAAATGGGTATGCAATACACTTTTTTAATGAGGAAGGTGAAAAATCTGTGGTGTCCAGCTGGGAAAATGATTTAAAATAATTAAGCTCTTACAGCCATGACATAATACATTAAAATAGCCACAGTGCAAACTAAGAGCTGCACGTTATCAGGAATACAGATTCAGAACCAGCACAAAACAAGTAAATAAATGTTATAAATTATTTATCTAACTCACTGTATTGAGTGGACTCTTCCATTCAGTAAATCATTTAAGAAGTATTGGGGGTGCTTCAAAATTCAGAAGTTAGAAATCCAAATGGAGCTTCTGACCTTCTTTGTGTTTATGTGCATGCGTGAAGGGAGCAGCTTTTTCTGTTTGTGTCTGTGTGTTTGTATAGAAATGTTGCAAATAAATGGTTTTAAAGTGGTTCTTAATTAGTCTATGCAAACAATTGAGAATTTACTCTGTTTTTACTTAAAACATTTTAAATTTCACCAAAAAAAATTTCCACTTAATTTCAACAGCTTTATAGATAACTTGAACAGTTGTTGGGAAAGTGTAAAAAGAGAGAAAATAATTATACTCAGTGGGGGAAGCAAGTGTATTTTCAGATATAAAAGTATTATACACATGTATAAGATAATGACACGATGTGTCATTAGTATGTTGTCATTGTCGAGTACATTGACAAAAAATCATATTACAACAGCAGTGTGTTCAGCTTCAGATGGAAAAACACACTATAGAGGTAGAAAATATATAACCCTATAGATAGTATTATCAGTGAAAATCAGCACTTGTCTAATGCTCCATATCACATTATTTCTAGAAATTAAGTTTCCTGGTAAGTCTCTCCAATACAGTGGTTTTGGTATTGGAACAACAGCAAAGTCATCATATAAAAAGTAAAAATACTATACTTATGCATTCTTAGGTGTAAATTGTCCAGCAGGAAATGTGTGCTGTTTTCCTCAAATCAACAATTTAGTTTATGAGGTGGTGTTAATGACATATTAAAGAAAATTCTTCTAAAGGTTCCACTGGAGTGACTTGAACTTTATTACCCAATAAAAACAGTGAGGCTTCTAAAAGGATTCTTATAATGGAGAATTTTGCATAATATAACTGTCACTTGAAGCCAGTATTTATGAACATGAGGGCAGTCCTGTAATAAGTAAAGGATAAGCTTTCACTAATTTTGCATCTGGTACAATTAAGAGATAGATTTAGATTCACTTTGTGTAGCATGTGTGTAAAACAGATTCTGTGAATGAAGCTGAAGTGTTTAGCCTGCTTTTATTACATGTTTAAATAGCATAAGGAATTGACATTTTCAATGCACATCCCTTTAAATATAGATATTGTTCTCAGTGGTTAATTTAAATGCACTTCTTTGTCTCAGTGATTTGCTTCTAGCAAATGTATTGTGTTCTCTTCAATTTTTCTGTGTAAAACTCAATGAAAACTTGCTCTTGTCATATTTCAAATTTTCTTTTCCAAAAGAAAGATTGTAGACCTGTAAGAACATTGCAAATGCCAGCATTACTTTCATCACTGTTGTGTATTAACTGGTTATTAATTCCCAAATTTCTATCAGCTTGCCACTGCCCTTATGAAAAAAACAAATTGTTCATACCTGCTTCAATATTTTTTTTTTAACTACTACACTCAGTTCTACATTAAAGGAAATATTTCAGGTTCTGGTTGAAATTCTGTGGTGAGATCAGACAATCTGGAATCACGGACCAAATGTGGGTTTCCTCTCTGACATAATGAATAATAGCATTGGTATAGTAACACCTCTAAGCCCCTTCTTATAACTTCTGCTTTGTAATATGTATAATCTGACTTACTGAAAATCCTGTTCAAATAGCACTCCAACTTTTCGTTAAGTTTTATATTATTTCAGGACCTACTTTAGATGAAAAGGCTTAAAGCAACAGCACTAATGAGGTTTGATGTTTAGATGCTGTACTGACTGTAATGATGTTGCAAAAGTTGGGAGTGTTCCTTTTACTACTTATAGTGTCCTGTTTCAGTAATGCTTCTGCTTTACAGCTTTCTTTTGCCCACCTCTGTAGTTAAAAACACTCCTCATGGTGTTGAATTCTTAGTTACAGAAACAGATGAGCTATCACTAACAGAATAAATGCTCATGAAGGTGCACTGGAAAAGCATTAGCTGCCTAATCAGATGGGTTTGAGTTTGTCTCTTACCATCTCTTTCAGATTTCCCTTTGTTGTGACAGATGAAATATGGAATGTTAGTTGTATTTTGATTTATCTCTAAAAAACTCGTGATGAATCTCTGTTGTTTCTCTTCATGCATATATATTTTCCATTTCCTACCAAAAAATTTGCAATACTTTTCTTTTGGATATTAGGGGGAGAAGTTAATTTATAAAGTTCTATACACAGTTAACAAAAGATATATTAACAAAGTTTTAGAATGGTATACATAATTTTCACCTTAATTTTTGCCTTCTGCGTCATAAGTGACAACACTGCAGATTTTTGGATGATCCCACAGCAATGTTCTTTTTCAGTGGTTGGATTGTTCTTGTGCACTGTGATAATGTTAGATGTGGGTGGACACCTTTTCTCAGATCTCATGGATAAGAAATGAGGACATTTAAAAATAGGTGATTTTCCCCTTGTGTCAAAGGATGATGTTTGAAACTCATCATCCTAATGTATGGTTAAGAATACTTTATATTTATTATTTGTCTGAAAAGCTTTCAGATACTCATACATCTCCTTTTGTCTCTGTAGGTATCTAAGCATTAGGTTATAAATTAAATTGATTTTAGTGGAAAAGAAGTAATATTTTCTGTTGCTGTGTCAGTATTTCTCTTCTTGCCTATTTATTTTGAGTGTTTTTCCTGTTTGTCAAAAAACCCCAAACCAAGGGACCCTGAAGAACCCCAAACCATCTTTTATTCAAGTATTTCTCAAACAACTTGACTACTTCATTGCTCATGCCTGCTTTGTTGGTTTGATGGTTCTACATTGACCTGTGCTTTACATTTCTCCTCTCATGTCTTACAGTATTTTGGTTTTTTTTTAGTGTAGTGTGATCAAGAAGGCCATTTGTTCCCTAAAAGTTTTCTTTCTTAGATAGCCTAGTATCTAACTTTTGAAGAAAACTTTGAATTTATCCCTTCTTATGTAATTTATTAGAAAATCTTTGATCATCATCTCAGTTCTTTGTGCTTTAGTGCATTCTAAGTAGATGCTGTTATAAGGAGTAGCTCTAAGTTACTAAAGCTATAAAAAGTGTCTGGTTGATTTTTCTCAACTGCAGCATTTGCATCAAAATGTTCTTAGCTTGTCTTTTGGAGTGCCTATGAGCTTACCTGGCTCTTGATTTTGTTAATTTTACATTGTTGCCAGTGACAGAGGAATGTCCCCAGCTGTCCTATTATAGGTTACTTCTGAAGGTTCACATAGAGTTTCATTCTGTGAATTAATCTGTGAACTGCCTCAGGACCCTTGAGAGAACTATACTAAAATAGTCTTTTGACAGAGACTGTTTCCTACTTCACGTCATTTATTTCTGATTGTTCTCTTCTGGGTTTTGTGTATTGCATTTGCAGTGTACTCCACACAGCTGGTGGTCATTTGTCATCTCATCTATATTGATCTCCTTGGCTGTGTCAAGCAGCTTTCAGTCTGTTCCACCACAAGCAGAAGCTGAACAAAATGCGTATTATAACTGTGTTCATTTGTCCTGGGATGAAAAATAATGTCATACTCTAAGCAGTGAACCACATCGATTACAGAATTCTTATCTTTTCTGTAAGTGTTCTGTATTAATAAAAGAAATATCAAACCTGATAGTTCTAATAGTCAATTGCCACCCTTTAAATTACAGGTACATAATCTTTCCTTTGGACAAATCCCCACAGCCATCAGAACAATAGCAGTGTGCAAATTACAGCTTTTGCAGGAAATCAAGCAGGGAGTATGCAAGTCTCTGTTGTTTCTTTCTATATTCATCTTTGCAATAACAATGTCTCTGCTCATTTTCACAAAACCTTAATTGTCATTCAGAGTATCCCATTTGAGTTCAATTATACGCTCTTAAGGGGAAGGAACCCTGTTAATGTTTATCTGTAAAGCACTGTGTTCATTTATAGCACTCTGTAAGTAGTGATCAATTTTCTTTTATACTATGCATTCTGGTTTGTACTAAATCCATTTTAGCAGGCAGTAATTTTTCAACACCAATCTTTCTCAGTGTGTGCGTTATTGGTACTTCAGTGAAAAACTAGAACAGTGGCATGCAGTTTTTACTTGCTTTTTATCAATTTTATTTCTTAAGTAACATTTTCAAAAGCAGTAAAATTACATATTATTTAAGAACATTGCATACGGGTCAGGATAAATCTTACTACTTCTATTTTTTCAAAACCCGTGTTTTTAATGCACCAATTAAGAAAAAACCCATAGGGATATCTGTTTATGCATCCAGGAAAGCCATTTTATTTTCTTCTAGAGGGCCACATAACAGATCAGAGTGATTAAGTGCGTTATATTTAATGTCTTCATTTTGGTTTTAAGTACTTTTGTATTAAACATTAGAAGTACAGAGAGTGAATGATAAGAAGTAGCTTATTCATACACTTACAGCAGAGAAGGAACTGAAGTGAGCAGAAGATCATGAGTCTCTCTTACCTTTGCACTGAATATTAAAATGTGAAGAGCAGGAAGCCTGCAGGGCTGCTAAAAGAGACACTGCTTTTAACACTGTACATCTGCCAGAATAGGAGCTAGCTCTGAAGATTATTACAGTAGAAATGTGTTTTTCAGTATTAATTCTGGTTATGGTTACCTGATGTCACAGAAAATGATTCCAATAAAGTTATGTTGGACATGCTGATTTCGGTTCTTGGACTAAGTGAAGAGGAGTTTAGATTCACCATGGGTGGTAGCCAAATAGACTTTGCAACTTTTTTGAGTGGTTTTGTGACTTTTACAAAGAGTACTGACCGCCTGTTTTAGAATTTATAATAATATTTTTGATGATTATTATAATTTAAAAGAATAAGACTGAGTGGCATACTCCAGAAATTTTCATGCTGGGCATGTTTGCTAGATTCCACTTAAGACCTGTGTAGGAAAGGGCCTGAGGAGTCACAGAGCTTCATGTTTCCACATGACAGGTAGCTGACAAATAGGCAGCCTGCTGGCTCGCACTTCCCTGCCTTCTCTTGTTTTTCTCTCTTGGTCTTTGCAAATTCTGCCCCAAGTACCATTCTGGGGCTTTTTGTTTGTTGTTTAGCATCCACACAAGTGGGCAAGGGCATTTCTGCCACTTAGCCCTTCTTCCTGTCTTCTGAAACATTTAGGTGTCTGAAGTTGTATTTGGAATTTTAAATGTATTTTGGGTATGAAATGATTCTTGCATGCAGCTCTCTTAACAATGAAGCTGGAAGAACCTGAGTATGTTTAAATGAGAATCAAATTTTGACATCCCAGTTCTGTAAATCCTCTATCCTGCTGGCAAGTGGGAGTCTCATACAGCTAATTTCTGTTGTGTCAGAGAATATCTTTGGTTATATTGTACATGAGAACAGGAGCTTCTCATGAAAGATTTCGTGTTCTCTTCTGGTTGAGTGGTCACACAAAAACACTCAGAGCTGCTGTGCTTTCAGTGTTGACATTCAATATTTTATCTCTCATCAATATCAGTAGGCATTGGAGTTATCTGATATTACTGAACATGTAAGTCAGTGTATTTAATACCGAATTTCAGTTATTTAGGCACGTAGTCTTGAAAATTTTTATGAGTCTTGGTTCACACTGAAGAAACACTGACAGAAGCTATTTCTAGTAAAAGAAAACATTCTTAAAAGTTAAGTTTCTTCCTTCTTTTAGGATTGAAAATGTGGCTACAAAGAATTGTTACAGAGATGAAAGATTGCTAAACACAGGAACTGACAGTTTCTAAATGTTAGTTGTCAAAAAATAGACGTTTCTGGTCTTATCAGTTCAAGTGAAATATAGTTGTCCCATGGCTTCTTAGTAGTTAAATATAGCTCTTTTTCCCCAAGGTCCTTTTTTTTTTCCCACTTGCAGTGTGTTTTAGGTTATAGCTACTATATATTTGCTTTTCTGATATATTTCTATGCAGGATGTTACCAAATGAAATATTTGGCAGAATTACTCCTCTGATTTAGCAAGAATAAATAACACGTCGTCTGTAGCTAGAGTATCCATATATTCTCCTTGGAAACATACATTATGGTAGATACCTCAGCATTTTCTGAAGTGTTTTATCAAAGTTTTAAATTCAGAAACATTAAAGTATGGAGATGTCACAACAGTCATTTCAGGAACTGCTTGGCTACTTGTAGTTTATGGATCAGATGGAACATAATCCATAAGTGTGGTGAGGAGGGAATTTCTTTGCATCACGTGTTCCTTTTGTAAGATCAGAGGATAGTAAAAGCTTGCTAGAAGGACACTGTGATAAAGTAGTAACTTAAGATTTTTACTTAATATTGTAGTGGTCCATTTACATTATTTGAAGTAGGGTGAGTTTTAAAAGCCAATGAAGAGCATATGTTGAATGCCAACGTAGGTCAAATTTTTAAGTAATGTTTAAGAAAATCCTGCCATTCCAAAATAATTACAATGTAGTTTTGTGTATTGTGTGGACAGCTGCTGTTTACAAGAGAGGAAATTTAGTGATAACAGTTAAAAACTGCCAAATGAGAAGGCAGAATAACTCCACATACTGATGTATTTGAATGTACTTCAGTAGAAAACAGAATTTTTAATTGAAGTCTGTAGAAACTTGTTTTCTTGTGGAAGAAAAATATATGATTAGGACTAATAGTTATTATTCCATGCCATAAATTGTTTGATACATCCTCTATTACAGTCATACACTAAACTGATAACTTGCTGATCTGTTCAAAATAAAAAAATAAAACCTCAATTGATGTAGGTGTTGAATGTTTAGTCTGTAGTATGTTGCATTGTTTTTTGCCATGAAATCAGTTGTTCAGAAATTCTGTGCTATGCCATGGTTGGTAGAGCAACTGAAGTTGCTTTGGAGTAGAATAGATTAAACAAAACATAGACTTCTTACCTACTGTGATCTTGAGACCCAGAGGTCAAGGAGAGGTGACATAGCCTGCTTTAAATGTCTCAACTTTTGGAGGTTTAGGTTTGAAAATTAACATCTCTTAGCTGTTTCTTATTCATTCGGGGTTTTATCTTTAATTCTAGAAATCATACTAAATGGAGGCATTTAAAAAATCCTAATAGAAATTTTGGACTTCAGTGTTTTTAGAGCTGGGAGTTGGTTGGTTTTGGTTTCTTTCATTACCATATTCATTTCTTCTCAAGGTGTGTTAATTAAAATGTTTCTAAGGTAAAAAAAGTAAAGCCTAAGGTACTTTTAGTGGCCACAGTCACAGTTACTAAAGTATTAAGTTAATATGAGCACTTACAATTAATTTGACTTCTGGAGGCTTTGTAAGTTGTCAGACTGCAATCCTGTTGTTCTCAGTAAACATCAAAGATGTCATGTGAGACACAGACTATGTACAACTTGCCCCTGGTTTTGGAATTATTCATTAATTTAAATATTCTGGTTAATTTTGCTTAAAGAAAGAGAATTGAGCATGCTATTGAAATGTCAATCTCATAATTGCCTGAAGAGGAAATTTCATTTAATATAGGACAAGGTTCACTTAGTTTGGGGCTGCCTAAAGATGGTTGCACATCTGTGGAGGCTGTAATAATGAATACTCAGTGGTGTACACACTCAGTGAATTATTTCATGCTAGCTGCAGATGTGAGGTATGAAGTTACCTTTCTTTTTGAAAGTAAGACCTGAAGTTGTCTAGATACCACAGGCACTTATGTCTTGTATTCCCCTTCACAGATTTGACAGATTCATCTAAAAACCATCTGGTTGGTTTTCTTCCCTTCTTTGCTTTCTCTAAAAAGCTGTTCCAAAGTAAATAATAGTGTAATCTGTGTTCTGTGTGTTTTCTGGATAATTTGCTTCCATGTTTGCGTCAAGGTTCTCCTTTGAGTAGCCATTTTGATGTTTACACAGAATTGCAGCATTGCTGAGATTGGTTCTCCAAGCAGGATCAGCTAAAGCAGGTTGCTGTGTACTGTCAGGTTTTGCATGACTTAAGGCTGGAGTCTCCATAGCCTCTCTGGGAAACCTGTGAGAGCTTTCAACCACCCTCACAGTAAAATAGTGTTTTCGTTACGCTTAAATAGAATTTCCTGGTTTTCAGTTTGTGCTCATTCCTTCTCGTTCTCTCACCGGGCAGGCACCACAGTAAAGAGCTGGGCTCTGTCTTCCTTGCTCCCTCCCATAATCTATTTATACACCTTGGTAAGACCTCCACTGAACCTTCTCCAGGCTTAACAGTCCCAGCTCTCTCAGTCTCTCCCCGTGACAGCTGTGCCAATCCACTAATCATCTTAGTGGCCCTTCACTGGGCTCAGTCTGGTGTGTCCTGCTGAGGGCAGGGGAGCAATCACCTCCCTTGACCTGCTGGCAGAGTTCTTCCTACTGCACCCCCAGGATGCTGTTGGTAGTCTTTCTTGCAAGGGTGCATTGCTGCATCATGTTTGACTTGTCCACTGGAGCCTCCATGTGGGTTTGTTTTTTTCAAAACAGCTTTCTACCCAAGGCATCCTGGTGAAGGGGGTTATTCCTCCCCAGGTGCAGGATTTTCAATTACTATTGTTGAACTTCATAAGACTGCTATTGGCCTATTCTGCCTGTTAAAGTCCCCTGCAACCATCTGGTCTGTTAACCACTCCTGGCAGTTCAGTGTTGTCTCCAGGTGTGCTGAGGGTGCAGTCTGGCCCATCATCCAGGTCCTTGGTGAAGATGTGTTGTCCTCAGTATCATTCCCTGGGTTACACCACCAGTCACTGGTCTCCAGCTGGATTTACTGGGCCGACTGCAACCCTTTGAGCCCAGAAGTTCAGGTGGTTTTCAGTCCACTTCACTGTCCATTTACATGTACTTCATCATTTGAGATTGTTGTGAGACAAGCTGTCAAAAGCCTTGCTGAAGTCAAGATAAACAACATCCTTTAAGCTCCCTTCATTCACTGAGCTGTTAATCTTACTGGAGAAAGATGTATAATCTAATGTATAAAATCTTTTTCATCCTTTTTTTTATTAAGCTATAAAAAGCTAAACTATTTTAGGATTCCTTTATACCCTCTTCATTCTTATGATCTTAGTGTTCTATTCAATTTTTTTTTTTGTTCTGAAAACAGTGACCAGACTGGTTCTGGTTGTGGTTGTAATAAGGATGCTTACAATGGACTTAATGTTTCACACTCTATATTGGTAATGCCCCATTAGTTGTTTTTGTTATTGTTTTTTTATGGGTTTGGAGGTTTTGTTTTGGGGAGGGGTGTGGTATGTTTGTTTGCTTTTTTATTTTTTATTAAAAAATATTGTGTCTTTTAAGGCATCTTAGGTTGCCTAAATTGGGTGGTCATTTATTAATCCATTGCCAGGCACCACTGCATGTGACTTTGTGGGATTTGTATAGCACCAATTTCCATTTCTGCAGCTTCATTAATGGTTCCCTGAACAACATTAAATCAGATACTTCAGTCAAGTCCAGGTATATTAAATATCAAAGACAAATGTCAGATTTGTCTGGCATAATCTACCCTTAGGAAGTCCATGTAACATTTTTCTTACTTTTACTTCCTTATGTTTCATTCAGCTATTCAAGAAGAGTGCCTGTAATCTTGCTTGATGTTAAGGTCACATTGCACTTCTTCAGGTATCCATACCATGTTTTCCCTTTTCTTAAGTGTAAGAACTATTTCTTGCTCCCCATATTTGCAGTACATGGTGTTTCAGCAGTCAATCTATTGTATCATATAATTTTTTATGGATGCCAATTAGTACCTGTGGGCAAAAAGCTGTAAGTCTCTGAAGCAGACATTGTCTGTAAGAAATGGTACTTGAAGTACTTGATCATGTTTCTAACAGCTGGATTGAAAATTCTCTGTGCATATTTTTCATGTTCTTACTTCACCAACTATGTAAATTTGTAATAGTTTTAATTAAATGACAGATTGATGGTTTTCCTTAGTAGAACTCTGCTGTTTTTTAAGTTTTTGATCTGGAACATAATTTTTATCCTGAAATGGATGTTATTTATCTGCTTTGGAAGTAAACACTTCCAAAGCTTTCCTAATTGCAGAGATAAAAACTTGGTAGTGCGTGGTGTAAAATCTTCACAGGTTTACTTAATGCAGGTTTTTTTGTTTGTTTGTTTTTTGTTTTTGGTTTTTTTTTTGTTTTTTTTTTTTTGTTTGTTTGTTTGTTTGTTTGTTTTTTAGTTTTTATTAAAAGTTAAATAAATTATTTGAGGAAATACTCTTGATTTTTTAGGGTTTGGGATGGTGGTCAAGAAGTTGGCAGGGCAGGTGAACACGACTTTTATTTTAGAGTGCTCATTATGAAGCAGCCACCTGAAATTATGTGCCTCCCTACCCAAAATGCTCATTATGTTGTGCTGCAGTGTTGGAATACAGGCAGAAAACAAGGCATGTGAAGTGTAAGTGAAAACTAGTAGGAAAGCAAAATGCAAAATAGAGGCAGCTGTTGGGCACAGTATAATGAACAATTATTATGCAAATACATCCCCAAAAAGTGGTTGCCCTTGTTGGAGCTGGCCTGAGCCAGGCACAGGCACCCAGGAGTGTGCAGCCAAGGTGGGAGTGAGACAGGGTGGGGAGCTGCTGGCAATCCCTTCATGCACAGACCTGAACATCTGAGTGTGCTGAGCCAACTCCTCCCATGAAGATTAGTGTTACTGTGGCTTGTGAAGCCTTCCAGAGACATCAAATTCAGTCCCTAGTAAACTCACTGTGCTTTTTCCTTATCCAAGAGGGAGCCTGCCCATTTTCTTGATGAAAGGAGGGATTGATTCATTTCCTTAGGTGTGTTCAACAAGGAGTAGAGCTGTCTCCCATTTTGTTTGGTGCCCTGTGTTTGAATATGAATTGTCATTTTATCATTTTTTACATTAGTAAACATGCAAACAGTGAAGTAGAATAAATATATGTAGCTCATTATTACTCTCCTGTCTAGTTCCCAATCAAGAGCTAATTAAGCACATTGGGATGATAGTGCTTTTGTGGATAAGAGATCCCTAGACTCTTGCTTCCTAACAGGAAGGTATTGAGAAATAAGTACATGAAACAAATATTTTTTTCCCCCTGGGAATTTTTTGTTTATTCATTTACTTAAATATTTATGATACTGTGATTCTATTTATACTGTGAGTCAGAAAAAGACACTGAAGACAGTTTCTGAATGCTCATTCATATTATAAGTTCCACAAAGAAAGATTTAAGAAAGATTTTTCGTGAACTTTGTGACAGCATGTTTAACTAGTGTTTTCACATTTTAAAAGTAATCTTTTTAAAATTTAAAGATTTAATTTTAAAAGTTACTTTTGTGTGAGCAACTTTTAGTATATACGTTCACCTGCTGGACACAAACTCCTTGTATTACTTGAGAGTGCACATTTTATATAATTTGTATTTATAGTCTGTTAAACCACTTATATCTGACTAATTTAATCTGTTTAGTAACCCCAATGGATTTAAGGTCAACTTTTGTATAATGTTTTCTGGTTTATGGTGACACTTCCTGTCATCTCCATAATAATGATTCTGTAATCAACTGGTTTGCAACATATTCTGAAACTGGGTGGGTTTTTTTTAAATGTCACCTGTTGGCAATCAGTACTTGAAATCTATTAAATGTTGAAGATATAAGCAAAGATATTATCAAGATTAACATACTGGATAAAAGTTAACATAGGTTTTAAATATTGATCATCGTAGACATCTACGAATCATTTTACACTGACCAATTACTAGACCAATAATAAAAGTAAAGTAGAAACTTCACATTTTATTGGCTTTTTACGGAACTTGGGGTCTTTGGGGGATTTTGAAAGCCGTAAGTAGCTCTTAAATGTTAATTTCCATGTTTTTTTCAGTGGGTAGTCCACTGAAATTTTTAATATTTCCTATCATTACTTCTGTAGAATGGAGTATTTAAAATAGGACTCTTATGCTATCATAGTATCCAAAAAAACCATTCTTCAGTAAAATGCTCAGCACCAAGTCATTTGGCCATTAATATATATTTAAACTGAACACTTTCAACTGGATCAAAATCAGATAATAATAAAAAGTATATCAGAGTAAAAATAATACTGATTATATATCTTAGCAGGCTGCTGATCTTGATGCATTATTTTTATAGTTCTCTGAAGTATTGCAGTTACTATAGTAGTATATTTTATTTTGATCTTTCTAATGAATCATACAACACCTTTTGGAAAATTGAGTGCTGGAATACTTCCATCTAGAAGTCTTTGCCAAATGTAGTATTATTATTATAAAGTAGGTGTAACTTCCTTTGCCAATCACATGAGCTATGATAGCAGAATGGAATGCAAAGTGCTGGCAGCTGTTTGTTCTTTTATTCACTGTCTTTGATATCCCTTGCTTAGTCATTAATACTTCCACAAACATTTAGCAGGTTAATGTGTCAACTACATATCAGCTATGAAAGTATTTTTGGCAGTCTTTCAAAGAAACTTTCCTTTTGTGGCTGAAACAATCCAGTCTTCTATTCAGTGTTTTAAAAATATCTTGAGTTTAGATTATACAAACTGTAACTGTAAAATTGAACATGGGTGTCACAGTTTTTATGAAGTATTTAAAAATCTATTAGGTATAATTTATTATGAAAACTTAAGTTTAAGTAATCTAAAGGCACAGTTTTTCACCCACTGTATAGCTTTGTTTTACTCTGCCTGATATTCCAGATTGCAGAAATAATAAATGGATAAAAAGACAGCACAAATTGCAGATTAAAAACAAAATATGGGATAGTTGCAGGTAAGCTTTCATTAGCCAAATTAAATTCGGTGTCAAACTCTTAAATTTCCTTATTTTAAGTGTGTAGAACATTATGACATCTTAATCTGCTCAGTCTTCTCTTCATATGGTAAATCACTGCAGCTTCTTCCCCTCAGCACCACATCTACCTCTTCCTCAAGACCTTATTCTGTATGTGTGCTGCACTGGTGATTTGTTCTCAGAACTGCAGATCCACCCACCTGTAAATATTGTCCCTTTTGTCCCATCATATGATTTTTTTTCCCTATTCTTCTAAGTTACCAAGATGTGTTTTCTTAACACAAATCATAGAATATCCTGATTTGCAAAAGACCCCCAAGGATCACTGAGCCCTACCCGGGACAACCTGCACCCTGTGCCCGAGAGCATTGGCCCAACGCTTCTTCTACTCTGCCAGCCTTGGTGCCGTGACCATTTCCCTGGGGAGATTGTTCCAGTGCTCAACCATCTTCTGAGTGAACAACCTTTTCCTGATATCCAACCTAAACCTCCCCTGACTCAGCTTGATGCTGTTCCCTCAAGTCCTGTTGCTGGTCACAGGAGTGAGGAGATCAGTGCCCGTCCCTCCACTTCCCCTTCAAGGAAGTTGTAGAATGCCATGAGGTCTCCCCTCAGTCTTCTCCAGGCTGGAAAGACCAAATGACCTCAGATGCTCCTTGGATGGCTTCTCCTCAAGGCCCTTCACCATTTTCATAGCCCTTTTTTGGACACTCTCTAATATCTTAAATTTAAGCTATTTTATCTAAATAGCTAAACGTTAAGACACATTTTTTCCTCTTCAGTGTTTCTCTGTATGACCCTCACATTAAAGAGGTTCAGCTGTTTAAAACAAGCAAACAGAAGTAGTTCTCAACAGCTGTGATGACTATCTCCACTTAGAGCTCTCTCTGCTGTGACTGAATACCTCAGATTCTGAAGCATACAACTTTTCTGTGCTGGAGTTGGGAAGTGCAGTATATTATCAAAGCATCTTCACACTTGCCTGCGTATTCTGTACTGTGTATCTAAAAGAGTTCATTGTCACTGTGATAAACATGCATAACTTCCATTAACGTTAATGGGAGTTATGCCTGAATGTCAAGAGAAGAATAACTTCTCAATGAGGTAAAGGAATTAATTAAGCTGTGGTTGGTTGGTTGGTTACTGAAATGTGATCATTAGACTCAAAGGAAAAAAATATTAGAGTGATAGACTAGTTTACTTTGTACTGTGCAGAAAACTATTGATTTGCTGAGGCAGAGCTATTAGAAGATCAGTTAATTTTTGAATGCTTGCTGTATGATTATGTTGAATGTATAGCATAACAAAAGTAGTAAAATTTCATTACTGATTCTGTAAGATGTAAAAAAGCCTTATTTTATTTGTGCAATTAAATAAGCTGAAATGAGAGCTTTTTTGAAGTTTACTTATAATGAAAAATCTGACTTGTTTCTGTCAGCCATTTTGACATCTAACATGATTATAATAACCTCATGAAAAATTACTCGCAGAAATACTTTGAGAACTTTAATTAAGAGAACCACTGAGTTATGTATTCAAACCCCTTCTTCTGCTTCATTTGGTGTTAATAATGTTGTATTTGTTTTTTCAATTCTTTGTATGTTGAGTCAGATACTTAGGGGTAGTTGGGGTTCTTGTTTTCTCGTTTGGCTCTTAGAATAGCTCTTGGATTTGGCTCTTAGAATGCTTCTTGTTTGGCCCGACTATGCAACAGGTCTTTTCTGAACCAAATTTTAGACTTTTACTGGAGTTTGGTATAAAACACAGAAGTGTAAATTGCTTCATAATGCCTTCTCAGTGCTCACCTTTCATTTAAATTTCTAGGGGTATGCTGAAGATTTTGTGTGTCCTAATGAAAGCAGCACAGTTTTATATACATACCTGGGAACAATTTATTGTGAACAAATTTTGCCTGTGTAATGGTAACAATAGCTTGGTTTTCTTCCAGGTACATTTGTTTCATTACTACAGTACAAGAAGACCTTGACTTAGAATAATAGGTTGTTCAAGGGAGAACAATTGGTGATTGTTTTCCAAATAGCTACAGTAGGAAGTTTTGGGGTGGTGTACTCTCCTAGACAGAAAAGTAGAATTTTTCAGAGGAAATCAACTGGGTCAACATAGTCTTCTAGTGACATGCTTGTAAGTGAGCAAAAACTACTCCTTTGCCATAAAGAGGTGATTGTACAAAAGCTGTGTATTACAATAAAGAAGGTACATCTTGAGATGTACTTAAGCTGTTAAAGTGACAAAATAAAATATCGAATGACTACCTAATGCTCACTCCTGTGCAGTAGTTATAACTGCTTCCTTATTTTAAGATAGTTTACATCTCAACAAAACACTGGGTTTTTCTCTCAATAGAAATTTCATGTGCAGCATTGAACTCTTGAGTTCCATAAATCAGCTGATTTCTACAGACTTGACAGAGGTTATTAATATTCTCTAAGTGGGATCCCTTGTTGCACACTGCCAGTTGTCACAATTCATTGCTGTGCTGTAGAATTCTCCCTGAAATTTCTGTTCTCTGTTTTAGTTTTTCCTCAGTGTACAGGAATACAATCTGCTGATCTAAACTTGGTATAGGCAAACTGGCAGTGATGTGGACAGACAGTTTAGTAACAGTTTCAGAGGATTTTTGTGTTTGTTTTGATTTTTAAGGGGTTCAAAGCATTTGTGGAATAAGCTTAGACTTCTGTATCACTGTTGAGGTTTGTTTTGGTTTTTGTTTGGTTGGCTTGGGAATTTTTGTTGTTGTCTTGGTTTTGATATTTTGGGGGTTGAGGGTGAGTGAGCTTAGCTTAATGTAACCTGGAGCAACCTGGAGCTGGCTAGGTGCGTGTGATCTCTGGTAAGGTCGGGGTTAAAAGGAGTTTCACAGCATTCTACACTGATATCTGCTGAATGTGCAGCCTTACAATGCTGTAGAATTGTTGTCTTTTTAAAGCCTCATTCCAAAACAGTCCATGAGCTCTGTTTTGATGTATTTCTAGCTCTCAATTTTTAACATTGTTATCTTTTGTTCAGATTTGAGCAACTGTTGAACTGGGTAATGGATTAGAGAGGAAATTGGATACAATTCCTTCACTTAGGAGTGCTGCTTTTGGCTTTTAGCAGAGGAAAAAAAGGAAAAGTTGACGTGATTAATACTGTAAGTCATATTTAATTGCAGGAGTGATTGTAACAGCATTGTTTTCCCGCATTTGTCACCATAATCTTTCCAAAATGTTAAAATACTGGGTTAGACTGGGATTTTAACAAATAAATTTTGGAAAATCAAGTCTGTATTTTGGCTGTTGTGTAAAAGGTTCTAGAAGACACCATGCTGGGGCTCTGTTGTGGAGAGACAACTCATCAAAAATATTGCTGCTAAAGAATGAGCTTTTAGTATCACTAAAACTAGAAGGAATCTTCACTATGGTAATTATTTCTCCTGTTTGAGGGAGCAACCTGAAGAATTAATAAATCTGGATTTAGACACACCAGGCATGACACACTGGTGTCTGAACAAAGGTTACCTGTAAGCTGGTCATACTTGTTTCCTTTCTATTGGTTTGGGGATGCAGTGAAATAGGAGCTGCTACTAAAGAGGTCGACTTGAACTTGCTGAATGTGGGTTCATTTCTAACCTACCCTTTAGAGGAGGATATTGCTCAGTATTTGCCTTGTGTTTGTCTGTGGGTATTCATGTGGTCTAAAAGGAATCACAGTGGTCCATAGGAACAGAATGAAGAGAGAGAATTCTTCTCTGCTTTATGGAGTTTACTGTATAGCAAAATTTTAAGTGGATATGCACTTCCAGGAGAAAACTGGAGAGGTCTGAAGGCTCTTCATTACCCTATTGTGTTTCATCAACAGAAATACTAGCCTTAGTAGGCTGAATTTAAATGTTGTAAATACTTGTCAGGCACTCTGAGGATTTGATGATGGTGGTCTTGCTCCTCTGAAATTTCGTTCAGTGTGAAACCTAGGGCATAACAGATTTCAGCCTCACAAAAATCAGTCTCTTTTTGTGTGACAGCTACATTTGTTTTTCTGGAAAATAATAATGAAATTAAAAGTGGTGAAAGAAAGGGTAAATAATACTTATAAAAATAGAAGCAATGGCAGTAATAGTAACCAGTCCCTAGTCAGATGATGTGATGAGGTGACAACACTCCCTAGAGAGTGAGACCTCAGAGAGAGAACCCACCCTGACCATTGGTGGCTTTTAGCTTTCAGTAGCAATTTGTCCAGTCCTGTTTTAGGCTGTCTGAAAATAAGAGTAATCATGTTGCCATATTAATAAAAATAACTGGGGATAATACTGCATTTTCCAAAGTGTGAGTGATGTCATGTTAATACCTGGATGGTCTAACTTAATTTCAGCTTGCTTTTTATAGGACGAAATTGCTTTGATTTTATAGAAGAAGTTTTTGTACCTGAACTGGTAAAAAGAAACATGTTTTTCATAGAAATAAAAGATGTTGATGCTGCCTTTGAAATCATTTACCTGGGCAGTACTTTCATGACAGTGTCTGGCATTGGTCTGCTCTGTTCAGTTTGGAATTGTTTTATGGTTCCTAACAAGTGTCCTCACAGCCCACTGATAGAGCAACGTATTTCTGCCCTGAGGACTTCATTCTGTACACTCATACACTATCTATAACAATTAACAGTTTACCAACAGAATTAAGATAATAGGACCACATTCTCTTTTAATCCATACTGGTATAATCCCACTGATATCAGTCAGATTCCATCAAAATAAGTATGAGCAGAAAATAGGCTTTTGGTTTAAAAGTATCTGAAATGCTTAGGAATTTGTTCTGGAAAATTAAAAACAGGGACTAATGAGTTAACCTTTTATATCATAACTTGTTAGCTTTTGCATGAAGGAAACAGTTTTATGTTCATTAGAGCTAGTGTGTTTCAATATTGATACTTGTCATCTTTCAGTTGATTTATTGACAGATTCTCTTTTTAATGAAGTTTAGATAGAATTTTTTCATTGTTGTTGATTCAGATATTCTAATGTATTAGGGTTTTTTTGTACTTTTGCTGCCTGAAGCATGCATTCAGTGCCTGAAACCAGTTTGCTGCTTCTGTTTTAAGTAGCGTTTCCAAATCTTGCATGCTGTATTAAAAAAACCAAATTTGCATTTGATGTCATTTTATCATCTTGACAGCCTCCTAATCTACTGTGCTCCTCTGTAAGACCAAGTAGATGGAATTACAAGTTGTTATCCATGGGAAATCATGTAATGATGTAATTAATACTAGTAGAACAGCTAACAATAATGATAATATCCAAAAACTCCAGGCAGAATCCTTAAAACGATATTGGTTTTTATCTTCCTGAGAAATAAAGTATCTCAAGATATTTTTAGTCCAATATTACTTGATTTTAGTTTTCCTGAGATGTTGAGTTAAATACATTTATAGTTGTGCAATTCCAGTATAACAGATTTTGTGCTGTACAGAAAATGACAATACAAAGTAACAAAGTAATAATATGATAGTTCTAGATCCAAATTAATTAGTACATATGCAGTGAGGGTTTCAGGTGAAGTATGTGCTGTCTAATATGTTGGATCTTCAGAGTTTACAATTAGCATATCCTGCAGCCAGTGCAAGCAAGGTATGGGGTTGTTGGCTTCCCTGATGCTGCTGAAAGCAGTAAATGTCCCTGAACAGAAAACAACAGTTTGTTGAATGATATTATTGCTTAGACTGTTTTAGATCTTCTTCCTCTATAAAGCATACATGAAAATATTTCTTTAAAAAGTAAATGGACTATTGTATGTTCTCAGATGGAGATATTTTATGAGACATGTTATAAAATCAGAATTGATAACAATTGCCAAATTCACTGTATTCCCAGTGCGTCAGCTGAAGATTTCTGTCTCATTTAATAACATTGATTGTCCTCTGTAACACGTACAGGCTCAGACTGTATCACACCAAATTTTGACCACAAGACTTTTCATGAACTTTTTTTTTTTAACAGTTACTACTTATGGTGCTAGTAGAAACAAAAATGTCCTAAAGTATGTTTTGAAAAACAGTACCTTCTGTATACTTTTGATTCTGGTTTTTTTCTTTCTGTCTTCAGTGGCAACCCTTCCATCTCTCCCTTTTTGAAATTAAGTTGAGAATTGACATTTCCCCTCATAGTACAATCTTCATCAATAGCAAGCATTCCAAAATACAGAAGAAAGTAAATTAGAAAATTCCAAATTTGGGGGATAGGAGATAAGCACATTTTCAGAGATGCTCTTTTTGTCTGTAGTTTTGTCTGTAGTCAGGCAATTTACCTGATCTTCAGCAAATCTGAGTACACAAGTAAGATGCTAAAGAGCTGTTCCTGCAACTTGAATATTAGAACAAGAACATAGTTTGAAAGTGAAGTTCTATTTACTTTTTTTTTTTAAAATCACTATAGTTTGTTATCCTTGGAGGAATTCTGGATATAATTTATTCTTTTTTACCATGTTCATGGAAAAGATGAAAGAGATGGAAGTCCATATTCTGTTTCATAAATTGTTGTTTTTCAACATTTGGCATCTTGTTGTATGTGCTTAAATGCAGATGAGACATTGTTTCCCTGTTTTACATTAAACTCTTCAAGTGGTTCACCTTAAGCATCTCCTGCACTGGATGTCAATCCTTGACATAGTTCTTTTGAACTATTATAGTTTAGTAATGGTCAGTAAAAGCATTGTAGAAGATTATATTGGGTAGGTTTTTTAAATCATTGAAATAATGAAGCTATACCCACATACTGGCAGATACTGCTTTAGGTAAAATAAAAAATAAATTATCAAATGAAAAGGGAATATATACAGGGTCATACTAGGTATGGATTTGATTCCATTTGCATCTGCATAAATCACTCACAAGTCTGAAGTGAATAAATTTGCATCAATGTAAAACTGGATTAATTGAGATCTCAATCAGGTCAGGGCTTTCCAGCTTCTCAGAGGAAACTGGCAAAGGAAATCATTAACTTCAAAATACACCTTACTCAAAGAATATTAACTGGATCAGGGATGTACAGTTGCTAGCAAAGCATCTTCCCAGTGTTTGGTGTATGCATTTCTTCTTTCTGTTGATTTTGATTTTAGAGTGTGATTAAAATACTTCCTGTTGTGCAAAAGATAAGATAAAGTTCATCAGGTCCAATTATGTGGTTATTTTTCTTTTTAGGCCAACAGCCAAAAATTTTGGCTTTTTTGAATCAAAAGCAGCATTCTAGTAAATGTAAAGTTTCCTTTGCCTTTCACTCCTGCCAAATTAGGTCTTGGAGTTTAGTGCTGAGGCTGACACTGATCATGGGAGTCAAATGTCAAGTGTCTTAGCAGTGATTGAATTCAGGAAAAAAACAAATTTAAGAGCAATTTGCAGTTCTTTTTCAGAAGTACACAGGAGTTGGCAACTAAATTATCAGTTCTGTGAAAATTCTTTGAACTTACAGGAGTGTTTGAGCTATGTGCCAATAAATTCAGGTATTGTCAAGCGCTACTTTCAACTGTAAATAATTACATGTGACTTCTGTAATACATTTTGTTAAAATAATAAAAAAATACTAAATTTTTCCCACATGGAGATTATCTACCTTCTTCCTTCCCAGACCACCCTTCCATTATGCCTTTGATGCAACATCTGGGCATGATGCATAATTGTACTGAGGAATTTTGGAATCAGTGTCTTCCTTTAACTGCTAGGTAAACTTTTAAGGTTCAGATGCTGATGTGGAATCAGTTACTGTGGGTATGAGGTGTTGAAATCAACCATTAACTGAATAAAAATGGAGGTTATTTAGTAGTAGCTTAAAATTCTTTGAATCGTACTTTCTGTAGGCATGCTTGCAACTAGCCCTCCTTGCTTTTTTGACCAAAAAGATTGGGATTTAGAAATGGAAGGGTGAAGTACATTTTGCATTATTCACTACTTGTTGCTGTGGTAACATAGATGCATAATTTTAAGGGCAAGCCTTTCTCAGCCTTTGGGGTAGATAGCATTTTATGTCTTTTTGCTCTTTCAGATTGAGGAATGGGATTATGTTTCATCATATTTTTATAATTAGCATATTCCCTTGAAATATAATGTATGTTATGTTTGTAAAATGTATCATAATTTATAAATTAGTAAAAAGAGTGATTTCTAATTGCTCTCAGGTGCCTTATAAATGAGAGATTTGCTATTACAACAAAAATTATAATCTGTATTACTAGAGCTTTGGTAAATAGTTTAATGCATTGGGAATTCTTGACAACAGATAGATGAAGACCTGCCACTTTAAAAACTCCCTTGCCTTAACTGCTTTCTAACTCCAGTAGTCAAAAGCTGTTAAGCTTTAAGTGCTCTGTCATATTTGTGGGCTTTTATAGCAAAGAGTAGAGCAGACAGCAGTGATGATGGAAAACGATGGTAGGGAGACTTAAAATACTATAAAGCATAGAAACAATTGTATGTAATGCTTGGAATTGAAACCTTTTTGAATGAAATGATCAACCATATGTGCCACCCTTATGGACCCTGTAAGAAGAAGAAAAGAAATGTACCCTATTGCTAACTGTGCATGAAATTGCAGTGTTAGAAGAGATTGACCAGATGTTTCAATCTCAACAAATAGCTTGTTATGTGACTGAGTGAAAATCTCTCTGCTGCTTTGATCACATACACCTTAAAGGAAGAAGTAATTTAATAGAGGTTGTCGAAGTTCATCATTGTCAATAAACTTTGACTTGACCTTTGCCATCTGTTTTTGATACTGTTGCTGATAGAAGCTGATAGGCAGCTGTTTACAGTTTGTGCTTTATGAATTCTGTGCTGCCAGACAATGAAAGAAGTCTCTCCACTTGTGGATTTTTTGCTGCCCTTCTGAGTGTGAGTGTGTTCATTGAGACTGCACATCATCTAGCAGGGGAGTGAGGGTGACATATGCATGGGTTTTGAAAAGGAAGATTTGTTTTAATGTTATAGATGTGCAAAATCATGCACAAAATATCCTAAAAACATCTCTTTGCTACAGCATCAACTTCACTTATAAATTATTATTTGAATACATATACAGTGGTTTACACTGGAGAATTTCAAGGCATTTTTAAAACTCTTATCAGTCTTCCCTATATCTCTTTGAAGTCACAGGTAGAGTAGGCTGAGGCATTGTTAACAGTAGCATACAGCTGCCCAATGACTCTGTCTCACTAAACCCAAATATAATGTTCCATTTTCATGTTGTTTATATCCTTCCATTAACAGCTTAGCACCACTGCTTCCAGTCATAGAGGAAATAAGACTTTTGTGTTGTACTTTACTTGATACTTTTCATTGTTTCACACACAGTGTTCAACAAGGAAGTTAGTCTCTTCTTTTACTGATCAAGGTACTCTTACTCCTTACCTCATACAGAGCTTTGTAATGTTGGCAAACTTGTTAATAAACAGTTGTGTACACTGTGTACAGCTGCAGAAGAGTCCTAAGTAAACCTGGAATTCCTGCTGTTGTGATACCCTTCATGTAACTTCATTGGAGTGATGAAGAACTGGTGTGACCAACCCTGTTTTGTAGGTTTGTCACCTTTTACCTGGTTTTGAGAAGGGACTGCAAAAATGTTGGGGAAAAGGAGTGACACATCAGATCAAACAACGAGGAGCTGGTTGATGTATCAGGTCCTGCCCTTAAATGGGGAAGGGATACAAGGCCAGCAGTTGAGCAGTTGTGTGCCTTGTAAGGCCTTGCAGGAGACATTCTCCTTTGGTCTCAGATAACATAAACTGACCATCAGAAGAGAGGCTGCAGCACTTCAGGTATCTGAGGCAGAACTGTAGCATTATCAATACAGCATAAGAGTGTGATGGAGTAAAGAATTAGGTCCCAATATTTAAGGGTTACAATAAAAGAGAGCGTTAGCTTTTGACCACACTGAAACATTGGAATATGGCTAGACATGTTTAATTACAGAAAATACACTTGTATTTCCTTGTACAGCAGGAAGCTTCCGAACTAGACTAATAATAAAACAGTGGACAAGCAGATGAAGAGCAATGATAAGGAACAGGAAATGGAATACAGAAGAATAGCAGCACTGAAAATAGTTATTTGGACTATAGATTTCTTTAAGAGGCAGTTTGTTAACTTTGTGTTTTTAAGTGTAGAAGTGAATGAAGTGCTGCTCCTAGATGATTAATGTTTTGATAGGCATCTTAGTTTGAAAAGCTGTAGCAAAACGCAACTTGTGGCACTACATTAAAACTGATAGATGTTCCTGTGCAGAGATTTGGTTAATACATGTTGAACCAAATGCTGATAAGATTTAGATATTGGTCTCAGTGCAAGGCTTTAGCTGGTCTTTTCCTTTAAAAAATATTATCACTTTTATCTCATTTGACTGGAAGTTGCTTGAGGGTGTTGTCATGCATTTTAACAATATCATTTCCTCATGCAAGATTTGGCAGCTTCAGCTAATGGTGGAAGAATTACTGCACAGGACGTGGGACTCCTTTTTGCAAGCCTGCTTTTATAAAGATAAGCTTATTTTTTCCTTTTCCCATTTTTTTCTTATATGGCCATTATGTGATAATAGCTGTTGCAATCTTTAGAAGTTGATCAATGAATATAAGAAAAAGGAGAACAGATTGCAAAGAGAAAAGATTGGAACAAACTGTAGCATCTCATCTGTTTTCCAAGGTCTTGCTGCTGTAATCTCATAACAATGATTCTGGAGTTAGGTATCCTAGGTCTGCTTGGGATGGAGTTAATCTTTTTCATACAAGCCCATACAGTTCTGTGGTTTAGGTTTGTCACCAAACCAGTGTTAACACAGCAATATTGTAGCCATTGCTGAATGGTTCTTGCACAGTATCACGGCCTTCTCTGGTTTTTTACTCCGCTGCACCCAGCAAGCAGACTGCAGGGTGGGAAAGAGGTTGGGAAGGGTCACAGTCAGGACAGCTGACCAAAGAGATAATCCAGGCCACATGGAATATGGTCAGCAATAAAACTGCTGGGGGCAGGAAGGGAAAGGGAGTTTTTCCAAGTAGCCGTGGCTCAGAGGGTGGCTGGGCATCAATCTGCTGGTGGGAGGTGGTGAATGAATGCCTTTGCATCATTTCTTCTTGACCCTTGCATTTTTTTTTCACTGTTGCACTTCCAATTTTCTCCTTTATTCCCCAAGGAGAGAGGATTGAGAGAGTGACTGGTTGGAGGCTTAACTGCTGGCTGGGGTTAACCACTACAGTAGGGATTTTAAATGATATAGTGTGTGTAATGGCAATGGAATATTGCATTCCAGTTGAGCTTGAGGTGAATCATATCATTCACAAGAAATAAGTGAGCTCCCTTGGAACAGTGATACTAATGTCTTTTTTGGATTGTTTTGCATATTGTCAGGTTTTTGTGTTTTTAAGATATATAATGATTTAACTTTTGATTGACCGTTTTCTTATTTTATCTGATTATCTAAGATGAGGTGTGATTTAATGTCTTTTAACATCTAAAATATTCCTAAAAATATTTGCAAGGGGTTTTAATGGACTGTGTATATAGTGGTGATTGAACACAACAGGGACACCATTGATCGAAGGGCACAACAGACTGCCAGATCCTTTTGAAAAGTATATGGACTCATTCTAAAATTTAGAACATAAAAATAAGAGACACTCTGTTCCTGTTTTGATTTATTAAAAAAAAAAAACCACTTCATGAGTAGTTGCTCACATTGTTTAGTTTAGATTTTAGCAAGCATGTTAAGTCTTAGCTAATTTTGGGTCTTTAGAGTCCTCTTCTCTCTGAGCTGCAATTTAAAATAAGATCAGATTTGACAGGTCATGCAGAGAAGAGTCCAGCTTCAAATAACACACTTCAGATGCACTTCAGATGTCTGTATTCAGTGTTAATGAGTTTTGAAGATCCTTCACTGTGAAGGGGCAGAATGCTTCCTGTTGTGTTGTCAGTTCCCAGGCATTTAGGATTCAAGTCTACTGCTGAAAACTCCGATGTGCAGAAGGTGTGTCAGTCTGAGCAAAGCTTCGTATGCTTTGGTGTTGTTAGTTTAAGATGACTGACAGATGTGGAAATGCACTACTGGCTGCCACTTTTAAGATGAATTCAGGAGCTAAGGAGTTCAGACAGAGAACAATGTGGTAGTGAGTGTCTTCATCAGCCTCCTTGTTCCAGTTATCAGTGTTGTCCAGTTAGCAGTGGCACTTAGAGCAAAGCATAGAGTTGGAGTAAAGTGAAATAATTTCTGAAGGATCTTTGTTATAGTCAGAGGACTCTAAAGCTGGTATCATCTATATGATGTTTCTTTTTTAAGTCTTATGGGATTGTGTACTGAGACCCAACAGTAGCAAACTCTTCTTTTGCAGGGAAAGTGTCTTTGCAGCTGGGTTGGTGAGATTAATTAATAGGGTCCTCCTTTACAGCAGACTTTGGAGGAACAGCAAAGAAAAGTTTGGAATGAAGATCAAGTGCTCCTGTAAAGAAGCATGACATTCTCAAGCTAAATAGGATAAGCCTGGAAAATTCAAATCAAAGAACTCTCTCTTTAATTCTATAAGACCACTGAGTTTCTTTCACATCATATAAAGGGCCATATTTTTTTTTTATTTTTTGGGTGTGAGGGACCAGTCAGGCAACTCTGTCATCTCATCTTGAATATCGTTCTGAAAAGACAGCACTGAGTATCCAATCAAAGTCAAGTCACTTCGAGTGTTAAAAGTGCTTCTAGAAGTGCTTCTGTAACTTGGAAGAAAGGTTGTTTCCAAAAGCTGTTTTCTAATCAGACAGAAGTGGGAAATAGGTGTACCACATCTTTGAGTCTGAGGATGTGAAAGGGTGGGACATAGTTCACTCCAAGCAGTCTCACAAAGTCACAATTGAGTCTTCAGAAGTTTTTCTTGTTACCAAGTTTTCTTGGCATCTCAACATCTTGCAAGAAAAGCTGATGCTGTTCCCTGCAATTACCACCCACTCCTGGGAACACAAAGGTTCTTACACTTCTCTGATAGCTAAAGCTTGCCAAAGAGTTCACCCTGTTAACTCTGATCATCAAAAACCTCTTGAACAGATACTCCTACTACTGTGAGCCCAAGTTAGCCTCAAGAAAATAAGGAGAGAAGCATTCTGTCACTCTTTACTGTGTCCTTGAGCAGCCAGGGTGCTGGCCTCTTTTGCAAGTGCTGGCCTCAGTGTTTGATCATAAGAAATAATGCACCTGTAGCGATATGGTAATCTCAGATTATGCTTATTTTGAAACAGCTGAATTTTAACACAGAGTTATGCTAAAGACAAGATATAAAATTAAAAAAATAATAAAAATTAATATTTGCTTTATGTTTACCAGGGTGAATACAACAAAAATGTAAGGAAAATGCAATCTGTTTAACTCAAGAGACCATGTAAAAGGTGTTCTGTTTCCCGTGCTCCTTTCTCTGTCACAGATGTTTATGGTAACTGAAAAGGTCAGGGCCTGTCCTTGTGTGTACCTGATGTTTAAGCTTCATTGACAGAAGAAAACTTTAGGATAGAGAAACACATTAGATTTCATAAACCACTCCAGGTTTTGAGTTTCCTTTGTGGTATCCCACTCCTGAGGCTGTCGTGTTCTTTCATGATAAGTTCCTGCTTTTGACACTTTTGTCTTTGGGCCATTAGCAGCCTCAAATTCCCTTGGGTGCTGGTGAGGATTCATGGTGTGGCCAGGTGCCAACCTCTCTTGACCAGACTGTCAATACAGTTCGTTAGTAGCTGCCTCTCTGCCTAGCCAAACCCTAGATAATTAACTCATTATGCTGGTTCCTGCTGAGCTGGGTCATTTTCCGTTTCTGTCTGGAGTCTTTTTCATTCAATTAAATCTTATATTCCACATAAATCTATAAAATGAATTTTCAGTTTATATAACCATATACCTGGCATTACTGTGTGCAGTTTGTTATTGGCCTTCCTGTGGTATTGGCTATAATGCTGCATGACTGCTTCGTGATGAGAAACGTCTTGTGATGACTGACTCCCATTCCCATTTAGAGTGTTGTAGCCAAAGTGTTGCTAATAACAATGGTGCATGAAGTAACCCAGAGAAGCCTGATTTTCTATATCAGGTTATTCAAACTTAAAATCCAATCCTGGAACAAAATTTAAAAAAAAAATCCTCAAGAGTCTGCCTTGAAAAGTGTGTTTTTTCACACATATGCAAAAGGTGCCTGCTGTGACTCATTTCACTCGGTGCAACCTCAGTGGTGTACCACAGAGATACTTCTAGTGTTCAGTTTCTTCAATTTTCTAATATGCTGTCCAGTTTTGCTCTTACTAATATGTAACCTTTTAGCTGAGGAAAGGAGGATCAGTTTGGAGGAGTTCTGCAACTCGCAACACCTCACCAGCATTATTGTGTGAATAAGAGCAGATAATTCCAAGAAGCTGGGAGTATTGGTAACGAGAGATCTGTGATGAGAGAATCTTTCCAGAAATACTGCTGAACTACTTTTCCATCTTCCTCAATTGCTATACTTAGCTCAGATGCTCAAACAAAAAGAATATCTGTGTATTGGGAATATCTCCCCACCATATAATACCTGTGTTTCAAATAATCATGAATATGAGTAGAACCACAACTGATGGAAGAACTGATCTGCACCATATACAGAGGTTCATCTCAAGAAATCCTAGATCATGACTTTTGATTCTCAAGTATACCTTGACATGAATTTAAAATAAGGATTGTGACAGCTTATATATGGCATGTATCACATCTGAATTCAAACTGAGCTGCTGCCAATAGCCAAAACTGTGATACTTGAAGAGAAATTCCTTTTTTTTTTTTTTCAGAAATGTATGTGAAATATTACTTACTACCACTCCAAATATTGTCAAACTTTATATATAAAGTATGGAAAAGTTATGTCATTTGATGAAATGTTGTAAGCCTTAAGTGCAGTTTAAAGTCTTATGTTTTTTGAAGATTTGTTGTGGTTTTGTGCTTTGATGAATGTTGTTCGTAGTGATCTCTATTAATTCTTGTGAATTCTGACAGTAAGGCATGCTTGCATGGGACACAAGGCTTCAGTACTTCTGTTCTTATTGGTGTGGAAACTTGTTCCTTATTTGCTTACAGTAGGTCACAACAGTTTTTTAGTCTTGCTAAATAATCTGTTCTACTTAAGCACACCTCCATACATAAAAGAGAATTGTTCCTGAGACATCCTAAGTGAACACTGTGCAAATGTGTGTTATGGATGTGTAAACATGTGTCAGATACAAGGGTATCGTTGGTATTCTTGTGTGAAATGTATCAATTCTCTTATTAGGTTTTTTTTTACTTTATATTATAGTGGTATGGAATAGATTAGGAGAGCATATGTAGTGTGCACTTCATGGATGAGAGATTGAACGCTGCCACCATCTGATGATACAATCTTTTTCTTCTTAAATTCTATATAGATTAAATTGCTGCAAGAAGGAGACCTTTCAACCTTTGTCCACCTTTGTCTTATTAATGAAGACTTTACATGACTAAAGAATTTTTCTTTTTTTCTTTTTTTCTCTCTCTCTCTCTCCCCTCTGGAGCTGGAAGTAATAAAGTTGTGACTAAGTATGTATTTGCAACCTAGTTACTTGACCTTTCTACAACCCACAGCTACCACTAATGCTGCTTTGTAATGGAGACATTATCGTTTACTTAAATCTTGATTAGGAAACAATTATAAGTAGGATTTTAGTATAGCAGAAAATTGATGTAGTCTTTAATTCATACTATAGATTGAGGGGATAAGCTTCCTGACTGTAATTAGAGTGAATTATAATGACTTTAGTTGGTTGACTCACCACCAGCAGAGTAGAGCCTGTGATTGTTTCTTCACATTTATTTTTTTAGCTCACTCTTGATTTCACATTGCTGATAAGTGCTATTTTTTAACTTAGTACAAAATGGCATCATGTACAACATTTACAGCTGAATGATACATATTTTCTATTAATAAAAGAGGAGCTTTATGAAATAATCTGGCACTGTAGCAACACTGTGCAGCTACACTCTTCCTTTACAATTCAAGTGAGGGGAGTGCTCTTAATGAAGTTGGAGATAGATACTTTCATGTGTGGTTTAGCAATATAAATGGAGAGCATTTCCCTTTTTGCATGTAATGAAATGGGAGACACAAATTATTATTTTCAGTACCATTTTACTCTTTATATATATTCTGAATGTTACGTAATGTTTCTTTGGCTTCTCAAATGTATTGTTTTCCTTATGTGCTCTCTCTGTTTTTGTGGGATTTCTTTTGGTTTGTTTGGTATTGTTGGTTTTTGTTTGTTTTTTTTTTTGGAGGGGGGATTGTTATTATTGTTGGTTTCGGGGTTTTTTGTGGGATATTTTTGTTTCTTTCTTTCTTCTGTATTTTCTACAATTTTTCTTTGAAGATACCACATGCTGCTTGATTGAATGTGAATGTAGGGGCGTCTGCCTTGAGTAAGGGAACCTCTTGAAATACCTTGCAAAAACATACTAATCTATTTTATTTGATAATTTAGGTTTTACATTAGGTGTTAAATGCTCAGTGACATCATTAAGGGTAAATTTTTTATTCTTTGCTACCCTTCCCTCCCCTGCTGTACTAATTTTTTTTTTACTTCAGGCATAGAAATGTTCGGTATGTCAAAATGTTCTGTAGGCACAGAATGAAATATGGCAAGTGGAGAGAAAAAAATAGCAAAAATAATATACCAGGCATGTTAACTTTGTATTTGTTTGGTGTTTTTTTTTCTCCTGTCAATCTGCAGTGGATGATTCAGAGCCCTTACAAAGCTGCAACTTTCTTTGGGTGCATTGGCAAAGATAAATTTGGAGAGATCTTGAAGAAGAAGGCTGAGGAAGCTCATGTGGATGCCCATTATTATGAGCAGAGTGAACAGCCAACAGGAACCTGTGCTGCCTGCATCACTAGTGATAACAGGTCAGAGACCTTTAATATTTTCTGAAGATACAAATGCAGTTGGCACAATGTGTGTCGCCTGATTTGTTTGGAATATCAGTCTTCAAAAATTGTGATTTGAATGAGAAAGAATTGGCACTGGTTTTAGACAGCGTGGAACTGTCTAGACCATAGTTTGGGCATGGCCAGTATTAATATACTCTTAGAGAACAGCAGTTATATTATGGCCAAGAAGTGTGAGGTAATAATGTAGTAGTTCTTCCTGAACTTTATAGCTTCCAGTTACTCTGGAGAGAAAGAATATGTGGGAGACAAAAGATGGTTAATAAGTTCATTTATAAAGCCTATGTGCAAGCTGATTGGCATGTAAGGCATATACTTGATTGGCAAATGAGACATATACTTCAAGTGATACTGTGTTTAATGAGGATAGGTGTCAGCATATAGCCAGATTGAAAGGGTTAATTCGATTTTATACAAGAGAAAGAAAAAAATTTTTTTTCTTTTGCTGTTGCACTTGTTGAGAAGGTCATCTAATACCTGTAATTCTGTATATCTTACATTTTAAGAATTTCTTCTGAATTTGTCTGTCATATTTTCATTCAGCACTATTTTCTATGCATTTATCTTGAGCATGGCCCTTTGTTTTCTTCTTTCACCCTCAACCCACAAGACTTGAATTTGTGTTCTATTTCTTGGCCGATTACCCTCTGATGATTTTTAAAGGTTTCAAAGCCAGACAGCCTTATTTCTGAGATGTTACCAGCAATCATCAACCCTCCCTGATTTCTACCAGTATCTAAATTTGCTGATACCAGATACTGAATCAATAATGAAAATGGTATCAGCTACCTTGAAGAATATTTTCTTGTTGGCTCAGAATTAAGATCAAAATAGCTGTCATTATCCTTTTTGATTTCCCTCTGTGGCTTTCAATACCATCACAAAGGATGGAGGTTGCACAAGCTCTCTGGACAAACTGTTTAAATGTTTGATCACTCTTCATGGGAGAAATTATGTTAATGATACCCAGTTGTAATATTCCTTCCTCCAGCTTGTGTCTGTTCCTCCTTGTGTTCAAGAATAGTCTGGCTCCATTTTCTCTGTAAACTTTCACTGGATATTTGAAAAAGCAGGAAGGTCTCTCCATAGGTACCTGTTCTTAAGGTTCATCCAAGCCTTTCTGCATTTGTTAAGTGTTCCAGCTCTCTAATAATCTGGATGGCCCACTGCTGGACTCACTGCACTGTGTCAGTGTCTTCCTTATAATGGAAAGCTCAAAGCTGGGCACAGAACTCTAGGTAAGGTCTGGGTCCCAGAACAGAGGTTTTCCTCTGTTCTGGATATATAACTTCCTTTGTCCTCCTGGCTGCACACTTGCTCATATAGACCAGAATTAACCTTCTCTGTGCAGTGCACTGCTGACTCTTATTCCAAGCCTGGTCCACCAGTATCTCCAGGTCCTTCTCTGGAAAATTGTGTGGTATCCTGTCAGCATTCAGCCTGTATTGTTGTGTGGGATTTATTGCATCCTAGTTGCATGACTTTGCATTTACCTTCAAATTTTCTGCCAACCTAATTCTCCAGGCTGTTGAAGATCCGCTGCATGACAGACAGCCCTGTCCTCCAGCTTATCAACCTGTCCCTCCCAATTTATTGTCATACATAGTGTCTTACTCTGAGGAATAAATGTACATATTCAATGGAGGAAGGAAGTTCATTCATCTTCATCTGGAGTTTTGACATTAATTATGTCTACAGACTTCCCCCTTCATCTCCAAGATTCATATTCAGTTTTTCAAAGAGAAGAAAAGCAATAAAGATGTTTTTGCTCTGTGATTCTCTTCAGTCACATTGTGTCTGTGTATGCATCCTGTAACAAGCACCATTTTCTAGATAACATGATGGGAAACTAAAGTCAAGACTGTCAATAGGCATATAAAATGAATTCAGGAAAAACATGTGCATCTCAATGGAATTTAAAAGTTTAGGTAAATTTACATATAAAAGTATCTGCAAATACCTCTTTAACTTATTAAGCAGTATTTTTTATTTGCTAACATAAAACATAATGTCATATATTTTTGTGCAAGTATTAGACAATGGCTTCATCTCAATCGATGCTTTAGAGTGTGCTTGAGAGTGGCAGAGAGTTCAAGCTCCTTGGGAGGCATTGAAAATAGGGGAAGGTTGCTGCTAAAGACTTTATTGTGCAGTTGCCCTTCTTCTAGTGAGAGCAAATGTTTTCTTAGTCTTTAATTACCTTCTGATTGTTTCTTGGGTTTAGCATTTTCTGTATTTGTAAGAATCCCTTCAACCTGGCCCCAGTTGATAACTCTGTGTATTGATTAATGTCTTGTCCCAGCGAGGTACTTTCTAACTCCGGGTAATTCAGCTCTCTCGTCTCTCTTGGAGGATCTGGCTAATAGCATTCCTGTTTTCCCCAGAAAGTGGCTATGTATATTTGTATTCCAGATGCCCTTATATGAATGTTTCTTTTTTCTACAAACTATCTAGCTTTTTGTAGGACAGGGTTCTTTAGCTGATGCGTGATTACCACCCTGAATTCTCTACTTTAGCAGTACCAGTATGCTTTATTTTCTCAGAGCTTTCCAAGAAAATCCTAACACATGATTAAACTCTAAGTAGGACCTACATTCTGTCATAGTCTGTGACTTTGATTTCTGTGTTCTGCTTAGAAATACCCACATGCACAGTGTCTCCATTAAGCTATTTCAATTGAAGCACTCTGGCTGTCTCCAATTACTGTGTTTCATTGAAAAAATATCTACCTTGTCTGTGTCCCACATGTTGAATGTAGTGCTGTCAGACTTACAGTTTTAATTTGGAAAAGCTTGGTGCTTTGTCGTCAGTGTAGCAATCTTTTATTACTCATATGTGCAGAGCATCTCTACAGTTGGATGTAGCCACATAGAGCTGGGTTTACAGTTGCAGGGGCATGTGATAAGTGAAAGGAAACATATAGAAAGTATTTGCTCAGTTTTCTGGAACGTAATTGCTTTTTACTTAGCAACATACATAGCAGACAAGATTTTTTTCCCAGCTATGCCCTCAATGGATATTTAAGGTTTGCCAAAACTGAAAGATTTCATTTGCTTTTAATTTTAAATTTGATTTACAGAAAATTACCAGTTATGCACATGTTTTTCTTGGATTTACTTGGTTCTCCAGTGGGTTTCTTGTCATTGAAATGATAACACTCATCAAGAATGAAACTTCTTGTCTGGTTACTTGTAATACTACAGAGGCTTGGACTATTTGTTCATAAATATTTTTCTTTTTTTTATTAATTTCCAAATTCACATTAGTTCTTTTTACCTTAAGGCTTTAGAATTAAAGAGATAAACCCCAAGACTGTTCCTGGGATGAAATGACAAAGCACAGTATTTTTTATATATTCAGAAAAAGTCCAACTTTGTTTTAATCTTTATATACTTAGAATAATAAACTCACAGAATATGCTGAGTTGGAAGAGACCCATCAGGATCATCGAGTCCAGCTCCTGGCTCTGCATAGGACACCTTAAGAGTCACACCATGTGCCTGAGAGTGTTTCCAAACGCTTCTTGAACTCTGTCAGTCTTGGTGCTGTGACCATTTCCTTGGGGAGCCTGGTCCCGCCCAGTCACCCTCCAGGTGAAAAATTTTTTCCTCATATCCAACCTAAACCTCCCCTGACTCAACTTCAGGCCATTTCCTCAAGTCCTGTCACTGGTCACAAGAGTGAACAGGTCGGTGCCTGCCCCTCCTCTTCCCCTCACGAGGAAGTTGTAACTGCAATGAGGTCTCCCCTCAGTCTCCTCTTCTCCAGGCTGAAGAGACCCAAGTGCCCTCAGCTGCTCCTCATACAGCTTCCCCTCAAGGCCCTTCACCATCTTCATTGCCCTCCTTTGGACACTCTCTAAGAGCTTAATGTCTTTCCTACACTGTGGTGCCCAAAACTGCCACAATATTCAAGGTGAGGCCGCCCCAGGTCAGAGCAGAGCAGGACAATCCCCTCCCTTGACCGGCTGGCAATGCTTTGCC